>NC_136914.1:32041314-32503814 GCF_949752795.1 Hyperoodon ampullatus | reverse complement strand
AAGAATTCTTAAATATGTGGAATTCATCTTGAGTTGTGAGGAATGGTCACCTAAAAACACAACATCCTTTTCTACTCCAGTTCCAGACGAAGCTTGGTGGACATGCACAGCTACCATGGAAGTACTCTAATTTCACTGACGTCTTTGTACAGACAACAAACCCGTTTCTGCAGCCACTATTGTTAGTCTCTTGATTCATAATGACTTAAGCACACTTGACATCGACTGCATCAAGATGTGACATGTTTTATAAGAAAAAGAAAAAAAAACATTTAAAGTTAAAAAAATATTTTTAGGTATTTTCACAAACAAACTGGCTTTTCAATAAATTTGCTTCCATATTGGTTGAATAAGAAAACAACGATTAAACTGAGTGGGACGTGATTATAAAGTCTTTAGGTATCAGTTACATATTTTTCAAAGCCAAATATGTACATGCTAAGGAAAGAAAAACAAAGAGAAGATTCAAATCTTGTAGTAATTTAATATTGTTATTAAAACTTTAATGTATCCTATTCTTTAACATTTGGTGTTAATGTAAAATTACTTGGCAGTGCTTGATATTTGAAATAAATACTTTTCTATTGTTTTATTTGCAAGTGATCCAATTAATTTTGCTTAGCTACAGTTTGGTCATCAATTGAGTTCAAAGACACTATTAAATTGTTAGGTTCCCAGAGAAATTTGCCCCCTTTTAAGAAGGCCGGGTGGTCCTTAAAGTATAAACTTGTCCCCAGATAAAATCTGAACCTGTTTTTAAGTATGTCTTATCGTATGTAAAGAAATATTTAGCATAAAGCATTTAATCTCTGTAGGTAAATGCTAATAGATTTTAAAAACTAATATTAAAAATAAATATCAGAGTATGTGAGGTTCTGTTTTAAAGTGTTTGAGCTGACAGAGAGAAGTATTAGTTGTAAATGAAGTTAGAGATGCCCTGAAAGTAGATAGATGCCCATTGATCAAATTCTGTAAACTAAACCTGAGTTTTGGCTTTTAAAGTTGTAAGAGCTGTCATAAATCTTATATATTATGAAAAGTTTAAGCACTTTTGAGTCAGCTGCAATATAGTTTCTTCCCATTGCCATCAGTATAAACAACCCTAATATATATATATTTTATACTTATTCCTCAGGTGGAATGGCTATTTTAAAATGCCCAGTGTGGATAAAACACATTTCTGTGACTTTTGACTAAAGAACTTATATTTCTCTAGTTAAGAAATTTAAAGGAGCTATCTTTCCCTTCATGAAAGACCATTTATTTCCACTGAAGCTCTCTAAAATAAAATTAATTTAAGGTTTTAAGTGATTACTAACATTCAGTAGTTATTTTTAATATTTTTATGCTTGCTGTTTCTGCAAGTACGCCTTTGTGTAGCACTTGGTATTTTACTGAATGCCTGGAAAACATTCTTATTTATTATATATCACAGAAGGGAAAGAGAAATATAGGGTCTAATAGCAACCACTTGCATGGACCATGGTTCCATGAGGTATCATGATGTTCTTCCCTAAATTTAGCTGTCCCTAATCACAAATTCCAAGATAATACAATATAATTTTAGTGCATTTCTCCTCATCAGGAATGTTGGAGGTGCATTTTAAGTTTAAATCAATCATCAATGCTAGAATGACCAAATTGCAGACTAATTGTTTTCCATATTATACTTAAAATGAGTTTTTAAAAATGAAAAAGATGACTATATACAATCAATGCTACTTATTGTACCTCTGGGCCTACTCTTCTAAAAATTGTAGCTTATCAATTTTTCTCTGTCAAGCTTGAACTAATGTAAATACTTGAAATAATGTAAAGTTATATTTTCATGTTTTTATAGATACAACATGACAAGAATACATAATGTAAGAGTATTTCAACTATGGATAATGTTGATTGGATAATGCACATCTCAGTTACAAGCAGTAATCATAGTATAATATCCATGTAATGGTGCATCAATATATTGCTGTATAAATATGTCTGTGTGCATCTAAGTGAAAAGTGGTCAAACAGAGTGATGACAGCTGTCTAAAGGTTTTTTTAATTCATTTTATATAAAAACTGTTATGGAAAGACCAAAATGTTTATGAACTATTCTTATGTAAATTTACAACTGTCCTTTACTGTACTTTTTTGTTTACAGTATATGGTACCTTATTTTCTGCTGTGTTAAGTGGGTGTCAGACTCTGAGGAGACATACACTTTCTACAACTTCTATTGAAGATATTGGAATTTCCAGTTTTTTCATGTGTACTGTGTCAGAAAATGCTTTTGATTTTATTTTTAAATCTAACATCAGATGGCTTTTTCGGAGTGTTGTAAAACTTCAATCATACATAAAACATGTTCTTACAAAAGACAATGATCTTTATTTATTTTTACTTGATAGTTCTTAAAACTAATAATAATGGGAAACCAAAAAAAGGTACTTAAGTGTATTCCCAAACAAACCCAGGTGTTTCTACTCAACAAGGACATCCTTTGCTCAGTTTATACATCAGCTCGGTACAAATATAAGAAAGGAAAAATAACTTTTTTTTTTAAGCTGAAGTGATTAACATTTTCTACATTCCAAGCTTACAGTCATTAAGTGCTTTGGGCATATGTAGAAATATTACTCTTAATTCATTTTATTTCTCCTTTGGCACTGTATGTTGTCAGCTCAGCTGCTGTCATAATGGTATTAAAGAGCAGAAAGGTGACTCGCTTTAAAAATTCCACAAGGTAACACATTTCCCAGCTTACATGTTTCAACAAAGTTTTCATTTCCTGCTTTACTGAAAGAGAGTATTGATGAGAAACTAAAACTCTTGCAGTTTTGATTCTCTTTTTACAAAGATGATCATTTTAATATTTAGGTGGTACTCTTTAGGTATATTCTAAAATTAAGGCATTTTAGTTCTTCACAATTGCACATTAAAATTTCTTGTATAGAGTTTTGTGGTTTGAATACATTTAATGTTTAAAAGTAGAGCATACCAATGCATCTGCTTAAAAGTACAGTAATCTTGATATTCTGCCATCCTGAGTTTGCAAATTCTATAAATATTTTGGTGGTCATGGTAGTAAATTGGGCAAATGAAAGGAAGAATTAGTAATATAAGAACCCTACAGGATGATTTTAATACAACACCTTGACAATGCCATTAAAGAAAACACTTATTGAAACTAATTAGAAAACAATACCATGTGGTTTATTCCCATTTTTCTATTTCCTATCTCATCATATCCTAGCCTTATCAGCCCAGTAAATTTAGACAAAACTCAAGTATCACTTCTACCTTAAAATGAATTTGTGGGTCTTTAAACCTGTTTTAGGCTGGATAAGAGTTTATTTATTTCACTTTGAGAGCCTGCTAGTCTGTCGTGTAAAATCCTCATGTAATTCAGGCAAATATTCCATTTTCTTCTAATTCAAATGAAATAGGTAGGTGTATGGATTGAATTAGTCGCATACATTCTATATTGCCAACTTTAACTGATGATGTAAGGTTTATTAGTAATATATTATGAACTTGGGAGAGTTTATTGGTTAAGTTCCACAAATTTTATATGAACTCTAAATAAGCTTATTAAAGGAAACAGAATGATATAAATATCTGTTTAAAAGTAGAGTAAATTTTGTGTAAAGTGTTCCAATATTTTAAATTGGTTTATTTTTAATCTCCAACATGAAAAATGGGTAAGTATAAATGAATCATCAAGATATTCTGAATGAGAATTTGGGGTTGTATTAAATGGTTTGTGACAGTTGTATCAAATTTTTTAAAAGGAAGGATTCATTCTCTCAATGTGTTGGTTTGGTAAGACCATGACACTGGGAATTCTATTGGCTACTAATCAATAAATTCTCTATTTCTATGTTTCAAACAAGAACAACTCATAGATAGTATATGACACTCTAAGTACATGAAAGTTCAAACATATTTATGTATAAAAGAAGATATGCAAGCACAGACTAACACAAATGACCTAATATCCAATGCAGGTAGGAAAGCGCCTGGAATAAATCTGGATCATAAGATTTTGTGTCTGTGTTTTATATCCTGTTTCTATTCCTTTCCTTCTTGCTTCACCATTTTACATTCTCTTCCTGCCCTTATGTACAACTGCAATTTTTCATATGTTATACTTTGAATGGTATCCAGTTTAAAAATTTCATGTATCTTGCCTTTTGGCTTTTATTCCATGGTATCCCATCTATTTCTGGCTTGTCTTTCCTGAGAGATTTTGCTTTGATAACACTTAGAATGCAGTTCATTTTGTGAAAGATAAGACTGACAGTCTCAGAGTCTTCTTAATAACCATAAAAATGACTAAGAATTTCTGGAGTGAAGTAAAAATTTCCTGCTCAGCTCTATTTCTGCATCAGCCACATATTCTGATCCAACAATTGCAAATTTGTTATATTCCTCCATGTACTTAAAAAGCCCCACAACTTACAGAGTTTCTGTAGGCAAAGGGAGGCTCTTCAGTGAAGCAGGAAGAGTGAGAACTCTATTTTTAATATGTTTGCGCATCAGAATTCCTTTTTCAAGTCACTTTAGAATGAACACGAGCCGATTCTCTCTTTTAACTCCACCATCAAGCACTTCCAGATTATTTTTTAATTGCCTTTTTTTCCCCACTAGGTAAAGTCAATTTTGATACAATAAGTCCCCTCTATACGAACATTCAAGTTGCGAACTTTCAAAGATGCAAACGTGTGTTCGCATGTCCAGCCACGTAGGTTAGTTCACGTGTCTCACGTATGTTGTCACATGTGTGTGTACACTACAAGTGGTTGTGCTTTTGTGTACTTTACTGTACAGGACGGTATAGAGTACAGTAGTACAGTATCTTTATTTCAAGCCCGAGCTGTCTGGAAGCAAGTGTAAAAACAGCGGTGATATAGCTGGTACTTTTCAAGGTACTGTACTGTAACATTAAAAATGTTTTCTTTATTTTTTTGTGCCTGTTTGTTATGTATTTTTTGTGTGAAAAGTATTATAAACCTATTACAGTACAGTACTATATAGCCGATTGTGTTAGTTGGCTACCTAGGCTAACTTTGTTGGACTTACGAACAAATTGGACTTACGAACGTGCTCTGGGAACGGAACTCGTTCCTACCTAGGGGACTTGCTGTATTTCAGAGTCAAGTTCCTTTGCGGAGATGCATAAACTCACTGTTACTTCATTGGATATGTCTGAATACACTGAATGAATTTGGTCATTTTTCTTTCTTTTTTTTTCCCTTTCAGGTTCATGGGCCAATTTCATTTTATTGTAAGTTGGAATGTGGGGCAGTGGATTAAGCAGTTAGGAGGGACCCAGAACCAGGATTCTAGCTTTCCCCGCCCTTGTTGCACGTCTCCCTCTGTCTCTTGTCTTCTCACCTGGAGGATGTGGATGCTAGGACTGTCTCCCTGGATGAGGAAAGGAAACGTAATATGATCACTTAAAACATAAGGAAACATTGTCTCTTCTTTAAAAAGTGGTCTAAAGAAATAAGTTCATGCATTGGGGTGTCACTTGGTGCAGAAAAATGTTTTGGTATTCAGTTCCAAATTTGTTTTATCATCTTAAGACATTAGAAAGGCAGTTCTAGCCTATGACGTTCATTCACTAATTCAGTTCATTCAGTCTAACAAATATTTATTGAATGTATCTTGAAAAAATAGAAACTGAAGGCAAGGGCTAAACTGGAAACCTCTTTTCTGATGATTAAGTATTATATTTTCTTTAAAGGGTGTAGATTTTGATCCTGTTCACTTAGAAATAATCTGGTATATGGATAACTCTGACAATTAAGAGTTATATATTTCTGTCCAACAAGACATTCAAACTTTAGAGTAGATATCTGATGACAGTCACCAATGATCTCTTTAAATATAGACTCAAAATGTTTTCATCTCTCAAAAAAACCTTAGGTTTCATAAACTGTGCTTGTCCATAAATTTGTTTGACAACCAATCAATATTTCTATCTCTGTTTTCAAACAGTCAAATTAAATCCATTAACAAATACCACAGTTTGGTACTTCTAAATTGTTGCCACCTGAAGGGCTAAGGTATTTCTCTAGAATCTATTTCTTTGGATAAGAGTTTATTCAAATATAATTCAATATATTGGGTTGGCCAAAGAGTTCATTTGGTTAATGAACACGTTGTTCAATAAAGTTCTTGTTGAACATGAAAAATGTGTCTTTAATTTTTACTTAAAACCGAATGAACTTTTTGGCCAACCCAATCTTTTTGGTCAGCAGCTAAATAGCATCTGATATTTAAACTGCAACAAAAATTAAAGAAAAATATTTTAAAGCAAGCTGGTAATTTCTTAACTGTAGGCCGGCCAATTGAGAATTTATTCATGAAAATTCTTAAAATGAGTATTACAACTTATCATTTTAAAATATTATTTAAACATTTACATTAAATCACACCTAAATTCATTGAGGGTATTTTATTTCAGATGGAAGGTGTTTTGGAGGAATCTGCCCTTTTGTTGAATTTTCTAAACCAAAGAAAAATATATGTTATATTTAAGAATTTTTGTGTTATGGTCATGGTATTTTAATTATCACCCATTATATTGCCAATATTAATAGATAAGAAAGTCCATTTAGTAAGAATCAGAATGAAAATCAATTATAAATTAATGTAAGCATGATTTCTATTTCTTTCTCTTTTTGACATAATATAATGCAATTTAGAGTTTTTTCATGTAAAAATCACCTTCTCCCCCTCAAGAATTTTGTGTTACCAAAAAACACACACACAAAAAAAACCGTGCTTGTTACAATTTTAGGCTATTGAATATTTGACCCATATCTAAAAACACTTTTGTGTAAATATTTACAGATTTACAAGGAAATATTCTCATGAAAATGATTTGCAAGGTTCTTGAGATACTTATGAAAATGTAAATCTGTATTATTCTGAACTATATGATCTTGCTTTGCCTGTGTCTTTCTCCCTCCCACCATCCCACCCTCCCCAAATTAGACTTGTCTTGTTCTCTCAACTATCAGAACAATTTTACTGAAGTCTAAGTCATGAATGTCAGTCACATGTGACACTAAGTTCTACATGATTCTGAGATCACAGACAGCATATCAATCTTTACATAGCCTTCTTGCAAATATGTGCCTTAGTTCTCAGTGAGGTTTGGCATGGATAATCAGTGTGAAGCTTTTCATCTTTATTTGGGGTTCTTTTTAAATTAAAATGCATTCTTGGATTTATAACTATACTTAGTCTGTATCTTAGAAGTCTGTCAAGTCTGTTTTATGTGCATTATCCTGTCAGCTCTTTGTGTTCAAGAGTTAAGCATGTGTTTGTTCATTTTTATTTAATATTGTTTGTGTTTCTCTGTGTGTGTATGTTCATGTGTGTATTAAAAACATCCCACATCCTCTATAGCATTTACTCTGCTAATTATTTATAACATTGTTAACTTACCTTCAGAGTTTTTTTAACTCAAAAAGATATTCAGTGGATTGGAGTGAATTATTATGGATATTTTAAAGGGGTTTTCAAAAGAAAATTAAGCAACTACTTAGGTAGGACATATGAATCAAAGTAACTAAATCAAGCCCCAATTTATGCCTTGCTGTTTTTTTATTTAAAATTTATTTTGAAGTATTTGATTCTTCAAAATTTAATTTCCAGTATTCGTATTTCATAATTAGTTGTCGAAACATTTTATGGGAAAGAATTTTGGAGTCATGTTTACACTGTATCCTCTCTTCCGCATTTTCTTCATCTAAAAAACAATAACTTATGATGAATAAAATTGTGCTTCAATATCTGGAAATAGCTTCCTGGAGTTAGGAAAAAAGTATATACCTCAAGTATCTGAATAACAGTTTCCAACATCAAAGGATAATTAGTTACCAGTATAAGTTTCAAAGAGCCTAATCATCTTCAGGACAGAGGAGTTAAGTCATCAGTCAGCTGTGCAGAGCTGGTAAAGGAAAAGCCAGGATTATAATCCAGGGTTGATTCCTTACCCCCATCATTTTGTCCCCATTCATCAGATGTTCTCTCTTTAGTTCTCAGACAACCAGCTGAATATCTGAAGAGTAAGAAAGTTAAATCCAAGGGCCTCCCTGGTGGCGCAGTGGTTGAGAGTTCACCTGCCGATGCAGGGGATACGGGTTCGTGCCCCGGTCCGGGAGGATCCCATATGCCGCGGAGCGGCTGGGCCCGTGAGCCATGGCCGCTGAGCCTGCACATCCGGAGCCTGTGCTCCTCAACGGGAGAGGCCACAACAGTGAGAGGCCCGCGTACCACAAAAAAAAAAAAAAAAAAAAAAAAAAGAAAGCTAAATCCAGAAGGACTTTTTTGGGGGAGGGTAATTATTAGTTTACCTTTTGAATTACGATGCACTCCTGTGATTGGGTTTGTATCCAGCAATGAAACTTACTCTGATAAGACAGTTGCATAGAACTGGCCAGGAAAACAGCATGACAGTTCATAGAAAGACTATTTTAAATGTTTTTGCCATAGATTTTTAAAGTAAGTACTTACATTTATTTTTCTTGACGTCTTAAATATTTACGAGGAGAACAATTTTTCAGTCTAATAATTGGTAAGGAAATACACATGCTCATCTTTGATTAGTGGCTGTCCTTAAAACCATTTTTGAAATAGGTGGAATTATACATATAAACATAAATTGCCATCATTATAAATTAGCTTCTAGAAAATGTAAAAACATTTTGCAAATAAAAACTTGAACTGCTTAAAAACCTAGATTGGGGCTTCCCTGGTGGCGCAGTGGTTGAGAGTCCACCTGCCGATGCAGGGGACATGAGTTCGTAACCCGGTACGGGAAGATCCAACATGCCGCGGAGTGGCTGGGCCTGTGAGCCGTGGCCGCTGAACCTGCACGTCCGGAGCCTGTGCTCCGCAGCGGGAGAGGCCACAACAGTGAGAGGCCTGCGTACTGCAAAAAAAAAAAAAAAACAAAAAGCAAAAAAACCTACTGTGATTGTGCAGTTGTCTGTTTTTCCCTTTAATTCTATTTTTGCTAAACATGTGTTGAGGCTGTTATTAGGCACATGTTACTGATAATTTATTTTTTATCTTAAAGCATAGTCCCTTTTTATCTGTGAGGAGAGCTTTGGTCTCATAAATCTATGGTATTAGATAATAAAGCAGGTGCTCTGGCCTCCTGGGGCTTCCTCTTGGAGTTGTACATCTATTTCTGTCCAATGATTTTCAACTCTTATAGACATCTTATAGTAAGCTCTTCATTTCTGAAAAAGATTTGTCATGGTTTGCCTTTTATTGAGGTGTTTAGGCCCTTACCATTTAATAGAGGGTTTGCTATATTTGGATTTGTGTCTACCACATTTATCTATGTTTTGTTTCTCTTCTCTGTTTTTATTTCTCTACTCCCAACTTTCTGCCTTCTTTTGTACTGTATAAATATATTCTAATGCTTCATTTTAATCTGTTGGCTTTTATGCTATATTTCTCCAAACTGTTTTTAGTAGTTGCTCTATGAATTACTAAATGAATACCTAAAATTACACAGTCTAATAGATGTAAAATACAGAAAATTGCAAACATATAGGTCAACACATTGTTGGCTTTTTGGTTTTTTGATATTAAATTATTTTGTTCTTATTAGGAATGACTGAACTTTTATGAAACACTTTTTTGTCATTCAAGATTATAATCATATGGTTTATCTTTCACTCTGTTGATGTAATTGATGGGATACATTTCCTTTTTTTCTTAAGAATATATATATATATACTTTTTTTTGGCTATGCCGCACAGCTTTCAGGATCTCAGTTCTCCAACCAGGGATAAACCCAGGCCACAGCAGTGAAAGCCCTGGATCTTAACCACTAGACCACCAGGGAACTCCCACTTTACTGGCTTTTACGTTATAATTGTTATGTGTTGAGTCTGTACATAATGGTAACCACATGAGGCCATTTTGCTGTAATAGTCAACATATTTTTAATTTATAAGAAATAATGTCTTTTATTCTGATACTTAGATTTCTGTTGTTCTTCCTTCATTTCTAAAGAAAAAAGTTTCTTTTGGTATCGTTTCCCTTCAGACTGGAAAACTTCCTCTAGTATTTCTTGTAATAACAGATCTACTGGGGACAAATTCTCTATACATTTTTTTTCATCTGAAAAAGTAGTTATTTTTCTTTATTCCTGAAGGATATGCTTGCTAATTTTTCTTTTGAAAAAGAAGTGTTCTTTCACTATTTTAAACATGTTTTTCCTCATTCTTCTGGCCTCCATGGTTTCTGATGAGAAATACGTGGTCATTTGAATAAATGTTCCTCTGTATGTAACATGCAATTTTCTTTAGCTTCTTTCAAGACTTTTTGCATTTGTTTTTTAGCAGTTTGATTGTGATGCATCTAAAAGCCATGGCTTTTCTTTAAGTTTATTCTGTTTCGATTTCCTGAGTTTTTTCAATCTGTAAATTTCTGTCTTCCTCCAGTTTGGGACATTTGTGGCCATTATATATTCATAAAACTTCTGTGCTTCAGTTTTTTAATCCTCTTTCTGAGACTCTAATTCAACAGATGTTTGAGAATTCTTTCTTTCCATTGTTATTTACATTCTGGTGTTAAGCCCATTCATCGAGTTTTTATTTAAGACATTGCATTTTTCAGTTTTAAAATTTCCTTTTTATAGTTTCAAACACCCTGCTGAAATTTCCTATATTTCATACATTTCAAGTGCGTTTTCCTTTACCCCATGAAGCATGGTTATATAACTGATTTAAAGTCTCTGTCTGATAGCTCCAACATCATGGTCACCTCCAGGTTAGCATCTATGGATCATATTTTTCCATGAGGATTTGTTTCATTTTCCTAGTTCTTTGTACCTTGAATAATTTTGAATTGTATCTGGATATTGTGAATGTTATTTTGTGTATTCTCTGTTGTGCTCTCCTGGAGAATGTTGGTGTTTTGTATTAACAGAAAATCTAACTGGTTATGTTGAGATCATAGATTCTGACTTTGCTTCTATGTTTGGTTGTTTAAGTCTCAGGTCAGTTTTCTAAGTTTTTGCTATGTTGATTTGGGTCTGTCTTTGATGTGAAGAGTTTAGGGTTAGGCTGAGATTTTTGTGGGTGCATACATAGAATTAGGGGATCCTCCTTCACTGGCTCTTTCCGCTAAAGGAATCCACCTACATTATGCAGCCTGCAGGGGACCTTTTATCTCCTTTTTCTGAAAAAGAACATGGGTTTCTCTTGAAGATTTATTGCCCATGTATCCATGCTGCTCTGCAACTAGTCTCACAAACACACAGGCACGTGTGTGCAGGCACGCATTGCAGGCATGTGTGGGCACACACACACACTCACGCACACACACATACACCATCTCCCACTGCACTTGGGGCAAAGTCCTGAAAGGTGAAAGAAAACTGGGAAGCTCACCTGCATGCAGGTGGTTCTCAAGTTTTTACAGCTTTGCATAATCTGCTTGCTTTTGTTTTCTTTTAGCGTCTCCAAATAGCTGTTTTTGCATTTTTTCAATGTTTTTAGGAATATTAGCTGAAATAGTGGGTTTATGGATAGCGTGTAGTGGAACCAAAACTCAGGAACTCATATTTAATACATGTCAATTGTGTGATATTCCCGCAGATTAGGTATAGTGAACGTGTTAACAAATAAAGTGAGGAAGTGCTGTGAAGCACTTTAGAATAACTTAAAGGAGTCTTTTTATATTAATAGCTACTAGCTGTAAATCATTATTTCTTGTTGTAGAGGTGGAAAACTTCCCTTCTTCCAATCTAGATCCTTTGGCTGTTCAAAGAATTAAATAGACATAATGCAGATTAACAGGAAAAAAACAAAGTTTGTGTACAGTATTCCCATAAAAATATAAGACTGCTATTACAGAAAGCTCACTTTGGTAGAAACCTAGAGAATGTTTTGGCGGAGAGTGAGAACTTTTCAGGGACCATGGGAATAATTATGGTGAGATGCTGAGCACCCAAACCAGTTTAGTAGCAGTAGATCTGTTTAGTTCATGCTCTCCCATAATGTGAATAAATTCTAGACAAAGTATACCACTAAGAAAATGCATATAAAAGTTCTGGGAGATTTTAAAGCCTTAAGTTATAGGATATACACTACTATGTATAAAATAGATAAACAACAAGATCCTACTGCATAACACAGGGAACTATATTCAATACCTTGTAATAACCTATAATAGAAAAGAATCCAAAAAAGAATATATATATATATATATATATATATATATATATATATATATACACATATATATGTATATATATAAAACTGAATTGCTTTGACGTACACCTGAAACATTGTAAATCAACTACACTTCAATTTAATTTTTTTAATTAAATAAATCATAATACCTTGGGACAAAAGAAAGATACTTTTGTCTCTCTATATATGTAATAGTGAATTTTTCTGATATCATGTTCAGATAGCTATGATGATCAGATAGGTTAAAATATATATATTTATGAAAAATTTTAATGAGGAGGAGAAGTCATGATGAAAGGCAGTAACTGGACTCTTGACTGATTTAATAATATTGAACATAGCTTCCCAAGCAAATGAGGTAGGAACTATTTTATAAACGGGGGAATCAATGGATTTTGTTTACTCTAAAGTATCACCAGGTGTGCAGTTGTTTACATTAACTGCAGATCACAAGCAATTCTGAACAAATGTTAGATTCCTGCATAAAACAGTCCATGTAGATTGAAAAATAATATTGATGCAACCACAAGGAAACAAAAAGAAATGGCAACTGGCAAGGGATTCAGCTCCAAAATATACAAACAGCTTATGCAGCTCAATATCAAAAAACAAACAACACAATCCACAAATGGGCAGAAGACTTAAATAGACATTTCTCCAAAGAAGACATACAGATGGCCAAAAAACACATGAAAGGATACTCAACATCACTAATACTTAGAGAAACGCAAATCAAAACTGTAATGAGGTATCAGTTCACACCAGTCAGAATGGCCATCATCAAAATGTCTACAAACAATAAATTGCTGGAGAGGGTGTGGAGAAAAGTGAACCCTCTTGCACTCTTGGTGGGAATGTAAATTGGTGCAGCCACTATGGAGAACAGTATGGAGGTTCCTTAAAAAACTACAAATAGAACCATATGACCCAGCAATCCCACTCCTGGGTATATACACAGAGAAAACCATAATTCAAAAAGTTACATGCACCCCAGTGTTCATTGCAGCTCTATTTACAATAGCCATGACATGGAAGCAACCTAAGTGTCCATCAACAGAGGAAGGCATAAAGATGTGGTACATATATACAATGGAATATTACTCAGCCATAAAAAAAATGAAATTGGGTCATTTGCAGAGATGTGGATGGACCTAGAGACTGTCATACAGAGTGAAGTAAGTCAGAAAGAGAAAAACAAATATCATTTATTAACACATATATGTGGAATCTAGAAAAATGGTATAGATGATCTTATTTGCAAAGCAGAAATAGAGACACAGATGTAGAGAACAAACGTATGGATACCAAGGGGGATGGGGGGATGAATTTGGAGATGGGGATTGACATATATACACTACTATGTATAAAATAACTAATGAGAACCTACTGTGTAGCACAGGGATCTCTACCCAGTGCTCTGTGGTGACCTAAAAGGGAAGGAAATCCAAAAAAGAGGGGATATACGTATACATATAGCTGATTCACTTTGCTGCACAACAGAAATGGACAAAGTGGTGTAAAGCAACTATACTCCAATAAAACAAACAAACAAACAACAAAACAAAAACGCTGTGGACTATTATTGATACATCAATGAAAATGAGAACTAAAAATGTGCCATGATAGTAAGATATATTTAGCTTTACCTTGGCTATTATCCTGTTGAGTTATCCTGCAAAGTGGCCACACGGTGTAATTGTGTGTCTACATGAAATATGCACACAGCAATGGCACTAAACTCTACATGTAATTAATAGGAGAACTCTCCTGATGTTCTCCCCTCGTTACTATACTACACACTCAGGAAGAAAGAAACTATGCTTAGGTACCAGGAAAGAGAACGCATGGGACGCTTTCTATTTTAATTATAAAATAGCTCTCCTGTACAAAAAAGAAAGCTAGAAAAGATAAAGCCAGTGTTGTCAAAACATTATGGTTACAGACTCTCCTCCAAGTAGTTCTCTAGTTTAAAAAATCTAGCTACCAAAATTTGGTAGAGCTTTTTCTTTTTCAGATTAATATTTTAGTTTCAATTCATAGTTGGAAGACTCTGAAGGAATGTGCTGTAAAGATACTTGTAATTCTGCCAAGGCATACATTTTAATCAAGATCCCTGTATGGGTACTTTGTTGGAGCATCTGTTTAGCTGAAGAGCAAACCTAGGTGGTCTTGCTGTCCTTCTGCCTTGGTGTAGCTTTCCTGATTTCTATGTATATATGATGTCCCTCAGGAAATTCTAGCAAATGTTTAACTTTGTGAATAATGACCATTAAGTGAAATATAAAAGTTTAGTAGAAATTGAAAATTCAATTAGCTTGCAGTGTAAGACTGTGCAGGTAAAAGAAATGGCTCTGGACTGAAATATGGTTAGAGGCTTATTCTAAGAATTCTGTGTTGATAAATTTAGCAGTTTGGGATGGGCTTTCAAAACATTCAGATATTTCAAGGTTGGATTGCATTCTCTGGCGAAATTTAAGTGCATGCATATAGAATAATAGTGAAAATCCTTAAGATCGGATATCACTTTCTAAGTTTTTCTTTTTTTTTTTTTTTTTTTTGCGTGGTACACGGGCCTCTCACTATTGTGGCCTCTCCCGTTGTGGAGCACAGGCTCCGGACACACAGGCCCAGCGGCCATGGCTCACGGGCCCAGCCACTCTGTGGCATGTGGGATCTTCCCGGACCGGGGCACGAACCCGTGTCCCCTGCATCGGCAGGCGGACTCTCAACCACTGCGCCACCAGGGAAGCCCCGGATATCACTTTCTCTGAGTGTATTTATGCAACTCTTTTTCATTTTGTTTCTTTCATGTCAGACCTGCCTCTTTCCTACAAGGAGCCCATGTGCTAATAGATTGCTTTTATTTTGAGAGTGGAAGGAGATAATTAAGAGAGTGTAATGATCCATCATTGCAAAGCAGAGTGTACAAAGAGAAGACCTAATTTTGGCAACAGGTAGTCTGAAGGGCTGTTTCTCATAAAGACTGCTTATTAAAGCATGAATATGTCAGCTGTGATTATCATTTGGGTTTCTGCAGTCTAGATGCCTTATGTATATATGTGTACATGCATGTTTAAAAAGTAGCTTTTTTATTTTGGAATAACTTTATTTTTCAAATTTAAAAAAAAAATTAATATTTTTTTTGCCTCTCTGAATAGCTTTGCAGGATCTTAGTTCCCCGGCCAGGGATCAAACCCGTGCCCCCTGCAGTGGAAGTGTGGAGTCCTAACCACTGGACTGCCAGGGAAGCCCTAGAATAACTTTAGATTTAGAGAAAAGTTGCAAAGATGGTGTAGAGCATTTCCCCAAATCCCACACTCAGTTTCCTCTCTTGTTAATTTTTTCATTACTGTAGTACATTTCCCACAATTATGGAACTGGCATTGGTACATTACCATTAACTAAACACCACTGTTTATTTTTATTTTACTAGTTTTTCCCTAATGTGCTTTTTCTATTCCAGAATACCATCCAGGATGCAATATTTCGTGTATTCAGGATGTGTCTTCGGCCTCCACTGGTCCATGACAGTTTCTCAGACTTTCCTTGTCTTTGAGGAGTATTGGTCAGGTAGTTTTGTGGTGCAACACTTAATATAGGTCTGTATACTGTTTGTTTTATGTTATGTGACTGGAGTTATAGGTTTTGAGGAGAAAGAACAGAGAGGAAAATTGTTATTCTCAACACATCATATCAAGGGCACATTCTATCAGCATGACCTGTCAATCACGACGTTAGCATTGATCTCTGGGTTCGTTCACCTCCTTGAGGGGGGAGAAGCTACATAAATTATTTGGAATTCTTTTATATGGGAGATGTGCTTCTTCTACCCCATGCACAAAATTATTCTACTATGTGATTCTATCATTATTGACTCAAGGGTATTTATTTTATACTCACCAGTACTACACCAGTGAGTATAAAAAACTGACATTACTTAATTCAATACTACTTCACTTTATTGGCTGTGCAAATTGTCCCAACGTTGCACAGTGGGTGCCCTTACAGCTTAGCTTCTCTGTCTCTTTGATGGGACTCCATCCATGTACATTTTTAAACAATTTACAAAGGGTCCTATGACTGAAGACTTTGAATGAAAGTAAAATAATTAACTGAAAATGACTAAACTCACTAGTTAATGATATTTGGTCTCAGAATAAGCATAAATTTGTGTCCATGTGAGTATGTGGGTGTGTATGACAAAACCACAAGCTTTTAGTGACAAAGAAAAATGAACATCTTAATCCTGATTCATCCTTTCTTCTTTTACCATAGTCTTCCTGTTCATTGTTTGGATCCTTTTCAGTGATGCTGGGTAACACCCAGGTTTTTGTATGAACTGGTGGACATTCTTAGTCTGTCTCTGTAACTGCACAAAGCAGAAGCTTGAACATCAATTCTAGCTACTCCTTTTCTACATCCAGCCTCTATGTAGTTGCTGGAGAGTGAATGAAATTGCCAATCAACACAGATGGTTTGTTTCTGCCATGTATCAATGGGATCTTCTCTTTGGCCAGTCACGCACAGATTTTTAGTCTTTCTCCTGACTCTGCTACCCAGGAAAGGAAGAGTTTTATAGGCCTTAGTATTTTACCCAAAAAGAGCTACTTTCAGAGTGAATCAGTTGTGCAAGTTCTTTTTCTGTTGGCAGTGGCTAAGGACTCTCTGATATATTTTATTTTAGAATTTGAAGCATCCTTCACAGGCTGAGCAGCTGAGGTTTTGCTGTATTGAATCAGGTACATGTAGACCACAGCAGTGAAAAATAATGAAAGCAGAATCACATATGCAAGGTTAAGCACAGAGACAATGAGCTCATTTCTTAGGCACCTTTGTAGGTTAGGACATAATCTCACAATCTGTAGGAACTCTGCAGATTCCAGATTGATTGGTGAGTTGCTGCTGTAATGATTCACCTATTCCTTTGCTCTTTGAACCTTGAAATGAACATTCAAAGATTACTAAAGTGAATGTTTTCCCACAGTATACCTTTTATACTGAGTAAAGAATCACTAAACCTGAACCCAAAAACCGAATCCCAATTTATGTATTAAAATGTGATTATGAAGTTATAGCACAGTTTTTAACTCACAGTATTCAAACTACTAATGTGTTTCTCACAATTTTGTTTTAGCAATTGATGGTTGGCAAGGAAGGAGGTGAAACTATTGATTTGTGGGCTGTTTTTATCCCAAGTGCTGGGGAATGGCTCCTGGGGAATAAAAGAAGACAGGTAACCCAGTCTAATCTGCTTGTCAACATACCGGACCTTAGGGCAAAGAGAATGATATTTCCCATCAGGAAGGTCATTATCTATGGAATGTTTTCAACAGGATGTACCTGGTTAAGGATTGCTCTAAGTAAATGACCACAGAATCTATGGATTTTTAAGACATGACTTCCTGGAGAACATAAGTTTGGGTGTGAAAAAGAGACAGTTTAGAAACTAAATGCCCTTCTGTTGTGAGAGGAAAACCCACAGAAGCTCACGTGGGGATATCTACTATTTGGGGTCAGAGAACATCTCTCTAGTGAGGGAAGAAATGAACTGGGTAGCCACCTGGTTATTATAGACCTCTTCCTGCTTGAGCAGAGACTCCTGGCGCCATATTCTCTTGCTGGAAGATACTTCAAAATTACTCTAAACATTAAGGTTAGCCCCCCACGGTGGTTAGGGTTTTTGTTGCAGTTCATCAAACTGCCTTTTTTTTTTTTTTACTTAACTATCTTACACTTAATGATATAACTCTTCAAACTCTATGGTACACAGTGGTGCCATATTTTCACCTGACTTAGCTAGTCTTTTGATCTGCCTTTTACTATGTACAACTCCCTTGTTAATGTGCTTTTCTCTTTTTTTTGTTTCTTCCATAAAATATTTATATTTTTCAACTTTCAAAGCAGACACAATTTATTTGCATTTTACAGGATTATAAAGTCAGGTTTTAAGAAACATATTGTTAAGACTAGAAAATACGTCTCAGCCAAATATTTATTTAGGTACATTTAATAAAATTACAGAATGATTGAAAAAATCTAAAATTTTGTTTATTGTCATCTTGGAATTTTTCATTAATACTGTTAACACATTATTTAACATTAATATTTGCTTGTCCTCTCACTTTGAACAGCTATAGTGTGAATCCCTGAGTAGCCACACACATTGAATTAGGGCCTTAGCACCCTAGGGGTTTAGGAAGAAGAACATAGGAAGGGAAGAACTTAAGATAAGTTCTCTACAGCTGTAATAAGACCAAGAACACGAGAAAAATGTGCTGGAAAGGTGAATATGGCACAATTTGAAGAACTTCATTTCTAGATCCAATGGGTTTTTAAAGAAGAGAGTTATATCGCCCTTTGTATCCTAGGGTTCCACATCTGTGGATTCAACATGCTGCAGACTGAAAATATATTTTAAAAATTCCATAAAGTTCCAAAAAGCAAACTCGAATTTGCCTCATGCCAGCAGCTACCTACATAACATTTACATTGCTTTTCCCACTGTTTACATAACATTTACACTGTATTAGGTATTATAAGGAATCTAGAAATGATTTAAAGTATACGGGAGGATGTGCATCCGTTATACGCAAATACTATGTCATTGTATAAAGAGACTAGAGAATCTGCAGATTTTGACATCCAGAGAGGGTCCTGGAACCAATCCCCCATGGATGCTGAAGGATGCCTGTATTTGATTATTTCTAAGCTAAAGAAAGGATGCTCAGTGGAGAGTGTGGATTTGGCATGAGTGCTCCATTGGCAGGGAAGTCAGGGTAGAGGCAGTTTGTAATAGAACACCAAGTGATGACAAATACTTCAACTGGAAAAATAGCATCAAGAATCCAGAGGAGGTAATATTTTGAGGCAAATTTAAGAATAAAACCAAGCAGGCCATAGAGAGTAGTATGAGCAAAAGGGAAAATTCAAAGATTATGCTGAGGGTTTTAGATCTTGTGTGTTTATATTTAATGCACATGACTTTCTCAAGGAGACTGACTTTATAAAAAAAAAATCCCTCACTGTTGGACACATAAAGTTTCAGTCATGCAGGATGAGTAAGTTCTAGAGATCCTTTGTGCAACATGGAACCCATTGGTAACAATCTGGCTTTGTGCACTTAAAATGTTTTTAGGAGGATATATCTCATATTAGGCATCCTTACCATCACAACAAAAGTTTCCAAATGTGTTTCTAGTTCAAACTGATCACTCTGAGAGGCTCTGCTTGTAACACATGATTGACAGCCTCTCTTTACACATGCCTTCAATGTCGATTTATGGGTCTCTGTTATCATAGCAAATATCTTACTTGCAGTAGGAGATTAATTTATTACTTTGTTGATTTGCCAGTTGATTGATTGATGACTGCTTATAATTAACAGAGAACTTGATTACTATTAACATCCTGTAGTTTATTAAACATGGCTTATGATAAACTGCAGAAAGGGAAGCCAGACAGGAGCTGGTAGATCTGCACCAATGTGACAAACCATAATGTACCTACTCTATTTTTCTATTTTTCATGTATCCCTTCTTTATCTTTCCTGCCCTGCTCAATCCCAGTCTCAGTTCCCCCCTCTCATGACAACCTTCTTTGATAATAGTAAAACCCTTGTTCTTATTCTGTCTCTTACAGAGAAGCACATTCTTTTTGGTTTTAAATGATATAGGAGCTCTTTGTTTTACTAGCAACTCATTACAGCTTACTATAAAAGGCTACATTATTTGACAGCTCTGAAAAATATAATACTTGTTAGCTCTAAAAATATAATCCTTTCAGTTCAGGTATTTTATTCTTTCAATAATAATGGAACTTTTTAAATAAAATGAAGAGGACATCATTTAAAATACAATATGTTCATAATTCTAAGGGAAATTACAACATAAATAAAAGTGGTGACCTTGAACCTTTTTTCCTGAGTATACATTTTGCTGACTTCTATTTTTATCATATTTCAACTTTGAGCCATCTATTGGGTCTGTAATGAAATACACTAACATCACATATTTCAGATTAAATACAATATACATTCACTTTTAAAAGTGGCAAATAATGGTTTAAACTAGTACAGAGGGGATTACTCAATAAACTTAAAGCTCAAATACTAGCATAGATATCAAATAATAAGCTAGCCACAAATTCCAACTGCAAACGTCTGGACTCCTACTAGGCATTTCCTGCACATTCAGAGCTCATCACAAAAATTCTCAATTAGCACCAGAGGACATTGTAAGAGGAAAAAAAAGAGTGCCAGTGTGCACTTGGTTGCAGATGCTGCTATCAGAAAAAGGCGCCATCACACACCAGCCTACACAGACAGCAACCTTTTTTCATGGGAGAGATTTACATATTAAGAAAAGACTTGGGGCATTTGCAACACACTTTTCAGTATTCATTAAATGGAAAAAAACCCACTTATTCTTCCAGCCATCATTTCTTGTGAACCTTACATTCTGCATGTTTGCATCATATTAAGTTCTAAAGGTCAGGAGATTACTTATTTCATTCAAATCTAGTGAAATATTGAATTTTCATAACTGACTCATGCTAAAAATAATTTATGATGATAAAATTTCAAGCATCTGTGAATTTTTTTTCAATGCATGCACAAATGAGACATTAATTATTACATAGGGCCATTCACCATTTTTTTGTTTTTTACATCTTTATTGGAGTACAATTACTTTACAATGGTGTGTTAGTTTCTGCTGTATAACAAAGTGAATCAGCTATACATATACATATATCACTATATCTCCTCCCTCTTGCGTCTCCCTCTCACCCTCCCTATCCTACCCCTCTAGGTGGTCACAAAGCACCGAGCTGATCTCCCTGTGCTATGCGGCTGCTTCCCACCAGCTATCTATTTTACATTTGGTAGTGTATATACATCCATGCCACTCTCTCACTTTGTCACAGATTACCCTTCCCCATCTCCGTGTCCTCAGGTCCATTCTCTACGTCTGTATTTTTAATCCTGTCCTGCCCCTAGGTTCATCAGAACTTTTTTTTTTTTTTTTCCTTTGAGGTACGCGGGCCTCTCACTGTTGTGGTCTCTCCCATTGCAGAGCACAGGCTCCGGACGCGCAGGCTCAGTGGCCACAGCTCACGGGTCCAGCCGCTCCATGGCATGTGGGATCTTCCCGGACCGGGGCACGAACCCGTGTCCCCTGCATTGGCAGGCGGACTCTCAACCACTGTGCCACTAGGGAAGCCCAACAATAAACTTTTTTTTTTTTTTTTTTTTTTTTGCGGTATGTGGGCCTCTGACTGTTGTGGCCTCCCGCTGCGGAGCACAGGCTCCGGACGCTCTGGACGTGCAGGCTCAGCGGCCATGGCTCATGGGCCCAGCCGCTCCGCGGCATGTGGGAATGCCAGTAGCTAAGGAAATAGATGGTCTTTTGATTTTTTGTCACCATCATTCAAAGTAAAAAAAAAAAATGTGTTTTAGTAGATGCAGTTTTGAGAACCTAAATAGCAGGTTTGGACAAATGTCTCTAACTTCATATGGTTTTCTGAGCAATATTTCTCCTGTCTTCAAGAGTAAAGGAGAGCTTTTCAGAACATACGTCCACACAGGATGTTAAACTTGTAATAATACTGGGAATAATATGAAAATAGCCTTACATGGACTCTTTTTTGACATCCTCTCCAGCTGTGGGACACAACAATAGAAAAATGTCATATTTTCTTCACAGCTGATTGATTTGACTCAAATGTGTTGGTCAATTCCAATCTAAAATAAAATTTTTACTTTTTCTAACTGAGAAATATAAAAATAACAGGCAATTTGATGCTTGAGAGAATTTAGGAAAGATTGAATAACTGAGAGGGAAAAAAGCATTTTAGACATGGACTGGTAAACTTTCAAAGTTATTGCAATATGAAAAATTAATTCTGAATTCCACTCAGGGTTAACTGATCTGAAATAAAACTTCAGCATCCTAAGTTGTTGCTCAGTAATGATTAAGTTTGCTCTGGTTCATAATTTTAGGCTTTTGTAACTAATTTCTTGTTAGTAGAATTCCGTATTCGTCCATAGGAACCACATACATTTGTTAGGGGGTGGGGGGTGGAGAGGACACAAAATAAAACAGTGAAGCTTAAAATTGAATAATTACTCTAAGCATTAGCCGGTCGGAGGAAGGTTGCATTTGCTATACATGAGTGACCACTGAGGAAATTCAATTTATGTAAAGAATGAAAGTCATTTTAGGAAATTAATATTTAGTGTATTAATACATATTTTAAATTAATAGTACCTATTGGAATGAAATGGGGGTAGTATTCTTATATCATTCTTTTCCAGGATACTTGTTCCTCTCCTCCCTGAAAGAATTCACTTTTTTCCCAAAGCAGGTGACACGGTCTTGCTTTCAATTACACAGCACGCGGTCGTGGAGCCCTGTTAACAGAATGGCTCTTCCCACTCGAGATCTTTTCATTCCGTGAGTGAAGTTCAGCTAAGGTAGACACAGGCTTGTGTTACACCTCTTCACATGGCTGGTTTACCGTGCTGTACCAAGTGCCGTGTTTCCTGAGAAACAGTATGTACGTCCGTCTAATTCAGGAGTTTGGCATGAGCAGGTCCGACTACCTGCATAATTAAGCTCCCCCAAATTTGAACTTTGTTGGTAATAAACATCATATTTTGGCCTTAGCCTTTATCTTAGTTTCATCCTTCAAGCTCTTCTGAATTGGTTAGTGGAGAGGAAGGCTATTTTAGAGATTCCACTTGAAGAATGTGATACATATCAACTGTCTAACAGCTATTGTGCTTAATATTGAGGATATAAAACTGAGTTACAGGCAAGGTGACAACAGAGCCGGGAAACCAATAGAAATAGAAACACACACAGAACTGTGTACTGAACGCAACCTGGTGAAAGGGTATCCAAGATGTGGGATGGAGAATTGATGAGCAGGCTCTAACTCATATCCACAAAGTGTACACCTGTGCTCATCTTACAGCTCGCAAGTCAACAGCACAGGTAAAGGTGGATGTTAGGAAGAGCATTGTCAGAAAGGAAAAAAACATGGCACGCAGATAAGAAGCAACATGGTGTATTCCAGGAATCAGCAATTAATTTCTCTGAATCATAGAGTGAAGCTGGTAGAGATCACATGGACATAGTAGAGAAGAGCAAGAAGGACCTGGCAGGTCACACAGACAAGGTTCAATACTTTGGTTTTAATTTGCTATCATTTGTCCTTTTAAAATGCTTCATGAAGTTCTTCATTTAAAAAAAATGGCAAGCACAATCATTAACAAGAGTCTCACGGACTTTAATTAACCTATGTTGACACAATTCTACAAACATAAATAAAACCTAGAATAGCTAGCCTTTGATTCAAATAGTTTCAAAATTGTTTTTGCCATTAAGATTCTCCATAGAGAGTAGAACCTTAAGGTACCTCAAATTCAACACTAAAGGATAGTTATAACCTCCTCACCCAAACTCATCCTCTTCCAGAGCCCCAGATCTCAAGAAATGCCATCACAACCCAAGCTGCTTCCCAAGCAAGAAACCTGCAGGCTCCCTCTGACTGCTCCCCCTCTATCAAGGCTGTGTCTCATCCCTCAACAAGACCCACTGATTCTACTTCCTAAACTGATGCACGCCTGGCCTCTTCTCCACCCTGGAGCAAGGGATACAGTGTTTCTCTCCTGAAGTACAGCAATTACACTGTGTAAGCATTTCTCTCTCTGGCAACCTTGAAATCCACTTTCTATATTGCAGTCATGAGGCTCTTCTTAAAACATGAGTTTGATAAAGTAATCCCCTCTATTTAAAATACTACAATGACTTCAGATTGAATCTGAGATGAACCTTCTCTGGACCATGGTCTGGCTCTGACCTCACTCACCATGTCCATTTCCTTCCAACCTCCTCATGGCAGCTGTTTTTGTCCTTCCCACTGGCCTTGAGAATACACACGACAGGACTTCTTTCCTTCTGCTTGGAAGACTCAGTTTTTCCCTTTCCACCTAGTTATATTCTAGTTTTTAAACCTCAGCACAAATGTGTCTTGATTTTTTGATCTCCTGGACTCCACTTATGGCTTCTTCCATGGATTTTCAAAGACAGCATGCACTTGGGCATAACACTGTATCACAGGGACAATTTAGTTCATTTATGTTAATATTTTATACAAATGTGTCCTGTCAAGTGGACTGTAAGCTTCAGATAGTAGATACCATACCTGTTTTGCTTATTATTGTTTATTATAATTTACTGCTACTACAGTTTTGGTCATTATCATTTATTTTGTGCAGTTTTTTTTTTATCTGGATATAGGTCACAATTTTTTAACAGCTTTTCTTTACATAGCATAGAATTCATCTATTTTAAACATACAATTCAGTGATTTTTAGTATATTTACAGAGTTGTGTAACTATTACCACAATCTAATTTAGAACATTTCCATTGCCTCAAAAAGAAACTTCTGCCTTTTTTAGAGTCTCTCTCCATTCTAAACACCAGCCCCAGGCAACCACTAATCCACTTTCTGTCTGTATATATTTTCCTCTTCTGGACATTTTACATAAATGGAACCATAAAATATGTAATCTTTTTTCACTTAACATAATATTTTTGAGGTTTGTCCATATTGTCACATACATCAGTACTTCAATATTTTCTATTGCTGAATAATATTTCATTGGCTATATATCTCACATTGGTTTATTCATTCATCCTTTGATGGAGATTTGGCTTGTTTGGACCTTTCCGACACCCTGAACACTGCTGCTCTAAACATGCTACATAAGAGGCCATATAACCTGAATGAATGATGAAATCTATGCAATGAATACCTCATGTAAATATAAGAATATTGGAATATATGATTTCTGAGGTCATTTACAACTCTGAAATATAATATTAGAATATGCCATAAAGAACAAGGAAAGGAGTGTACCTAAAATAAACTGAAGAGAGTTGTACGGATTTTGGATCTGACATGTGTGGAAAGTACTCGGTGGATGAGGGAGAATTTGTACACATTTCAAAAACCGCACATGCGTGTGCTAAATATCAATTCACTGTACTTTTTAGTAAAGAGCTCTGTAATTAGAAACAGATGAGAAAGGTGCTAAATTGTTTTAGGAATAATTCTACGGTTCACTGAACTGAAAAGAAAAAAAATATCATTTCGAACCAACAAATAAGTCTCTGCATTTTTTTAACTAAAGCTGCTCCACTTGTTGGTATGAATTATGCATTGCTTACAGGGCTTCATTTGATATGTTGTGCATTTGTCCCTTCTGGACATTTCCGTAAGACCTTTTCCAAATCAAAGTTTCTGTGCTTTTCAAAGAAAAAAAGTGAATAAGAAATTATCCACTAAATATTTCACCAGAGAAGGAGTTTAAGCATAAAGTATATTGGTTATGAGAAATCACGTATTGTACTTCGAACTCTGAGCATTTATCAACTAGGACTCTGAAATATTTTTATTGAATAGTCTGTGTATGTGTAGCCAATCATCAGAAATATGTATAATGCAATCAGTAAAAGAACTCTTAACTGTTTTCTGTCAGCAGCAAATGATAGTGAAGTAAAAACAGTAATTACAGTGATTCACAGTTTTTATTATTCACATAGATAGTACATTTGTAAGTATTCTAGTATTTAGTGGAATTACTTGGAATTTCTAATAACTCTGAAAACTATGTAGGGCAGAACTGTATATGTTCTATTTATATATTGCAATTATACTTAAAATTCATATTGTATAGTTAAAATTTCTCTGAAAGATTCTTTTCCACTTCCTCTTACTTTTCCCATCTTGTTTCTCCTGCCTTCAGAAATAATTAATATATATATTAGGTGGGCAAAATATCCTTGATTAAATTAAGAAAGTATATGTTTTTTCAATTCCTCTGTCCTAGGTATTTAGGTTTCTCCCTTTTGGAAATCTTTCTTACTTTTCACAAAATCTAGAACATTACTGATACTATTCAAGTAAGCCTCATACCTGATAAATGTCTATGTTCTTCCTTTCCAAACATACAGGAGAGCTAATCAAATGGTGATGCGCTCTGTTTGGTAATAGAGCTGAGCACAAGGTGATACAGAAGAAGGTCTCTTCAACAATAAACTTGAACTGGACAGGGTGCCCCTTCTCAGCTCAAGCTCAGTGAGGGAGATTCAGTTTGCATCTCTGAAAGATTAACGACCACCTTTCATAAAAGAGTGCCAAGGAGCAGCCTGAATGCTGGTTTCCAAAGCTGTAGGGAGAGACTCAGAGCCAGACTGCACTGCCCAGAGGGAGACCCCAAATGTGAATGACCAGAATCGAGACAGGAAAAGCAGTAGAATCAGCCTGCTTCCTTCTCTCCTTAAGAGAGTGGCCAGTGGTACTTACTGATCAGCTGCAACTGAGTTTCTATCAAAGTACTCAAAGCTCTGAAAATACCAAAAACTGATTTAATGATAATTCAAATGCATCTTCTCTACTCACCCCAAAATAATGTTCTACAGTTCACTATTGGCTGTGCCAACATTTTCATCAGTATAGATAGGTGTTTATCTCATTAGTTCATATGAGTTGAATTTTGACACCTTAAAAAAAGTTTCCTTCTGGTCTCTTGGAGATTGCTTTAAAGGATAATCTCAAAAAGTTATTGGAGTATTCATCTCTATCTCTGCAAAGATAGCATTTCCATTTTCTGTGTATCCTAAGATTCATATGCATGTGTGTATGTATGTATATGTGTGTGTGTGGTGTGTGCATGTGTGTATCTAGAAGAAACATCTTGTTGTCCAAAAAAAAAATCAAATATCCAAAAGAAAACGACGTTGAGAAGTGGCATCACGTAACAGCTGAGTTTGAAGTCTTGGAATCAAATAGAACTTGGTTGACTTCCATCACACGCCTTCAGGATGTCTCTTAGCCTGATTTTCCTTTGACTACTCGTGTGGAACCTTAGAAAATAGCATGTGCCTCCAGGGAAGTTGTTAGGGGTCCGTGTGTGTGTGTGAAACAGTCAGCGTTCTGTTGCTGTTCCCGTTCTTACCTCCTACTATTTCTGTGATGCGAGATTCTGCACTCAGCAACATACCTGCAGATATGCATGGTAACATACCTGCATGGACACAGCCTGGAAGGAAACATTCAAAGCTCTTTTCCATAATTATCTCTCAAAGGGCCATCACAGGACCAGGTGTGGATGGGTGCAGATGATGGTAGGGGTTTGGCACAGAGGGGGTTTGTACTGTACCTTCAGTATTGTCTGATTTTGTTCTAACAATGAGCATGCATTCATACTTCATTGGAACAATTTTAAATAAATTAATTTCGAACAAAAATAAGATTGACTTAATTACTTAACCTATCTTTTGGACAACTCTTACAGGCAGTAAAGTTACCCACAGAAAAATATTCTCTATATTTTTTTCAAATTAGGCATAGGTTCTGTTTTGTTTTTCTTTGCTTTTTTGTCCTGTTAAAAATATGCATTTTTTGCAAATGTCACTGGATCATTTGTGCAGTCTTCTTTTTCAGGCATGAAGATGATTGAAATCCCTGCTGAAGCGGTTTGCAGGTCTGTGATCTTGTGATTCAGTTGTGTGCTCATTAAATCACATGTATGTGTGATTTGGTCATTAACCAAAATGATAGGTCCAGGGAAGGTCATCATTCAAAAAACAATGAAAGGGCAAAAAGGAAGAACAACGCGGGAAGAACTTAAGAGACCATTTAACTGATCAGATGTTAGTCAGTCCTTGAGATATAGCAGTATTGCCAGCAGTTGTACAAACAGAAGAGAGGGATCTTTTGCTAGACACTGTATTAAAAAACCTACATTGGGTGTTCTTGCCTAAACAGTGTATTAAAAAACCTACATTGAGTGTTTTTGCCTCTCCCCTTAGCAAAGCACCAAACAAGACAGAAATTGTTCTTCTCTATTTTTCCAGTTTTATTGAGAAATAATTGACATAAATTATTACTGTGTGTAAAATTATGTACAGCATAATGGTTTGATCTGCATATATTGTGAAGTGATTATCACAACAGGTTTAGTTAAAATCCATAGTCTCCTATAGGTACTATTTTTTTATTTTATTCATTTATTTATTTATTTTTGCGGTACGCGGGCCTCTCACTGTTGTGGCCTCTCCCATTGCAGAGCACAGGCTCCAGATGCGCAGGCTCAGCAGCCATGGCTCATGGGCTCATGGCGTGTGGGATCTTCCCGTACAGGGGCACGAACCCGTGTCCTCTGCATTGGCAGGCGGACTCTCAACCACCGTGCCACCACTGAAGCCCTCTCTTGATGATTTTTTAAAGTCCTAAAAATATCTGTAGAAGTCCACCCCCCTAAAACCACTAAGCTATTAGAAAATGTTCTCTAAAAATAGAACATAGGTTCTAGAATAGATTATATAACAAGGAAATAGAATTAGGTGCTAAAATATTGGATTATTTCAGTTTAAACATTCAGTTTAAAACTGTTTAAATTATAATAAGTAGATAAATATTTAACATATATTGCAACATATTTATTTTTGATATCTATTTTTAATATCTCTCTACCTCAGTAAATATTCAGCTTTTTATTCTTTGGACTGTCAGACTGGCAGCTGTCTACCTTACTTGACTACCATCACCTTTTTAAAAATTGGGTCTGTGAAAAAAAAAATGATATCCTTGGAGAGTCAGGCATCATTAAAGTCATTATATTGATTCATGACTATTATATTTATTACCACTGCTTTACTGACTTTAGCAGCTGTTACAATGTACTGATTTATTAGGCTATAGCTAGAAAACAATTTTTTTTTCCACATTATAAGTTTAGCCTAACATTTTATTTAAATTGAGAACAAGCATATTTTTAGTCCTAAAATGTAAATGCAAGAGAGATAATATTATAAAATATATATTCTATGTTAGACTAGTTTGATAGTTTTTAATTAAGAAAAACTAATAAGAAAGGGTGGTTTGAGAGAAACAAAGAATTTAAAAGATTTTGTAGAAATCAAAGGGTCTACTTCGGTTCATTAAAAATAAGAAAATCTTAGGAATTCTTTTACTGTTCTTTAAGGCAAGATTTTTATCTCCTATTATTTTTAAATAAATTTATTTATTTATTTTTATTTTTGGCTGTGTTGGGTATTTGTTGTTGCGTGTGGGCTTTCTCTAGTTGTGGCGAGTGGGGGCTACTCTTTGTTGTGGTGCGCAGGCTTCTCATTGCGGTGGCTTCTCTTGTCGCGGAGCACAAGCTCTAGGTGTGCGGGCTTCAGTAGTTGTGGCACGTGGGCTCAGTAGTTGTGACACATGGGCTCAGTAGTTGTGGCTCGCGGGCTCAGTAGTTGTGGCTCATGGGCTCTAGAGCACAGGCTCAGTAGTTGTGGCACACGGGCTTAGTTGCTCCGCGGCATGTGGGATCTTCCCAGACCAGGGCTCGAACCTGTGTCCCCTGCATTGGCAGGAAGATTCTTAACCACTGTGCCACCAAGGAAGCCCTATCTCCTATTTTTTAATTAAAATGTTTAAATGAAATAGTGGCAGTGTGAACACAGAGGACTGGTAGAAGGAAAAAGAAAAGCTAAGGCATTTTTCTGACCAGATTATTAGTAGCTATGTTAGTTTATAAATCATATGTTAATGTATTTTATTGGTATTTTGCCCCTAATACGTGTGTGTGTGTGTGTGTGTGTGTGTGTGTGTGTGTGTGTGTACAGAGGTAAATATAGGAAAAATGTTTTCCCTATAAAATTTCATATTAAGTGTGTAAATAATGGTTATATGTCATATCAACTGACTAATGTATGGAAAAATGCAAAATTAAAAAAAAACAGAGTTTGGGTGAACTGAGCCAAAGGTCAACAGGAAAAACTGAAACTCAAATAGTAGAGCTAGCAGATCAAAATGCCAATTTCTGAGGATAAGAGATAGATAGGTTTCAAAACTGAGGTCACTCAGTCAAGAGTTCAGAACTACTGTGAGATATGAATCAAATCCATATAATTTGGGAATTAGGGAGGGAGTGAAAGACAGCAGAAACCACTGGGTAAATCATTAGGAAACAAACTCATAGCTACCCCATTATGGACCAGCAGGGAGGTGACATGGGTGGAGGTGACTTACAGCATTAGGGCTACAGCCAGTAGCTTTGAGACTGGAAGGGGAGGGCCACAGAAGAGGGTGACTGGGTGGAGGGGGAAATCCTTGCAGCTGTCGTCACTCTTCTATGCGGGTGACACCTGAGTTGATGCTGCAGGGTCTGTTTAGAGAGAGATGGGAAAAGAGAACATAATAGAGATGAAGGGTGCACATGAGGAGTGGTGCACTGCCTGCCTGTCTGGGTAAAAGCACCACTTTAGCCAAGGCATAGGGTACATGTTGAGGAATATTGGGCCATAAGGTTGAAACATGGCTTGTAACTAAACCATGCAAGCGTTCTTTCTACAAACGTTTTTAAGGGTGTCGTTCATAAGTATGTAATTTAATAATGTGCTGTGCTGCACTTCAAGGACAAACTAATTTAGTAATGGTATTGAATCAGTGGTTCTGTCATTTTACTGAAATTACATTAGGCAGGTAAAATTGGATGCTTACATTTCCGCTCAAAATTGATACTTTTAACAAAGCCCAGAATTAGACATTACTTCATGTCATGGCTTTAATCATTTGCTATAACTTTTCCTCCCATTTTGACATTCATTTAATATACTCTTATATTTCTTATAGGTTTGGAGACATTGAAGAGGTTCTGGACATTTATCAATTTCAGATCATCAATTTTACACACAAGGAAAACATAAGTAAACTGTCCCCAGTAGTGAGCAAATCCATAAAAGAGGCAACAAAGCAAACAGGTCTCTGGAGTTCCAGCCTAGTCCTCCCTTCTGTGTGGATATTAGGAGGACATAAGAGAATGATGGAATTCTTGGCTGCAATTCTTGGCTTAGGATGAGGTTTGGACAAATAAATGTTTGAGAACCGGACTGTGGAGCAGGGAACAGATGTGTGTGTGATACTGTGAAGGATGTCTTGCTTTTTCCCTGGAGCTTCCTAATCTAACGAGGCTCCTAATTATTTCTCTTTTGAAACAATGGACTAAAATGGAGACCCTGGCAACAATCTGTTTCCTGAGAAGTGTTATTAACAGCCTTGATGGCCACTTAGACACCAGGGGCCACTGCCCAGCTTGTAAGAAGAGCTCCATGAAGCTGGGAGAATTGTGAAGCTGCCTTCACAGTGTTTCCCACAGGCTCTAGTTTAATTGATCCATGTGGGTAGGTGAGGGAGGGGTTAATTTCTATTAACTGATTCACCTGCTTAGGAAAGCCGCAAGTCCTCTAGGACTCACATTTCCTCATAGGTTATAGGCCATTTTTTTTGTGTGTGTGTGGTACGCGGGCCTCTCACTGTTGTGGCCTCTCCCGTTGTGGAGCACAGGCTCCGGACATGCAGGCTCAGTAGTTGTGGCTCACGGGCCCAGCCGCTCCGCGGCATGTGGATCTTCCCGGACCGGGGCACAAACCCATGTCCCCTGGATCGGCAGGCAGATTCTCAACCACTGCGCCACCAGGGAAGCCCACGTTATAGGTCATTTTTATGCCTACCTTAGGCTGTTATGATTATCAAGAGGGCTAATTCACATAAAGGTATTCGTGCATTAGAAGAAAACATAAAGATGTGTCTTATATCTATTTAAAGTACTATATAATACTAATACTTAAAAGTTATTATGCTTTTCAACCTTATAAAGCATGGAAAATGGTATATTCTTGCCTTTAAAACATACTCCTAATCATTAATACACTTATATAAGAGGACTCCATGAGGAAAAATCTAAAATACTTACCATAAAAATCTGGAATTCATTTTGAAATTTTTAAGCTCATTTTCATTTTAAGTGGACTCCGATTAAATTTACAATATCTTTAATCACATCTGCAGGATGACACTTTGCTGGACACCTTGGCATTTATAGATAGTGGGAAGCCAGGGACATTTCTCCAAGAAGCACTTGGACACAGAAGGACAAGAATATAATGGTGCTCAGGCTTTCCCCAAGGCACCTTCTGGATGCTTGGAAGATCAAGCAAGAGAGACATATCTTCAAACACAGTAATCCGATCAGCTGTGACATCTGAGACAAGATCTAAACAACTAACAGACTCCTAAACAAAGTGAGGGGCTCCATGAGATTAGAAATGCTGTTGTTCTTCTTGGTTGTGGTTGTTTGTTTGTTTCATTTGTTTTTGTTTTTTGGGGTTTTTTGATGTGGACCATTTTTAAAGTCTTTACTGAATTTGTTACACCATTTCTTCTGTTTTTTTAATGTTTTGGTGTTTTGGCCCCAAGGCGTGTGGGATCTTGCTTCCCTGACCAGGGATCGAACCTGCACTCCCTGCATTGGAAGGCGAAGTCTTAACCATTGGTCTGCCAGGGAAGTCCCAGAAATGCAGTTGATCTTTTAATGTAGCTGATTAACCAAAGATCTTTCCCTATGGTATGTTTTCCCTCACAGTGAATTCCCAATCAGCTTATTCCAGATAATGCCTCTTTACTACATCATCTCTTCTTTTCTCCCCATCACACACAGCTTCTCAGATGAGCTATTTGCTTGTTAGGGCACAACTTAAATGTAGACCCTTCAAGACTAACTAGTGTCTTGCTTAGCACTGTTACCCTAGACAGATTTCAGCAAAAGGATGTTATGCCTTTAAATTCCTTCTTTTTTTTTTTTTATTAGTTTCTGCTTTATAACAAAGTGAATCAGTCATACATATACATCTGTTCCCACATCCCTTCCCTCCTGCGTCTCCCTAAATTCCTTCTTTTGCTTAAACTGAATTTTCCTTTCAGCAAATCAATGGATATCTTTTGTGGCAGAACCTCTTTTCCACTCTGGGCCACAGAAAGTTTACAGTTAAAACATTATTTAATAGGTGTTTTTTAGAACAGTAGGTAATTGACATAAAACAGCAACACTAACTCACTATAGATGCTCTTGTTTTGTTTTAAGTGTTCAGTATTTTTGCATATCATACTTGATTTGGGTTGAAATACATTATTCAGGTGGTATAATTACTCATAGTAAGGTATAGAGAAAATTGTTTTAGAGTATTTGAAAAGGTTGCTTCTATAAAAAGTATTTCTTTGTCAGGAAGTTACATCTTCCTTAAGCAGTAACACGGGGCATGTGGTGACCCCCAAATGATTCATTTCTTTGGCAGAAGAAATTATGGTCACAGTCTGTCTCTTTGAAATGATTACACCACCTTTAAATAAACTTATCCAAATGAAGAAAATTATTTCGTAGCTATCCTTTGACTCACCACAAGGCAGTAATCTATCAAAGTAAAAGCTGCCTTTGTGTAAGTGGTTTGATAAACTTCCCGTGGGAGGTACAGTTGTAAACCCCTGCTGCATTATAAAGGCATCAGGAGACTTACCCTGCAGCATCTTCTATGGCAGCTTCATTTCTGCCTCTATTGACACAGAACAAAGAAATAAAGAAAAACGTCCAGAAAGGACTTGAAAAGAAAAAGACCATAATTTTCTATTTGTAAGTGTATTAAAGGAGTGAAAACATATCAATCAAGGCCAGAAATCTGGGATAGAATGTGTCTTTATTCTGTAGAATACTTTATCTAGATAATAGGATGATCTCTCTTCTAACATTTTTTACTATCTGAAAGATAGGAGTTCTTTCTAATGATAGTGTTTTTTTTTAAACCACGCATGATTTCTTGTCAGTGTGCCAGGAGACCAGAAACAAGATGTCTGGCCAAGGTTAATAGCTAATTTACAGTCTCTGGGAAGGATATTTCATGTCAATTTTACAATGGCAAACATTTTCTATAACCTCATCTTCTTGAAACACTCTCAAAGACTAGCTATCAGAAAGTGCGATTCATTTCAATCTGCCTACAATGTGCGTGGCAGGGCTAATGGAGAGGAAAAACTGACAAGCTTGAAAGAAAGACAAAACAAGAAAGAAACAGGAGGAAGAGAGAAAAGTGGGGTGAACCCCAGGATGGGAGGTACTCAAATTGGGAGGGAAGAAAGGCAGCACACAAGTTTATATCTCGGGAGGAAAACTAGACCTAAAAGTCAAAAGTGCTTTATAGCTGCCATTCATATGATAATGGAGTGTTCTCTGAACTTTGAAATTTATGTAGGATTGTTTCAAAGTCCCACATCCAAATGACTAGAGAAACCCCAACTCCTCCAAAATGTCTAATTATTCCTGGGGCTTAAGTTATGGTGCCCATGACTGTTGTTGTTTCATTTTTATTCTCTAGCTTCCAGTAAGGAGGCAAGGAAGAAAAGAGTGAGGGAGGGAAGGCAGGAAGGAAGGAGGGAGAGAAGGAGGGAAGAAAGGAAGGAGGAAAGGAGGGAAGGAAGGAGGGAATGAAGGAAGGAAGGATGGAAGGGAGGGAGGGAAGGAAGGAAGAAAGGAAGGATGGAAGGGAGGGAGGAAGGAGGGAAGGAAGGAAGGAGTGAGGGAGGGAAGGAGAGAGAGAGGGAAGGAGGGAAGGAAGGGAGGAAGGAGGGAAGGAAGGAATGAGGGAGGGAAGGAAGGAAGGAGGGAGGGAGGGAAGGAAGGGAAGGAAGGAAGGAGGGAGGGAGGGAAGGAGAGAGAGAGGGAAGGAAGGGAGGAAGGAGGGAGGGAGAGAAGGAGAGAGAGAGGGAAGGAGGGAAGGAAGGGAGGAAGGAGGGAGGGAAGGAAGGAGGGAGTGAAGGAAGGAAGGAGGGAGGGAGGAAGGAGGGAAGGGAGGGAGGGAAGGAGGGAAGGAAGGGAGGAGGGAAAGAAGGAAGAAAAGAAAAGGAAAGGGAAGGGAAAGGAGGGAAGGAGGAAGAAGGTTAGGAGACTAGCAGGCAAGGAGTCTAAGGGCACCGAGGCTGATTAGACAGATGCAATTATCTACAGATCATCCAGGAAAGAATTCTGATATTGTGTACGTGGTCAGCGATCTGAATGAAATATCGTTCCCTGTGGATTTAAGGTTCTTGCCATGTCTCAGAAAGAATTCAGAGGTGAAGCAGGGAGGTAAAGAAAGTAAAGTGAGGATTTATTTAAGCAAGGATATGCTCTCAGGGGGAGAGGGGCAGAGAGGTGACGACCACTGCCCTGGGTCTCTGGGGGCAGCTAGTTATGTGGAGCATACAAGTGAAGGGGTGGAACATTTATTGGGGAAGGAGGACTTTGGGGGTCGTGTTCCCTGATTTTCTTCCCAGCTCCATCTTCCCAAAGGGGCACAGGGATTTTTGTCCTTATTTAGCTTAGACCAGAAGTGTCATGGCGTCAGTGCATGATGGGAACTTCTTATCTGCAAGGTTAATGTCACTGTAATGGGAGTATAATGAGCAACAGGTTACATTCAGACACAGGAGAGTCCTGCTTTCCCCACCTTCCTTTGTGTGTCTTCAGGACACTTATCATCCCAAAATGTGTGGTTTCCTGTCAGTCTGAGGGTTCCTGCTCTTCTCTGTCTGCCCAAGGACCCCCACTGTTTACAAGATGCATGGTTTCCTGCCACCTGGCTGCTGCCCCCCTTTCTCTGCTCATACCTAGCTACCTGCCTGCTGTAACAGCATCAGAGTGAATTGTGTATCTATTGGAAGAAAGAGCATCATATTCAAAGAAGGAAAGAGTGAGAGGTGCTGAGCCCCAGTGCATCTGTTCTTAAGCTCTGTTTTTTTTTTTTTAGAGAAGTACATATGTCACATGACAAAAAAGGATCAAGGGCATTGTAAACAATTTTTGTCTGAGCAAATGGCAGAACAAAGGTTCCCCTTATGGAGATGGGGACCAAGAAAGAAGCTACTTTGTGAGGCAGGAGGGAGCCAAACCGAGAAGTTGGTTTCATGCATCTTACATGTGAAATTTTGAATACTGCTTAGATAGCCAGTGGTCTTGTAGAAGTTTGTGTCTTAAGTTTTAGGTCGAAGTTCAGGCTGTTGATTTAATTTTAGTCCTCAGAAATAGATGGACTCTAAAATCATGAGGCATAAGAAGTTGTGTTTAGGGTGAGTTGACTCGAGTAGAAATCCAAGACTGAGCCCTGGTCTTCTCCGACATGTAGAGTTAAGGAGAATGAGGACAGTAATGTAAGAGCAGGCTTTGGAGAGAGTGAATCTGGGAGGACAAGTGAAGAAAACTTTAACAAGCGTAGTGAACTCTGTCAGTTGATGACTGATACATAGAGTAGGGAGGCCAAAACTTACCATTGCGTTTGGCAGTCAAAAATGCGTAACCTGGATGAGAGAAGTATCAATGGAGGGTAAGTCTTTTTGCATTTGTTTAGAAAATAGAAAGAGATCAGATGAAGACAGAAAACATTGGCAACTCTTACAAGACATTTTGCTGTAAAAGGAATAGTGAAATAAAGCAATACCTGGAGAAGTCTTCTATGGTAATGAGAGGATATTTAAAATGCAGTTACAGCATACTTGAATAATGATGGAAATGATCTAACTAAGGGCAAAAAAAGGTGTGGGAGAGTATCAAAAGCCTGGATAAATATGACAAAACTGACTGTAGCACTCCTGAACCCTGGAAGTTAGCAGTCATGAATTTAAGTTTAGATCAATCAGCAGGGGTGTGTATATTTTTCAACCATCTTGAACGGACAGCATAAAAGAATGTATTGAATTGTGGAATGTGAGATTTGTTTGCCTGCCATCCTATTTAGACATGGAGAAATCTCCTCAGTGAGAAAATGTCTAATAAAAGCTAGATTTTCATTGTTCACTGGAATTTCCTGGAGATTGCAGAATAGCAAGGATTCTCAAGGGCAAACCTTGGAAGGATACGGTTATGACAAAGAAAAATGTTCTACCTATAGACAGATTTATTCTTAATGATGTGTACCCTTTACTCTCTGTCTTTGGAAGTTGTTTTGTATTGGGAGGAGGACGATGTAAACAGCAGAATGGGAATATTTGGCTAATTAATTTTTAATAAAATCTGTTCTCTCTGAGTAAGACTTAAACCAAGACATCATTTGACATTTGTAGTACAATTTTATAGATAAAATGATATATGTATTCCAAAGTGGGCTGAGATTTTGCTGGCAAAGGTCTCAGTCTTCATGACCTTAGAGGCTATGGCTACAGAGAGAATTATTTTCAAACATTTCAGATTTTGTTGACTTACCTAGATTTTTATGTTTTTAAAGCCAACACTCTTGCTTGAGTATTAAAAGATTGGGATTCCAATAACTTTTCCAGAAATAATTTACAGAGCACACCTGTTGTCTCCTTGGTCAAATATTCCTTCTGGATTTATTTATTCTGAAACTCTTTTTTTTCCCCCACTGTGAACGTTCAAGTTTGTATGTGGTGCATATTCCAAAGCATTTCCCATTTTAGAAGAGAGGGGATTTTCCATGACTACCATGTCTAACATGGCAAATCTGGAAGTAACAATTCTCTCTGTATACATGGCAGACAGAGCTACATACACTCATATGCAAAACACATGCCATGGGGCCAAATGATGTAGTGCTTTCTCTCAGTTCTCATCCCCCCAAGTACCAACTTTCTATCATCTCCTGCACCCTATCATGACCGACCCTCTCCAGCAGGCTTGTCCGTCTGGGGCTCCAGCTCACGGAGAGCACAACAGCCTGTTACCTTCAAGATGATGCTTTCTGAAGGAGTATTTTCTTTTGTAATTCACTCATCATTTGCATTTTCCTCTAATCTCTATCTTTAAACTATGACTTATATTTGGCTCTCATAACCTAAGGAATTATTTAGATACAAAATTTGGGATAATTTAAAATATCAATAAAAATCCCAGGTTTTCTAAGAAATATGAAGATTTGAAGGGGAAAATGGCTATCCACAAACAAAATCTAACCCTTTTGAATGGTGGCTAAAAGCAGGCAGCAAGTTAAACGGGGAGCATTCATTTACAAAAGAATGAGATATGACACGAACACTTCTTTAAATCCTTGCTTCTTTTTTCTGCCATCTCTTCATTCAAGTTTTGATTTTTTTTTTTTTTATTTTTTTTTTTGCGGTATGTGGGCCTCACTGTTGTGGCCTCTCCCGTTGGAGCACAGGCTCCAGACCGCGCAGGCTCAGTGGCCATGACTCACGGGCCCAGCCACTCCGCGGCATGTGGGACCTTCCCGGACCGGGGCACGAACCCGTGTCCCCTGCATCGGCAGGTGGGCTCTCAACAACTGCGCCACCAGGGAAGCCTTCAAGTTTTGATTTTTGATGTGATACCATCTATCTCTGTTAATCTTGAAGAAAGCTTTCATTTTAAATTTTGAATAGGTAATAAACATTCACAAATTTTAATCATCAAAAACTATTAAAAAGTGCACAGTGAAAGGTCTTCTTCTCCTATGGACTTAACATTTGTGTCCCACCAAATTCATATGTTAAGGTACTAATACCCAACGAGGAGGTATTTGAAAGTGGGACCTTTGGGAGGTAACTGGGTTTTGATGAGGTCATGGGGGTGGAGCCCCCAAGATAAGGTTGGTGTCCTTATAAGTGGAAGAATAGACCAGAGCTCTCTCTCTCTGCCATGTGAGGTTGCAAGAAGAGGGTGACCTGCAAACCAAGAAGGGTGCCCTCTCCTGACACCAGCTCTCCGAGAGCCCTGACCTTGGACTTCCTGCTTCCAGACCTGTGATAAATAGATATTTGTTTAAGGCCCCCAGTCCATGGTATTCTCTTATTATAGCCCAAACTGACTAAGACACCTTTCCACCCTTGATCCCAATCTGCTTGGTTAGCACCTCCACCCAACAAGTCAACAACTATTATTATTTACTTTATTAAAAATTTAATTATATTTATTTTTTTATACAGCAGGTTCTTATTAGTTATCCATTTTATACATATTAGTGTATATATGTCAATCCCAATCTCCCAATTCATCCCACCACCACCCCCTGCCCCATATTTACTTTTTATTTACTTTTTCTTTCTAATTTTTTTCTGTGTGTATATGTGTTTGAGCCAGTACACATTACATATTCTCTTCCCCTCCTTTTTATACAAATGGTAGCATACTACACTCATTTTCTTTGCTTTTTTTTCCCACTTAAATATTAGGATATCTTTTCCTATTAAGACAGAGGGAACTTTCTACTCCTTTATTTGTGCCTGATTAATATCTCATTGTAGAGAAATCTCAGTTGTTATTTAATTAGCATTAACCTCTTGCTAATAGAGATAATACTGCAATCAATAACTGCATCAGTTATTTTCCATATGCACCAATGTATGTGAACAAGAATTCCAAAAGAATTGCTGTCACCAAGATGTATACATATTAAATTTTTCTGAAAACTGTAAGATCACCCTGTCTAGTTGCTGTACCACTTTACACTTCGACAATAATGTATAAGAATGCCTGTCCCCACTCCTCCAACCCACTCCTGCCCCGAAGGCCTCCCTGTTGCAAAATTGAAGTTACCTAGTGGACAGACATGCACATAAGTTACAATATGAGTCCACATCATGAAAGAGGACTTTCCTTGGCTCTGCTTTACCAATATTGTGGGTTATTAAGCTTTTAGGATTTTGTCAGTCTAATGGATTAAAATGGAATAAGACTGTAGTTCTAGTGTGTATTTCTCTTACGAATGAGATTTTGTATCTTTTCTTATTCCTAAGGGCACATTTCCTTTTCTGTGACTAATCTCTTCTGATCTTTTCTATTGACTTTCTTATCTCCTTGTAGGTTTTTTTAATATATTTGGGAGTAATTAAGCGTGATATTAGTCATGGTATTTTCTCAGTTGGTCTTTGTTTTTCGACTGTGTTTTTTTCTTTTGTCATGTAGTAGCTTTTGATGCTCATGTCATTAAATTTATCAAGCTTTTTTATGACTTCTGAATACTTGTGTCAAATGTATAAAGGCCTTCCACTCTCAGTTTATGAAAGAAATCACCCATGTTTTCCTTTCTACTTTATGGGTTCTTATATTTAAATCATTACCACATTTGGAATTCATCTTTGTGCAAGTATGAACCAAGCTTTTTTTATCCTCCAGAGCTCAACACAGTCATTTCAAAACACACTTGTTGACTATTATGTCTGCCCACTTCACATTTACTTGAAGTCTTATATTAGAGTCAGTATCTGAAGTCTTCATTCTATTGCATTGATCTGTCTCTACACAGTTTTCATAACTTAAGTTTATTTGCTAAGTTAAATATGTTAGGAAAGGGCCCCCTTTATTGCTTTTCTTTTCCAGAATTTTAATTTTAAAAAATTATGTATGAATTTGGTATTAATTTATGTTGTTAGCAAATAGCATATAAATTGAGATTATCCTACAGTCATTAATCTACTTAGGGAAGATTATTGATTTTTTTCCTATTATTTCTGTTTGTTTAATTTTTTATGTTCCTTCAGGACAGCTTTATAAAGTTTTTAGTATGGCTCCACATATTTCTCATATATTCCTAGGAATTTTATTTTTGTTGTCTTTTTAAAATTGTATTTTCTATAGGTTTTATGTTTGATTACTATTGATTTCTGTAAGTTAATATTATACTCTACTATATCCTGAATGACAGACTATTTTGAGGATTTTTTAGCTGGTTCTCTTGTCTTTTCTCAATATATAATCACATAATCTTAAAATAGTGGTATCTCCTCATTTTTACTTTTCATGTTTTTATTTCTTTGCCTTGACTAGTTGGGTAGGCTAATTTTAGTAGCTTAATTAGTAATGATAGTATCTTTGTTCAGTGCTAAATTATAGAAGTTATAGGTGTTATTTCTTATTTCTGATGTAGAAAAGATGTTTCATGTGTTTCACTATCAAGCACAGTATTAGTCTTAGTAAGAAAAGTTTTTATCACATTTAGAACTTCCATAATTTTTAAACTAAGTATTTTAAAATCAAAAATTAATGTCAAATTTTAAAATTCTCAGAACCTACAAAGAGATTATATTTTTCCTAAACTTATTAATGAATGTTTTTAATGTTCCACTTACTTTTCATCCCACTCATCTACCTGTAAGTAGGGGGAAACTATTCTAAAATAAACTCCTTTATTTATAGATATTCTTATTTGAAAATCTCTTACCTTTTTCCTCACTTGATCAAAATAAGGTAAAACATGGTTAGAGGGTCATGCCATAATGGGTATGAAATATGTGTATATCTGAATATGTATGTGTGCTTTTATTTATTTTTTTGCTTACTTTGCTTTGAGCTCTGGTAATACCTAGTCTAAAATTTTAATGCAAAGGAAATGAAGAATTACATTAGAGAAGCAGGAGAAATTCACTTATCAGAAGGGAGAAAAATACTTTCATATCACACTCTAGTCCCAGATCAGGGCGTCGGGAAGTGCTAAGGACAATAGGATAACACAGATACATTTGGAAGGAAAGGTTCAGTTTTACATTAATAAGGCCTGTGAGCCTTAGCTTTTTGGTACAGAACCATCATATTTGCAAGCTATGAACATCTGATAGAGCCATAATATAGCAAATAGGCACCATTGTCAACATCATCAAAATGGTTCGTGGGGTATGTAAATGACATACATTCTCCCAGTAAATACTATGACTTAGAAGAGAAAAAGATCTTAAAGCAAACATGGAAGAGGAGTGGTGGGCAAAATAACACTGGGCAGTAGAAGTGTGCATGGTGCTTCGTGTTCCCTGAGAATATGCACTGGACACTGATTTTCTACCTTCTATCTCCATGTCCTCCCCTCCATCTCCAAGAATTTTGTTGCTTCACAAGCTCTCTGACTAAAGCTTGATGGAACAAACCTTCCGGTAATGATCTAGGTCATTACTAGAGATTCCTTTTTGTTTGATTCTTTGTCAAGTTTGGCAGAAATTGATGTCACGCTTTAATATAAATCCTCTGAGAGGATTTATGTTAGAGTGTGACAGCCAATTTCTGGTGGGTCCACTAGGCACTGAAAATGACATTCCCCTGAAAGGATACACAGAATTCTTTTTTTTTTTTTTTTTACAGCATTTTCAAGTCTTGGACAATTCTTCCTGAAAAGGCATTATGATGAGTCAAATCCACCTAACAAAGACTCACTTGCAAAGTCAAACTTATATTCCTTTAAATAAAAATATTTCCCTGTATTCTGGTATTATCAAAATATTCAAAGAATTCTTTATCGTTACTTTTCAAAAAAATCATTGACTCTGCCTCCCATAGATTCTATCAATCCTGATTTTGAAAGATATACAAGTAGAAAGTTCTCTGTTCTCTGCACTTATCTGATGGTGTTTGTTGGCAGCAGCCAGAAGAAAAGGGGTGTCCCACATCAGAGTACAGCTGGGGTTCTGTGGCTCAGAGCCCAGTTACCTAATCAATACCCATTCTCCTCTATTTCAATATGTGAACTTCTATATCACTCCAAGTGGACATCTGCTGAGTTAATAAACTACCTTTTTTATTCAGCTGCTTTGCAGATCAGGGAAGCCAAAACAATGGAAAATAAAGACAATTGTCTATGACCTCCAGAAAATTTCATAAACATGGGGCTGATGAACTGGAAAATATTTCTACCCATAATGTTCCTTCTTCCTGTTCAGTGTGTGGACCTGACGACTGGATCAGAAAAGATGATGGAGTTTGTGACCTTAGTAAAACGGTGTAGCAGCTATAACATCTTTAGACTGACTACCTCTGAATTTCATGAGAGAAGAATAAATCAATGTTATTTTGACCCTGTGTTAACATCAACTAAATGTAATTACCAACTGATCTATGCCCACATTTCTTTAAGGTACTCTAAGTCATCCACACTGAGTCATTTTATCATCACATATCATCACTTTTTAGAACAGAAATTCTGCCATATTCTAATGTGAAAAATATTGGATGAGGAAACTAAACAGATGGCTATGGTAGGTGACAGATATTTGGAACTTTTCATGAATATAACTTGGCTGTGGTACATTTGTAAATAAGTTTTCTCACTCTCACAAGCATGTTTGCCACTTCTCCTATTCTTTTTGATTCAACCCCTGGTCTAAAGTGACATTCCAGTCTCTACGGAGACATCATGTGAAATGTGAGCCAACAATGCTTCAATAAGCTCCTTTCTATAGGATCCCCAGCATAACTTTTTTTTTCCCCATTCTCCTCCTTTTAAACTTTTAATTATAGAAAATTTGAGACAGAGGAAGTAGTATAAAGAAACATCATGTAGTTATCCCACCTCAATAAGTATCAATATTGCATTTTCTATACCCTTCTCCACCTCATCCCTTCCCAGAGTCACTCTGAAGCAAATTCCAGTTAACACTTTTTTTCATCCATATTTGTTTTAGCATGTGTCTCTAAAATGCGAAAATTCTTTCTATTTTTTTAAACTTAGCCAGTTTCATGTTTCTAAGTAACATTTTAAACAATAATCCTTTAATATTCTTTCACTATTTTTTCTTAAAATATTTTATAAAATTGAATAAACAGAGCACAGAGGATATTCAGGATGGGGGAAATGCTGTATAATACTATACAGTATTTACTGTACAATACTATATCGGTGGAAATATGTCATTATACATTTGTTCAGACCACTATAATGTACAACACCAAGAATGAATTCTAATGTAAACAATGGATTTTGGGTGACAAAGATGTGTCAGTATAGGTTCATCAGTTGTAACAAATGTACCACTATTGTGAGGGTGGTACATTTGGGGAACCAAATGGGGGTGTCTATGTATGTATAGTGGCTGGGGTAAATGGATGATTTCTGTACTTTCTTCTCCTTTCTGCAGTGAACCTAAAACTGCTCATTAAAAAGAAAAAAAGAGTGTTAAAAAATAATAATAGGGCTTCACTAGTGGCGCAGTGGTTGAGAATCCGCCTGCCGATGCAGGGGACACGGATTCGTGCCCTGGTCTGGGAGTATCCCACATGCCGTGGAGCGGCTGGGCCCGTGAGCCATGGCCACTGAACCTGCATGTCCAGAGCCCGTGTTCCGCAATGGGAGAGGCCACAACAGTGAGAGGCCCACGTACCGAAAAAAAATAATAACTGCAATGGAATGCAACAGTTTAACTTTAAATCTATGAGTTGCTAATGTATGTAACACAAGCCAAAAGATATTAAAATCATTGGTTATTTCCAGGGGTCTGAAGTCAAATGTTCTAAACTGTAGGCCATGGGTCTAATCTGAACCAATGCCTGACTTTGTAAATAAGGTTTTACTGGAACATAGCAGCCCATTTGCTGACATGGTGTCTGTGACTGCACTCCCTTTACAAGAGCAGAGTTGAATAGTTGTAACTGAGAATGCATGGATTGCAAAGCCTAAAATATTTATTCTCTGGCCTTTCGTAAGAAAAGTTTTCTGATCATTTTTCTAAGCAGTCAAGTCATTCCTTTGAAAACTAACAGAGTTGTGGCGCATGGGCTTAGTTGCTCCGCGGCATGTGGGATCTTCCCGGACCAGGGCTCGAGACCATGTCCCCTGCATTGGCAGGTGGATTCTTAACCACTGCACCACCAGGGAAGTCCAATATAGTACTTTTTACAAAGGGGTTTTAATTTATTTCAGAAAATATACATTTTTCTTGTAGAAAAGGTTATTCCACTAGAGAAACATTAACATGCAATACCACTACAAATGCGGTATTCTATGGGTTAGATATTATCAGTAAATTTTATAAGTAATTGGGCAAATGCCAAAGCCCTAGGCACTGGGGAGTAAGAAGACTCAAATCTAGGGTGCGCCCCACTCCAATTTCAAGAGCAGAGTGTGTTTTTCAAATCCATATTTCATCTGGTCTTTGTTTCTCATCCATCCTCTGTGTCTGCCTTTCTCAAGAAGGCTCAGATCCTCTGCTTTCACACCCTCCCGGCTGGCTGTGCCCCAGCTCCCGTCCTGGAACCTCTGCATGCATGGGTGTGCCTGCTCTCCCTGTGCATCACCAGCTTTGCCAGGGAGCTGCTGTATCGTGCACTGCTTGCTGTACCCCAGAGTGCCTAGACCCTTCTGGTACATGAAGTACACTCTCATCACCATGAGTGCACGCCCATCCTCTTACCTTATATCCTGCCTCTAAGCCAGGCTTGCGGGTGACTAGTGTGCATTCAGCTATGTGAGGTGCTGGGATCAAAGTGAAGTTCCCAACTTTTGCAGTTGCAGGCTTGAGAGGCACACAGTGATTTAAAGTCGGGTCACCTGACTTAAAGGGGGGGCTGATTGATTTAAAGCCAGGGCAGCTGACTTAAAGCCTGCGTCCCTCCGCTGCAGGACGAGACCAACTTTGGCGGTTCGCTCCAAGCCAGCACTGCTGTTCAGGAAGAGATTTCAGTAGCGCCTTAGTGCAGGGGGACTTGGTCCATTGTCTTGCCGCTGCCCTCAGTAGGGGGCCACCTGCTCTTCTGGAGGAGAATCAGGGAGGGGGAATTGCAGAGACCCGGCTGGAGTTGCGGCACCACTTTTCTGATGGCAGGGAAGGGGGGGCGGAGCTGTGTGGTGTCCTGGGGCTGGACTCACCAGGTCGCCTCAGCCTCTCAGCCTCCTAAGCTCCCCCACACACACCCCACAAGAGTTTCCAATAATATGTAATTGCGCCTTAGGTTCTCGGTCTTCAAACTCATGCCCAGACTCCCAGGTCCCTTGATTCAGCCAATTCTTCTGTGCTCTTTCTTCTATTAGATACAGTCCCAGAGGGGGGGGCTGGGGGACGGAACTGGAGGGACCCCAGCAGCACTGACCTCAGCTGACTAAAGAGATCCGGGGCCTGCGCTCTCACACAAACAAAAAAAGAAAACTAACAAATAAGGGGAAGAAGTGAGCATTTATCCTGTCTTTCCTTCATGAATACTGCCTCAAATTTACCAAATATTTATGAGGGGACGTTTTCTTTATAGATGCATTCTAGCTTATACATGAAAGTGAAATGATAAAATTAGAATGTCTCTATTTTTCCACTTCTAATGAAATAATAGATCAAAAGATATAAAGATCGTCAGGGCTAACACCATAGAGAAAGAGGCAACTACTCATTATGTGCTTTCTGATAGAATTTAAAGTAGCATCTATGATGTAGCCTTGCAAAAAAATCAACCCCAAATCTGATCAAAACTCTAAATCTAACTACCAATTTACAAGAAAAACCTCTTTGAAAAGAAACATATGAAGCCACGCCAAGTGGATTCAATCAGCAACATCCAGACTATGGGAAACTCTATATGTAAAACAACCTAGTATATATATATATTATATATGTGTATAATACATGTAATTTCACTCTCATATTCCATGTATCATCTTAAATAGTTAATAAATCATCATAATTTTTCTAGTATTCATTGACTATTCTTAATACATCAGATGTCCTCTCTAGTGATATCATTGGAAAGGGAATTTGACATATTAGAAATAGTCAATATATATTAGAAAAATGATTATGCTTTATTAACTTTAAGAAAGCCATATATAGAATATGAAAATGAGTCAATTCTTTTATGATTATAAACTAATAAAATAAAATGGGAATTTCCTTCTACATATCAGATTAGTTTTTAAAATGTGTGGTCAGATTTTTCCAATAATACTAATTATAATATGCTTTAAGGTAAATGAATTATTTACTGTTGAGAGAGCATAGATTTTTAGGCAGACATCCAATTAACATACTATATTTTGCACAAGTTAAATCTATAGATGATGTTTCAAAGAACGAGGGCATTTGACATATTAGACATAAGCAAAATAAATTTGTAGCAATATATTTTGTCACACATAAGTAATATATTATCTCTTAGAGTCTGACACAATGTTTTATGGTTATGCAGAAATAATAATATCAACAAACATTCTAATGGCCATTTATCTAATCCCTTTTGTGGTGTACCAGGCATGGTAAGCTAGATTTCACTTGTTCTCTGATATCTTAGAAATCACCAACAGAAATTACCATCAATTTTATATGTATTCTGGGAGTCATAACACACATCCTTCATTATAGGTACCCGTTTCTCCCCAACCACCAATCAACACCAATCCCAGCATATATTGTTGCTTTAAAAACAGCATTAGAACTATATTCCACAAACTAATTTGAAGATATCCAGTTTAGGAATAGAAGTTTGACCAACATGGAATTGAACATTGCCCTCCTGCAAGTTTAGATTGGGATCAGAAATAAACTGAGCTAATCAACTGAATCAAAACTGCAAATAAACTCTGGACTAAGTGCTGATGAGTAAGCTTAGTAATCTAATGCAAGATGCTCAGGGAGAAGACATGGCTCTATTTACTAACATTTATTGCATTCTTATCATGTACCTGTAGTGTATTTTGTTGGCTTATTCAACACTCAGTCTGAATATAACCAATTCATTTCTCTTTCTCTCCCATAGGAGCTATAAAACTAAAGAATTTATTACTCAGCCTCTCTGCAGCTAAGCTACACATTTAAATCTGCTCTTGCTGATGAGATATAAACTTTATTCTTCTCCAGAGGATCTCCTTTTGCTGCTTGGCTAATCCTCTTCTTCCTGCGTATAAAGTCAGATATACAGGCATGCATATGCATGGGCAGTGTTTATCCTGCTCTAAGGATAAGAGAAGTCACATACAAAGAATCGTCCAGCAAAAGTGTAGAGGCAGACTTTTTCTTTGATGGCATCATTATCCACCTCTAACTGCTTGCTGAGCAAAATAAATCAATCAGGTTCTCTGTTACCTCCAGCTTTAATTTATATGGATCTCAGTACTTCTGCGAATTCTATTAACTCAGTCGTCTCAGCTACTATTACTTGTTAGGAATTGTTATTTTCTCCATTTCACAGATAAAGAAAATGAGGCATGAAGTAGTTAAATCACTGTATTAAAGTCACAGTTCTAGTATGTAGAAGGCCAAGGATTGGAACCCATATGGTCTGATTCTAGAGCCTTTGGTCTAATCACTACATTATGCTTCCATTTACCATGAAAACTGAGGAGAAGTGGAGAAAAAAGGAGATATCTCGGATCTTCTGTGAGACAAAATGGGGTGAATTTAATTCCACATTTCATGAAGCCCATTGGAGTTTGCTTGGTTTTGGTGTATGGAATCTATGAGAGAAATATCTTAATTCATGAGATATATTTTCTTCATCTGCAAATTATAGTTATGACTAGATATCAACCAGCATTGTAAATGAGATAACATATGTGTGGTGACTAAACTAGTACATGTCAAAAGCAATGTAGTCCCAATGGAGTTTCATCCGATTCTCAATAGAATAAAAAATCTTATAGAAGACCTGAAAGTAGATGATTTTTAATCTATTAAATCTTTGCTAGTCTCACTGTTGTAGGGATTAAAAATTCTGGAATCACTATTGGATTACTGCTAACCATATTAAGATACTTTGAATCCTTGGTTTATTCTTCACATCAGACTTTTTTTTTTCACATTGGACTTTAAATGAAAAGATCTACCTTATTAATCTTGAGTTAGTATTTTTCAACCTACAATTCCAACAAATATCATCTTAGTGAAAGAAATCTGATTTTTTAACTTGTCTCTGTGCCAGTTCAGAGCATGACGAAGTGATTTAAGCTGTGTGAGAGTAGACAGAGATGTGGCAAATAGGAATATTTTAGAGCCATTGGTAAGCTCCAGTGGGACAGACACTGAGGAATTATCTACTTACTTGGTGTGTGCTGGTTGAGAGCAGTACACAGTCCATGGTGCATATGTTTTTTTCTTCCATTGTGTGGTAGTCTGCCATTTTGAAATCTCTTCAGCATGTTGTAGGGCTTGAGCAATTTACCAATTTTTGACACTCTTATGAACACATACAATTATGTCTGAGAGTTAGGGCCTTGGACAAAATCAAATGAAATTTACAGCTTACCCTCCTGCCTCAAATTTTCCCTTGCAGAATACTCTCCACTGACTAAAGATGCACATTCTACAAAGAAATCTTCAATAGACAGAGTCTCATGTTGACTTTCTGGGCTAATATAGAACTATATCAAATCAACTCTAATCTCAAATAAAAGGCCTGTGTATAAGTTATGCTTCCTTGATTTAGGTGCTTCATAATTGTATGTGATGATCTTAAGAGCAAAATGTAATATGTTATATGACTTGAGCAAATCGTCCTTAAATCAAAGTAAAACGATCAATAAAGTAATTCAGTAATACCATGTTAAGGCCCCTAATGGCTTATATAATTCTTAGTAATATGCTTACCAGGTAATAGCAAAGCCATAAAAGTAGTAGTCATTTGCAAATGTTATTTTCCAAGGGAATCAACAATAAAAGCTGATTTAACAAACAGATGTTCAAAGCTCTGATATGTGTTATGTTAATAACTCCAAAGGCTAAGCTTGATTTGCAAATGAATTCTTCTCATACCTAGTTGCCTGCTCCTATACCCTATAGGATTATTTTACAAACATTTGTTACCTGGAAAGAAATTAAGGTAGCACATCACTTTTAGAATCTCAATTACTTATGATCATACTGTTAAAAAATCCAGGATTACTATTTCTAGAGTCAATAATCAAATGCTACAAAACTGACAGGCACCTAATATACAGGATCAATTATTTTTAGGAAACCTCTATATGAAGAAATATTGCATATGTAACAACCATCAACAGGTTAGAAGTTTTTGCTATATGATGCTTTCCACCTATGACATCTTAAGTGGAGACTGTTAAAGAAAACCAAAGCCTAAAAGTAGTTAAAGTGGTAAAAACAGATTTTGTACAGGAACTATTTTAAAAGAGGAAAGGACACCTCAGTCTGATCTCAGGTGGCCTCTGCCTGCAGTGGCTTGAAGCAGGGTTTCAGTTCCCAGCCAGAGATTGAGGTCGGCCTGTGGCAGTTAGAGCACCAAATCCTAGCCACTAGACCAGTGGCCAGTGACAAGGCCCTGGCCCATCAGCTGTGTAGAAATGAATTTCAACATAGAGATGGAAAGTAGTGAAGCAGGTAAAATGTTTATTAGGAGGAAAAAGAGTACGTGTGGATAGACACATGGGGTGGCTCAGAGAGAGAGTTGTGCCCTTGTGGTAGTTTAAATCACTTTTATGAGGCATTTCTTCTGGGTTTCCTTTGACCAATCATCTTGCTTTGCCTGATTCAAAGTCCTTATTTGGTTTATCTCAGGGTCCTCCCCTGTGTGTGCAGGCATCTCTTAGCCAAGATGGATTCTAACAACGAGGTCTATGGGTAAGTTGACATCACCTACTTTGGGGTGACACTCCCTCCCTTTTTCGACCTCCAAGGAGCCTTTCTGCACATGTGTAGTTGGGAAGGTCTCCTTGATTTCGAGAATGAGGAATATGTGGTCTCTTATCTTGTATCTGGGCAGGGCCCAGCTTCTCCTCCCCCCTGCTGCTCAGCCTGGTGCCCATCTACTTCCTGCCTCAAGTGTAGAACTGGGCTCAATTCTGAATACAGCCTGGGCAGTGGGAATTTATAGTGAAGGAATTGGGGGCAGGCGGTCAATGAATGGAAAGTCACTAAGAGGAAACATCAGGGGTGAGGGGTCACCTGGCTAGACTGACTTAACAGGCTTGATGGTGACCAGGGTGATCAGATATCAAGGGTGGGGCTTCTCACTAAACTCACTTAGCATTTGCTAAAATTGGGTGATGCAAGGACAAACACAGAAGTCCAAAGGTCAAGGCCTCACTGAAAATAGGGTTCAGAGGAGCCTGATCGAAGTTTGATCAAGAGGATAATCTTTGTCAAAACCCCATATATAAGATAGATTTTTTTAAAGTATAGCTGTATGAATTAGGACACAGGGAGGCTGAATTCACCACACATTTGAGCTCCCCTTCCTCTGTGGTGGTCACTGAGATGCACCTGTAGAAACCCCAGAGGCCCACCTGTATGAGAAGTTTTGACATACTGATAATGCTGATTGTGGAGTTCATCAGACTTAGTTGTGATTTCTCTCTTCAGCTCTTTCTGGGTATTGACCAAATTACTGAGACTCCAGAAGCCTCAAATTTTCCTCATCTAAAATGTGAATAATGCAACTTACGGACTAGGACTTTTAATTACAACAAATAATTCATCAACTAATCTATCACTGAAGATGATAATTGCAGTTAGTGGGTTTTCTGTCAACACAATGACTTTAAATATTACGGAAGAATTTTTACTAAAAGTATAAGCAAGCAACTTACAGCAAGAAATGATTATTTCAAATGGTTTTACCCTGTAAGTTTAAATATACAGTTTTTAAAAAATTGAGGAATAAAGTGAAATGAGGGATGGAGTTCGTGTTTGATAGTTAATAAAATATAAGGGATAAAAAAGAGGTGAAGTGAAGGCAATGTCAGTGGATCAGAACCTTGTGCCACAGTGAGATTTCTTGTACGTTTATTTTAAACTACTTCCTTGAAATTAATCTGAAATTGAAACCACTAGGTGGCGTTTCGGGGGCCTCCAAGGAACTCTGGTTCTTTATGTCTCAGCACAGAAAGAGTTCAGGAGAGGCAAAGTGATAGATAAGAAGTGATTTATTAGAATAGGATGCTAATGAGGCTTACAAGCAGGCAGGTGAGTGTTGCTCTGCCCCAAGTACTTAGCGAGCTACATTTTTATAATCAAAGGAAAAATGGGGAGAGGGAAAGACCACCTTCTTCCCCATTCTTGAGTAGACATTGCACTTGCATCATCAGCTCCGCCTCCAGGTTGGGCAGGGGAGTTTTCTTGTCCCTACATGGTCAAGCCACGACTGACATGGCGCTATGGAAAAATTATTTCAGGTCTCAGTACAATGAGGGCCTTTCACTTTGAAATGTCACCTTTCCATAAATTATTGTTTTTTATGTGTGCAAAGAGTATGTCCTAGGGGTCATTAACTTACTGAGCTCACTGGGCAGGATGTGGGTCTCATGCCACCATTGTTTTATTGTGTTGAGGCATGTCTCATGCTTCTGTTGCATGGTTTTGTTGCTATGCAAACCGGCTTGGTTTTGTGGTTAAACAAACCTGCTTTCTTGAGTGATCATTAACTTACTGTGGTCTCCCAAAGCCCCCTAATGTTCCCTTTCTATCTGCAATCCCCTAATGGGATTTCTGAGCTAATTATTTGATTATCCTACTCTATATCTATCATTATGGAGTATACTTTTAAGGAGTTTAGAGTCAAGTGGGGAAAACAGACTTGAAAAGATACAATGTCAATACAATATATTAAGTAATGCATACTGTTAAAACAGCATGGCTTTCTGTGGAGGACTTGCAAAAAATGTATTAAAATAATGTGTTGAAATATTGAATGAGATGAGATATTACCTGAGCCAATATTTTAAAGCATGGGTGTGCCAACTGGGGTTATTATTTCAAAGAATGTAATTCTCTCCAAATTGTTCAAAGAGAAAGGGATTTGTCTTGGACCATTAAATTATATTTAATCATTGGGAGTACTGTAGTCTAAGCTTCCAGAAAAATTTCCCAGAACGGTACTACAGGACTGGGTTGTTAATTGAGTTGCTACACCTGTTATAATCAGGAAGCCATCTGCTGATCTGAGAAATTATCAGACAAGAATTCACTCTAGAACCATACTGTTCTGCTACCATCAGGAAGCTGCCTGAATCAGAAGTTAAATCTGTCTTTGTATTGTAACAAAATCAATGTCTTATAATCTGCCATTCTTTCTCTCCCTAGTTATTAAGTTCTGATCTCAAGACTTACAAGATTAATAGACTTACATGAGAGGCAAAAGTGTTAGGGAAATATCACTTTAATTTTCTGGCTTCCACAATTCAAGAAGACATACTAGAGAGAGAGGTTGGAACAAATGTTAAGCAACCACATACACAGTATGAATTACCCATGAGAAATAGGGAAAGAGAAACATCAGACTGAAGAAACAGCAGGCAAATATATCAGGATATGGAATAACATGAAGTATGTAAAAATATAAACAATGATATTACAGCATTAAGTATAACAGAGAAAGTGACTAGAAAACTGGAATAGGTAGACAGAGGCTACAATGTAGAGGGTTTTTATTACAAAACCAAAATATCTTTTTCCATGGGTGATGAGAATGTTCCCTTTCAGAATAGATGGCTTATGACAAACACTGTGCCTCTGTCTCAGGAGTGGAAAAACATTTTCCCCTCATTCAATCCACTTTTCACACACTCTTTTCTTGAAGATTTTTTCTGCCTGTAATTGATACAATACAGTGTAAATTATTAAAACATAAATTATGATTCTACTTTTAAGAAAAAGCCAGCTTTAGAGTTATATAAACTTTTATGGATCCCTGCTTTCATTTAATATTTAACCTCTGAGGATTATGAATTTCTTTGCAGGTATATTAAAGCATGAGGTATATATTTCCCTCAACACTTTTAAGCAGGTGTTATCAATAGAGTTTTCAGAACATAATATATTTTCTGAAATATGAGAAAGTTGAAAATATAATTAAGGAAAAAAGATCCCATAAAAATGAACAAAGAGTTCTGAAAAGGAACCAAATTGAACCTTAAGAATGAAGAATATATTAAGATAAAATGTCTCACTTCCAGCTAGGAGGTAAGGGCAGATCTCAGTGCAACAACTAGAAAACATAGATGCATTACAAAAATAATATTTTTTTTTCTTACAAAGCTAATATTTTGAAGACATCAGGAGTCTGGAGAAACCACAAAGACTAGATGAATTAAAATTCTAGAGAGTAAGAGACCTTCTGAGATAAGCTGATGATGGCTGGCTATTTCCTTCCCTAAGGGTGTTTACTTACACTGTGCTCAAGATAAAGACCAAGCTTGGTAGCCTTTAAGATGGTCTCCAAGCATCTCCACCACCTGATCCTCAGGCCTTTGTGTAACTACCTCCCCTGGAGTGTGGGATGTATCTACTGACATAAAATAGAACTTGGCAGAGTGATGTGACGTGGCTTCTGTGATCAGGGTTGGAAAAGAGGGTTGCTTATCTTTCAGATTCTTGCTCGATCATCCATGGGGAAACCAGAAGCTCTTCATAAGTCATTCCTGTGGAAAGACTCATCTAGTGAGGGGCCTTGGCCTGCCAATAACCAAGCGAGAAGGCTTGGAAGTGGATCTTCACCCACAGCCAAGCTGTCACAGGAGACCACTGCTATAGGTATATTAACATATGACTGAAAATTCATGTGAGATCTTGAGAAGTAGGCACCAACTAAGAGATGCCCAGGTTTATGACTCACATTCTTATGAGATAAAATATATATATATATATATATATATATATTTTTTTTTTTTTTTTTTTTTTTCGGTACGCGGGCCTCTCACTGTTGTGGCCTCTCCCGTTGCGGAGCACAAGCTCTGGACGCGCAGGCTCAGCAGCCATGGCTCATGGACCCAGCCGCTCCACGGCGTGTGGGATCTTCCCGGACCAGGGCATGAACCCGTGTCCCTGCATCAGCAGACTCTCAACCACTGCGCCACCAGGGAAGCCCTATTTTTGCTTTTTAAGCTGTTAAATTCTGGAGTTATTTGTTATGCAGCAATAGACAACTAATAAATGCAGTGATTAATTCATCAAAAATATATGACAATCCTAAAGGTGTATGCAATTTATAAATTGCAAAATAAAGTTTCAAAATAAATGAAGCAAATGTTATACAACTGTAGGGAAAAACACTTGAAGACACAATTATAATCTGAGGTTTCAGCACCCTGCTCTTAATAGTTTAAAGAACATCTATGTAGAAAACCAGGAATGATTTATAAGACTTGAACAACACTATCAAACTGACTTGACCTAATTGACATTTATGGAACAATCCACTCCAAAACATCAGAATGCACATCTTTTTAAAGTGAACATGGGATATTTAACAAGATAGAACATATTTTTTTTGCCATAAAACAAGTTGAAAGGATTCAAATTATACAAGGTATCTTTTCTCACCAAAGGAATTGATATAAAAATCAATAACAGAAAGGTAACTAAAACAAAAAACCATCCAAATATTTAGAAACTGGAAATTATACTTCTAAATAACCTATGGGTCAAAGACAACTTTGTAAGAAAAATTAGAAGTATTTTTAACAGAATAAAAATGAAAACACAACAAATCAAAATTTGTGCAATGTAATTAAAATATTTCCTAGAGGGATGTTTACAGCACTAAATGCCTATATTAGAAAAGAAAAAGGTATGGAGTTAATGATCTGAACTTTCTCCTTAAGATATAGAAAATGAAGAAGAAATTATACATTAAGTAAGCAGAAGAAAGGAAGTACATAATAAATGTAAGAATAGAATTCATGACATATATAAACATTGCCAAAACATATATAAAACATTGTCTGCAACAACTTTAAAATGTTTATTGTTTTCAAGCAATCTGATAGCTTCTTCAGCATAGATTTTGTAACATTGAGTAAACCTGAACAAATTTCAAGACTGCTTTCCTTCAGATGATGTTACTGACAATAATATAATTAGGCAGATTAAATAATAAATGTAAAATGAATCCCACCTAATTTAAAAAATAAAATATACCAGGGAGCTTCCCTGGTGGCGCAGTGGTTGGGAGTCCGCCTGCCGGTGCAGGGGACGCGGGTTCGTGCCCCGGTCCGGGAAGATCCCACATGCCGCAGAGCGGCTGGGCCCGTGAGCCATGGCCGCTGAGCCTGCGCATCTGGAGCCTGGGCTCCGCAGCGGGAGAGGCCACAGCAGTGAGAGGCCCACGTACTGCAAAAAAAAAAAAAAAAAAAAAAAAGTTAGTTACAATGTAGCTTTGCTAAAGTGACAAGGAAAGGGGATTTCTGCTGAGGGCAGTTTCCTGCAAAGAGCTGCTTACAAATCCGCCATCAGACATTATTCCATTTCTATGGGATCAGGGGTGAAGTTCCATCTTCTGTCACTTCTTCATGCTGACATGGAGCGCTGTATTCTCAGAGTCGAAGATGTTGACATGAGTATATAGCATCTCTTTGCTGACAATTTTAGTTCCCACTTACATATGCAGGCAGAGCAAGCTACAATTATTTTGATGTCCACAAAGACATAGATTATTATGAGCAATCGTGTTAATCCCATTCTCTTGAGGCCAGTTCTTGGAATTGTGCTGGCCGTAGACTCAGTACTGCTCAAGTTGGAGTAGCTTATGTCATGGCTGATGTCTGGCTTTTTCCCGCTGGTGGCAGTTACAGTATCTGTAAGACAACTCAGGAAGGTGCATCAGACACTGAGTCTGTGACTTTGTTGTCCTGATCATTAACTGCTCTAGGCCACTCTTTGTGACTCAGGGAGTCCTGGGAGACTTCAGCTTTTCATGACCAGAGACAGGAGATGTGCAGGGGCCTTTGTACTTGGTGGGAGGGGGGCCTGGAGGCTTCTGCTTGGTTCCAGTTTTCCCTTTAGAGAAGTAATTGACAGAAGGATAGGCCCCTCCTTTGACTTGCAATATTTCTGACTGGCAAGTGTTCCCACATTTTTAAATGTTCAACTTTACTAATATATTTTCAACCAGGGTTAACTTTGACACTGCTAACTTTGACACAAATCTTTTTTTTTTTTTTTTTTTTGAACCAGAAAGAGACTTTATTTCCTTCCATCTTTTCAAACTAAAGTCCAAGGAATATTTGACTTGCAATATTTCTGACAGGCAAATGTTTCCATATTTTTAAATGTTCAAATATACTAATATATTTTAAACCAGGGTTAACTTTGACCCTGTTAACTTTGACACAAAAATTTTTAAATTTTTGAACCAGGAGGGTACTCTATTTCCTTCCATCTTTTCAAACTAAAGTCTAAGGAAAGCACCTAGATTTAAGAAGCAAAGCGGGCGGGGAGAGTAGCTCAGTGTCTACGATCTGCAGCAGAGCCCAACATCCGACTAACTGCAGCGCTTGCCTCCAATCCCAGTACTTACTCTCCACTTCAGATGGACTTCCTGCTCCTTCCACACAAGCTGAAACAGACTGACACCTCCAAGATGCTTGCTGTAGTTGATGAATTTAAAGTCTGCTGTGTCCTTGATGCTTTTTCCTACACCTTCCAGCTCCTGGAAAGTGTCATCTATCCTCATGGCCACCCCTTCCTTACTTCCATCCACTCCCGAACACACTGCATTTTGGATTCTGCTCTCATCATGCTAGCAGATTGCCCTGATTCCCCAAAGCAACTCAATTTCCAAATCCTTTCTTCTCCATCATCTGAATATTTTGTGCATGTGTCATCTAGTCTTCATCCCTATTCCCAGTGTCTGAAGTTAAGGCCCTCATGTCTCTTGACAATGGTCTTATGCCTGGTTTTCCTGAGGCTTCTTTCTTTGCTTTTCCCAGTTACACAATTATATTGCTGCTTTTTTTTTTTTTTTTTTGCAGTACGCAGGTCTCTCACTGTTGTGGCCTCTCCCGTTGCAGAGCACAGGATCCGGACGCGCAGGCTCAGAGGCCATGGCTCACGGGCCTAGCCGCTCCGTGGAATGTGGGATCTTCCTGGACCGGGGCACGAACCCGTGTCCCCTGCATCGGCAGGTGGACTCTCAACCACTGCGCCACCAGGGAAGCCCTGTTTGTTTGTTTTTTGATATTGAGTTATACAGCTTCTTTATATTTTGTGGATATTAACCCCTTTTTGAATATATCCTTCGCAAAAGCTTGTCCCATTCAGTAGATTGTCTTTTTGTTGTTGATGGTTTCCTTCACTGTGCAAAAGCTCTCAAGTTTGATTAGTTCCCATTTGTTTGTTTTTGCTTTTGTGGTCATTGACTGATGAGACAGATCCCCCAGATTACTGAGACCAATGCCAAAGAGTGTACTGTCTATATTTTCTTGTAGGAGTTTTATGGTTTCAGATCTTACATTTGAGTCTTTAATCCATCTTGAGTTTACTTTTGTATATGGTGTGAGAAAATAGTCCAGTTTTATTCTTTTGCATGTGGCTGTCCAGTTTACTCAACACTATTTATTATAGAGACTGTCTTTTTCCCATTGCATATTCTTGTTTCCTTGGTGTAGATTAATTGTCCATAAGTATATGTGTTTATTTCTGGGCTCTCTATTCTGTTCCAATTATCTATGTGTCTGTTTTTGTGTCAGTACCTTACTATTTTGAATACTGTAGCTTTGTAGTATAGCCTGAAGTCATGGAGGGTGATTCCTCCAGCTTTTTTTTTTTTTTCTATCTCAAGATTGTTTTGGTGGTTCCATACAAAATTTAGGATTATTTGTTCTAGCTCTGTGAAAAATGTCATTGGTATTTTGATATGGATTGCACTGAATCTGTAGATTGATTTGGGTAGTATGAACATTTTAACAATATTAATTCTTCCAATCCATGAACATGGAATATCTTTCCATTTATTCATATTGTTTTCAATTTCCTTAATCAATGTCTTATAGTTTTCGGAGTTCAGGTCTTTCACCTCTGTGGTTAGATTTATTCCTAGATATTTTATTCCTTTTGATAAAATTGTAAATGGTATTGTTCTCTTGATTTCTCTTTCTGATAGTTCATTATTAGTGTATAGAATGCAATAGATTTCTGTATATTTTGTATCCTGAAACTATTTTGAATTTATTTATTCATTCTGATAGTTTTTTGTGGAGTTTTTAGGGCTTTCTATATATAACATGATGTCATATGCAAATAATAACAGTTTTATTTCTTCCTTTCCAATTTGGAAAAAATTGTTTTGTTTTATTTTCGGATTGCTGTAGCTAGGGCTTCCAATACTGTATTAAAAGAAGTGGTGAGAATGGGCATTCTTTTCTTGTTCCTAATCTTAGAGGAAAACCTTTTGGCTTTTAACCATTGAGTATGATACTAGCTGTGGGTTTGTCATAAATGGCCTTTATTAACTTTAACACATTTCTTAATGCCATGCATGTAATTCAAAGACTAAAATTGCACAACATATGTTCACTTACTTTTGGAATGTTTTTATTTAGACCTTAATATTGCAGCCAAAGATTTATACATATCCTTTCATGTTGCTTTAAAAATAGGGTACCAGAAACTATTCTTAATTTAGTTAGATCATTACCAAAAATGATTCTAAAATATCAAGAAATATTTCCAGGTTTATATTTCAATAGAAAAGACTGAATTATACTTCTAAGAAATAGTTTTGTCATATTGTTTTACATAGAGAACCTTAAATGTTTGTATTAAAACACGTCCATTCATTCAAGTAGTGTTTTTTGAGCAATTACTAAGTGCTAAGGCTTTTGTTGTTGCTGCTTTTATAAGTACTTAGGCTACATCGGTGAACAATAAAAATATCCTGCTCTTATGAGGTTTACATTCTAAGGAAGAAAAGACAGAAAGTAACCAATAACATAATTGTAATAAATCAGTGGTGTGTTAGAAGGCAATATATGCTTTGAAAAACAAAATAAAATGCAGAACAAAGGGAATTAGGAATACTGGTTTGGAGTAGAAGATGAAGTTTTAGTAGGGATTGTTAGATTAAGTCTCAATGAGGATGTGATACCTGAACAAACTCTTGGGGATGATCAGGGAGGTGACCACACAGATGTCTGTGGGAAGAGCATCTAGGTAATAAGAACAGACATTGCACAAAAACTAAGGTGGGAGAATGTTTGTTATGTTCTAAGAACAGCAAGAAGGCCAAAGCACACAGAAATACTAAACAAAATAAGGACTATTAACAGAAAAAAATAATTAAGGGGCAAATGGTGTAGGGTCCTGTCAGTCATCCGCAGATCTTTATTGCTTACTCAGTGGGAAAGGGAGTTTTTTCAGGCCTTTGATTAGAAGAGTAAGAGGACCTGATTTTGACTTTAAATGCTTCTGGCTGCAGTGTTGTGAGTAGACTCTAGGTTATGAGGGTGAAAGCAAAGAGGCAATTTAGGAAAGAACTGCATGAATTCAGGCAAAATGTATTGGAGCCTGGGACTAGGCTGGAGAAGATTTCAGGTGAAACAAACTTAGTGGGAAGGGTTGAGGAGTTCAGGAGATTGCATGTTAAGTTTAGGATGATTTTGAAACATCCACCAGAGAGCCACACAGGCAGTTATAAATACATGTCTGAGTGGGCTTGGTGCTGTCTGGTGATCACTAGCGAAAAAAACGGTAGTTAGAGCCATATGATATAATGAGATCTGGAAGCCCAGGTTATTCCTACATTAAGAGGTAAGGGAGAATAAAGAGACCAGCAAAGATCTATGGAGAGAATTTCCCAGTGGGGTAATATAAAAGCCGATAGCATTTGGTGTCCTAGAAACAATGTCAAAAAGGCATGTGAGGGAGAAGGAAGTGATTAATTGTGCCAAAAACTGGTCTTCAGTAGAATATAACCTATCGTTCAAGCACCGACAGTGACAGGTGGGGCAGACAATAACACTTTTGGTTGAAGGAAAAGGAATCAAAATCCAGTTGAAGTAGGTTTGAGAGAGAATAAAAGAGGAGGAATTAGGGATATTAAGCATAAGTATGTTTTCAAGAGTTTTGTGTTTTGTTCGGTAAAGGAGAGAGAAGGCAGGACAAGTTGGTTCAAGAGAAAAACAATAGGAAAAATAATATCATGCTTGTAGAGCAGGGCAAGAACACTGAAAATAACTGATGATGTAGGAGTGATAGGAGAAGTTAGGTGAAACATCGATCTTGTAAGCTCAGTGTAAGAGAGGATGGAGGAATAGATTACTAATTGTGTTCTGGGACCCAATTTCCAAATTTCCAAATAGTGTTTTGGGAAGGTTTTCCCGCCGACATCAACAAGTGAATCTCCAGCCTCTTGACTAGGTGTCCTACAGTTCAACTCAGTTTCACTCCATTCTGACAGTATCTATGTGGAGATCGTACCAGATTCCCCAGGTAAAGGGTTCAGCCCAACAAGACTCCCCCCAATCCCCGCCCCCCACACTTCAAATGTCAGCCGCTGTTGCCGAAGTTGTCACCTGTGCTTCTGACTGACCAGCTATAGATTGGAGGTTTCCATGACCTGTTACAGTTATTTGCTAGAGCAACTCACAGAGCTCAGAGTAGCATTTTACTCTCTGGATCCCCTGCTTACTATAAAAAAATTTAACTAAGCAACAGTCAGATGGAATACATGCACAGACAAGGTATGGGAAAAGGGTGTAGGTTTTCTGTACCCTCTCCAGGTGTGCCTCTCTACATGCATCTCTAGGTGTTCACTAAACTGGAAGCTCTGGTCTTTTTTATTTGTGTGTTTCATTGTTCGTTGCTGTACATTACATTCGTATGGCTTAACTTTTGGGTTTTTATGGTGGCTTCATTACATAGGCTTGGTTGATTAGATCATTAGCTATTGGTGATTGATCCAACCTCCACAGAAGTTGGGACGGGACTGAAATTTCCAACCCTCTAATCACATGGCTGGTTCTCCTGGAAACTGGCTCCCATCCCTGGGTACCTCCACAAGTCACCTCATTCAAAAAATAAAACACAGGGCTTCCCTGGTGGTGCAGTGGTTGAGAATCTGCCTGCCAATGCAGGGGACATGGGTTCGAGCCCTGGTCTGGGAAGATCCCACATGCCGCGGAGCAGCTAGTCCCGTGAGCCACAATTACTGAGCCTGCGCGTCTGGAGCCTATGCTCCGCAACAAGAGAGGCCGTAATAATGAGAGGCCCATGCACCGCAATGAGGAGTGGCCCCCACTTGCCACAACTAGAGAAAGCCCTCGCACAGAAACGAAGACCCAACACAGCCATAAATAAATAAATAAAAATTTTTAAAAAAAGCAAAAGAAATCTGAATGAAGTATGGTCTTAAAAAAAAAAGAATAAAAAATAAAACACAGCTTTATTATGCTCATAAATTTAGGAAATTCCCAGGATTTTAGGGCCTCTGAGTCAGAAACCGGGAGGAAGACCATATATATATTTCTTATAAATCACAATATCACATTTATGCTTAGTTGGGTGAAATAAGGTGGGAAGTCAGGATATAGACATGCAAATAGATACAGATTTGGTGGTTCCTTCTACCATTTGGTAGTTTCTTCTGACTGCTCCAATTTTCTCAGTGAAATAGGAAGCAAGATCATTTTTTGAGAATGATAAGGGAGAGGAGGTTTTAGAGGATCTAGGGAACAGGAAAAGATGTGAAATAGATATTTAAGAGCATGTGAAAGGAAATGGGTTAGGGAAATGTATGATTGTTAGTCACCTTTAGGAGAAAATTGCCACATTATAATCATGAAATCAAAATGAGAAGAGCAGGCATGGTCTTTTTTTTGTGTGTGTATATACACACACACACACATTCAGATTCAGCAGAGTCTAGGTGGAAATTTGGACTTAGATTTGAGGTTTTGCCAAGAAAATATTAATGAATAGAGAGACTGCCAGGATATTTGAGGGTGAATGCAAAAGATTGATTTGAATTATTGGTCATGGATTTAAATTAAGAAAGTAAGAAAAAGGATGCAAATTGGGTGAGTGAATGTGAAAAGATAATAGGATCAGTGGATTGGATGTTCTGGTGGGACAGATGTTACTGGAATTTGTGCACTATATTGAGTGAGCTGTGTGGAGTCAGGTTTGTGAAACTGAGATTATTGCAGTTATTGGTAATGACCTTGACATGGGTCTAAGTGGTGGAGCTGTTGTGAGGGACATGAGCTTTTGAGTAGAACAGTCCCTGGGGATAAGAACCAGGATATTAGAAAAATCATCTAAAGGGAGATAAAATCTCAAAAAATGTTGGAGGAATGAGCGTGAGCCAGAGCTGTATCTTTTAATATTTGTAAAATAGCAAATTGACATTCATTTTATCACATTAAATCCCAAAGATATTGAATTTTAAAACAAATATATCAATGTATTGATATACTTGATTATACATTTGGAAAGAAGGGATTTTAAAAGTAGGGGCATCCTTTGAATCACTAAACAGAAAGTTTAGTGTACAATAACTGGCATTAAAGAAATTTTAAAAGATTTAAAAAATATATTTTATGAAGAAAGGGAAAAATAGTGTTTAATTTCATTTTTAAGGTTATTCACAGTTTAGCTATGCAGGGATATATTGCAGTGTTTAGAAAAAGCTATCTTATTAAATGCTGTTTGATAACTTCATTGAATCATTACATCTCCCTGAAATGAGAGTTTGAATGCAGTTTCATCAATCGATACTGAAATCATTATCTCTGTTGCCTGTGACCTTTTCTTATTATATCATATTTCTAGTTAGCCCTCCATAGAATTCAGTCCATGTTGTAGAAACCAAAGAGTGGGTTAAACTTTGAGGAGTGTAGGACCTATTGATTCTTTGCTTCTCTGTATACAGTTCCCTATGGGGGCTGTAAAGATGGACTTTTGACTAAGAGTGTTGTACAAGCTGGGACTGGAGGACAGATGCCAATGTGGGACTAGCCTCAAACATAAAGCGTAAGAGGAGACAGAGGTAATGACTGTGAGAAGAAAGAGATGTACAGGGGATCAAGTGTTGTGAGTAAAGACATGGGAAAGGGAATGGAAGTGGGGCAGGACGTCTGACACTATAAAAGAATGGAGAAAGACAAAAGGAGTACAGCAAAAGAGGGTTTTCTTAACTCTGAGGCTCTGACCCTCACTTCCAAACTTGCTATTTATGTCTCATGCTGCTGGCAAAAATGTTAGTAACCTACATCAGAGTACAACTTGACCTAGAATTTAAGTTCTTCTGCTTTTTTTTTTCTTTAATAAAAACATAACCCCTCCTATTCTACCAGAGGGACCCTACACCACTTCAACGCATGGCTGGTCCTTAAAGCACAGAATTTTACTAGAGAAATCAACCCTTCCTTTCAAAGACTCAAAGTAGACAGGATGAGAAATCTGAAGTTTAGGACAATGTTTTGGCTTGAAAACCAATCAGCCTCTTGGCCCATTATTTAGATATATTACAGTTATGATATTTGATATTTGTATTATTTTAAACATTAAATGTGCTTTTCTCATTCCCAATATCCTCACATCATTTATGTCTTCCTCTTCTTTTTCTCACATGGATTGTACTTTTTTACCTTCCTTTTAAAAAACTGACAAAAGAGCCTGAATAATAATGTTTTAATTGGGAAATAATGCACTGTAATATGGACTCTGATATTGGTAGAATGTTCTAATTTGCACAATAAAATGCTTCCAATAATTTAATGTAATATATGGAGCCCGCAGAAGGAAGTAAGCTTTATTCATCTGGATTCACTAAGGCAAATTACTTATAGTTTTTTTTTTTCCTTTCAATGATAAACAAATATTTAAATATAGGAATGATTAATAACTAACTCAGGACTTGATGACTATAATAACAAGATTGAAAAAGATTACTGGAACCATACAATTTTACACAAATATACAACTTATATAATAGTGGCAAGTCCTCTTTATTAAGGAACCGGAATGATTCTTACCACTGGAAAAAACGAATCATCTTTGTAGAACTTCTACGTTTTACCTTAAGCTCTTTGCTTAAACTTTTTCCTAACGTGTTTTGAGTTTGTAGCAAACAAAGAAAAGCATTGCTTCTTTCTAATGTTTCTGCAAATGCTAGGTCGACATCCTCTATTATCTGCTTTTCCATGCTCATTGGATTAGACTTTTTTTGTCCTCTCTGACCATGAATTCCTTTATTTTGACCTGCCACTCTTTTGAATGATTTCTCCCCATGTGGTGATCATAAGAGGCATTTTAATACTCTTTGGTGGATAGCTTTTCTATATTGGAAGCTTGAAAAACAGGAAAGATCCAAAAAGTAAGTTGGCAACAGCAGCAACTTGCAAATTTACTGTTATTAAGAGGATTTCTTAAATCTCTTATTATGATTACCTATTTTAGAGAAGCGGAAAGAAAAGCCTGAATCCAGTTTAAGGCTTTTTATGCAAATCTTCCTTTGCCAATAACAATTTTCATGCCTCATCTACTGAACTTGACATCTAGAACCCCTTCCCTGACCCATCCTGGGCGAGGAAGATGGAAATAGACTCCAATGGCACACTTAAATAATGGTTCTAGTTCAAATTGTATCATGAACAATAATAAAACAGGCTTTGAAGTTAATCTACCCCTCCAAAAGTATAATCTGGTTCATAAAATATGTTTTCCTAAATAAGAAAGTCTTTGATCCAGTATAAGTTAGAGCACACCCACTAGTGGGTGGGTCTTCCCAGGAAAGAAGTCAATGGGATACACCCTAATACACCTCCTCATCCTGGTTTCTTATCTACTTGCTTTGCGGGTGATGGCTGTGTTGATCACAGAAGCTGGGAGACGCACTGTGGCTATTGCGAACAGTTGGGTGTTTTATGTTGTCCTCATTAGGAATTCACCTGGAAAATAAGTCCTCCTCCATCAGTCATCTTTGCCTTGGAGACAGGTGTACCAACACTGCCCAGGCATGCTCCAGAAGGAGCCATTAACCTGGCATTGTCAGCAGCACATATGCATCCAGAGGGGAAGCAAGCTTGGGTTCAAGCAACTTTCTGTCCAGGAACCCCGTAAACCAGTGCTTCTTAAATTAAACTGTGCACAGGAATCGCTTTGAATATTGTTAAGAATGCGGGACCAGCAAGTTTAAGATGGGGCCTCACCTGCATTTCCAACAAGCTTCCAGGCAATGCCAGGGCTGCTGGTTTGTTGACATAATGTAAGTAACAAAATTCTCAATGGACTCGAGATAACTTTTTTGTGTTTCTCCAATAAATGGGCTTCTTTTCCTTAACTGATGTGAAGTGAAAAGTCGTTCACTTGCCTTAAACGTACAGGTGGGCTAAGGAGAACAGTATCAGGATGTCTGTCAATTAGTTGGTAATTTTCCAACACTGATGAGTCACTGTATGCCACATTGTGTGGGTTATAGTACAGACATCATATAACTGAACTGGGGCATTTTGAGAACAAAAAGAAGCACTTTTAATAACGATGCTGAGACTATAAGCAACCTGGAAAATACAGATAGCTCACCCTACTAAGAGTGACAAATGCTAAAGAACTCTGGGTAATTTATTTCGGCTTTACCATATAGAGAATCAAGTTTAAAAATGACCATTGTAACTACTGTTCTTTCCCAGAACAGCTTATGAAAATTGCTGCTTTCTTTCCTCATATATTTTTATAAATGTATCCTCAGATAGAAAGGAATTTAAAAAAATACATCCCTTTATAAACCCGTCTTTCTGAAAACACGTAAAAACTATGATTTGACCAAGGCTTTATTGGGCTTATTAGCATGAGATTATTTCAGCTTGTATAACAGTCGATTGAAATGGTAATTTTCGGAAGATTTGGGTTGACATTGCCTTACATTCACTAAGACAAATATGAATATTGTTCTCCATGTTCAAGCTAAAATATGATGTGCTTTGATGCACCCTTGGCAAGTGTTGTTCAGCCTTAATCCTGATGATAATTGCCTCTGATGATGATGACCTGCTGTTGTCTTTTTACACAGGCAGGTAGATGGTGTCCTGGTTATGTGATTAGCATCACTAATGTGTTTAATGTATTTTGTGGCTGGTCATCATTGGTTCTGCACAGGAAGTTTGCCCCATGTAGGGGATATCTCTTAAGTTCACAATAAATATTGATCTACATTCTGCCAATTTTAAGAGCTTGGCCTTACAGACAAACTTGAGTGCTCATAGTTTGCGTTGGGCACCGAGGATTTTACTGTAAGTTCACGGTTCTTAAACAAGATTTGTTTGAAAATTATCTTCATTTTATCTCAAGTGATTTACTTTTAAATCCTCTGACTGAATTTTATGTGTGTGCAATTGCTGTACACCAACTTTAATATCACACTATAATGTATGGTTTTAAAATTCTTTGACTCTTAAGAGAAATGGTAGAAGCCGAACTCAATTACCTGTAGGTGGGCTGTCACTAAAATAAGAGAAAGCCTGTTTTTTTTTTCCCGGTATAATTAACTAGCTTGAAGCTGGCATACAATAATTTGTCAGCTAGAGATAACCCTATCTTAACCCTTTTTAAAATATAGATTTCATATGTAAATTTAAGATGTTGGCTACTTGAAGTGGTAGTTCAACTTGTTTGTTGTTTTAGAACTATACAGTTTTCTTAAATCTGCAATGACTAGTTTAAATAAAGCTGCCCCCAAGAAAATATTCCTTCTCATCTTTATACTGTTTCTTGTATAGGCAACTGAGTAATTACAACTTTTTATCAGGCCCTCAATTTATCTATTCTTTTCCCATAAATTACCAACAAAACAAAACAAAACAAAACAAACAAAAAAAAAACGCTGAAGTGATATTTTGGTAAGAATTGAGGACTTTTGTCCTTTATAATGCAAAACTATTATATATGTAGATATATTTAAATCATATACATATATGTTTTTAAATAATAATGTAAAATAAGTAGATGAAAATGGATGATCTAAATTCCCACTGGTTAACCAACCAAAACATCTAATCTTTATTTAAAGCTACTTAAAATATACTTATCAAGTTTCCTCATTTTTTTCTCAAGTGAATTACTTTTATATCTCCTGACAGAATGCTATGCTTATGTCAAGCTATTACACTCTATTTATCTCTATATTAACAAATTCTCATTCTTAAATTATTTTTCCCCTTGACTTATATTCCAGAAATAAAAGTAGGTTCTTTGCCCAATCAATATTTATGTTTACTTGATAGTGAAGTTGTTCAGTTCTTTAGTTTATCTAGAAAAAAACAGCTTGCCCAAATCCAAAATTAATTTACTGTTTTTATGAGATTCTAGATTTTTAAAGTTTAACAAAGATTTTCTTTGCTTAAGTTCAGTTTTCATTATGTTTTTAGTTTTTAGCTTTTTGTTTTGAAATAAAATCAGACACAGTTAATTTGCAAAAGCTACTACAAGGGATCTCCATATACCTGCCACCAGTCCTCAAACACTAATGTCTTCCATAATCATCATTCAGTTATCAAAACCAGAAAATTAACAATGACACAACTCTATAAACTACTTTTACAGAATTTATTAAAAATTCACCAATTGTCCTTCCAATTGTTCTTTTTCTGGATCAGAATATACTCTAGGATAATATTGTATTTAGTTGTACATGGGAGATGTGGAGAAAATATTTCATTCACTTGAACTTGTATGTATCTAATTAACATAGTTAGTTATAAACAACATGCAAAGAATGCTATCAGGTGATATGGGACAATACAGCAATAACTGCAGTTGTTTAGAGCTTATCAAAACAAAAACATTTTGGGCTGGAGAATACTATTATTGACACTATTTAGAATTGCCAGTGCATAGTGATGATAAAAATTAGGCTGATTTTGGTTGACATTATTTTGTTTTTTAATTATCTTTAGACAGTTTCCCTCCTTATTGTCTATGTTTTGGGGGGATGAGCTTCTATCACCTCCCCATTGTTATGTTCCTGCTGGTGTGATAAAAAAATGGTGAGATCTTATTTGCTAGGGATGCAGGTTCCTTGGAGGTGGAATCTATGCACTCAGTTTCCAAGATAGGGAGGGACTACATTGCAGAGGACCTTGAATGTCCTACATCTCACAAGTTAACTGCTTAAAAATCCAGAACAGTTTCAGGAACCTTAATAAATGTAAAGTTCAAAAGAATACATGAATAAATTTTTCCTGATTATCATACAGGTGACATAAACATTCATGTTAGTTCATTTAACTGTAAAATAGAAGTGGATACTCAGAGCTCTGCTAACAAAGAATGCTGATTTCCTCACTACAGGTATTGAAGAGGCAATCTGCATAGACACAACTGGAATATTCATCATGTTGGTGATACAGCATGTAGAGGAGAATCAAAATATTCAGTGGATAACAGTTCTAAAGAATAAAACATCTCAGACTGAAAAATTGTACCAGGACTAGTACCAGGATATAAAAGGATCTGTTTCTAATCAGTTAACATTTTATCCAAATTACCCTTAATTGTGATGATTTTCTGTCCCTTCAGGACCCTTTATTTTAATGTGACAATGAATTAATATAAAGCTTTAAAACATGACTAGTTATCTGAACTAATGATTGAGTTGGTATTTACTCTTTCATCTAACTTAATATTATGTTTACTGAAGAACATTTATTGCTTAGCAAAATGGTACAAAAAAGAAATGCAAAACAAAATAACACAAAACAAAAACTCCACTATTCCAACATTGGTTATTTTAGCTTGTGTATGATACTCAGTTAGAACTGATTTAGGCCTTACCACCAAAATTTCACTATTTCATTGCAAATAGTAACTTTTCCCCCCAGAAACATCTGGGATTTAAAATATAAAGTTCACATTTATTTAGATGGCATCAAGGAAACAAGCCTCTCGGAAATCCCTCACTCAAGAAATATTTGAATGTCGCAGCTGATAATTCCACAACTGCCCCGTATTACTGTGTACATTAATCTTTATTGTTATTCTATAAAATCCATGGAGATATGTGCTTCCCATATGCTGACAAGCACTGCAATCCATAAAATTATTCAATAAATACTTGTGGAATAAAACTGATAAACCAGTCTGATTTATATTGGTAGCTGCCCGGGCAACAATGATAAACTGGGATTACCAAAATTACTTTGGAGGAGCTAACATTATAAATAATATTGATAGATAATAATTTAGCTCTTGCCATGTGCCAGACACTACCTGTTTTACATTGCTGACTCATTTAATCTTTATCACAGTCTTAGGAATATGTCCTAATGTTGATCTCATTTTGTGTAAGAGAAAATTGAGACAGGAAGAGGTGGAGTAAACTGACTATAAGTACAAGTTTTGCTCTGGGTCTGTTTGCTGAACCAGAAGAGATGGTTGAGAGGCTGAACAACACTTTTCATTGTCTCACTTTGGTAGAGGAAAAGCAGATTGAGGTCCAGATTCTTCCCAGAGTGCAGCCCTGGTAAACTTCCCAGCGTGTATACTGGAAACCTCCAGAGCTTCACTCTGGAGAATGGGTAAACTAGAAATGCCCCCTCCTTGGCCACACAGTCCCCCAGATTTAAATCATCTGAGTGACCCAGTAAATCTCAAGGCTATTGTTGGACGACGATGATGCCAATTTAGAGTCTCTTTAGGCATCTGGCAGAAACAAACATAAATCCTCTCATTCTAGGCCTCATTTTTTTAATAATGACTTTTTAATGCAAAATCTAGAACACAATCTAGAGTAATCTAGACATGTGATGATATATGATGACATGAAGGAGAGTCATTAAGTAAATAATAAGTATCAGAAAGAGACTACATTCCCTCCAAATAATAGAGTCACCATATGCAGACTAAAAAACTCATGGATATAAAAATGTTAAATTTTCTTTTTCAGCAAAGAAACAGAAAGTATAAGGTATTTTTAGAGTTAAAAAAAGACCTTATTTACAAATAATAGAACTGGAAAATATAAAAATAAAAATTATATATTATATTTATGGTTTAAGACACAATTAAAAAGAACCATGTGATTTGGTTTGCTTTCTCACTTCTGAGAGGACTTGATAGCTGTATGAATATTTTATAAGAATTAACTAAAAAAAATACTGAAAGCTTTTAGTTAATACTTTAGTACATGATAACTACTACTTAACTCTAGAGACAATTTTTAGGGTAAACGTAAAGTACTCAACCCACCCATCAAGTATGGATTCTCAGGGCAGCACAGCAGGGCAAGGCAGGGGAAATGCGATACTGAAGAGAGAGAGAATGAGTGAGAGAAGGTGGAACAGAGGCAGGAATAGAATGACTTGATACCTGCAGGGTATCAAATCCCTCCTGTTGAAAAATGTTCCCTCCTGCAGGACCAGCTCCTGAGGCTCAGAGCTACCAACCTGAAACACATGTGGCTGAACAGGTTATATCATGGAACTTGTGATTCTAATTGGATGGAATCACAAACTGTGCCCTCCTTCAGGGCAGTCGATATCTGTCTTCTATCTGTCTTCCTTTCTCCAAATTAATGATTCTGTCCTGAGAAACCTGGGAAAAACCACCCTCTCCCTCAAAATAAATTCCATTAAAAAATCAAGTGATATAATCAATGTAAAGCACTTAGCACAAGTCGTGGTCCAGAATTATTACTCAGCAGAAAGTTATTTCACTCCTCTAGTGGCCATTGCCCATATCCATGTGCGGCCATGGGGAGGAAGCTAAATGGGGAAGGAGGTGGTAAATCATCCCAGTTCTCCCCTTCCTCCCTCCTCTTTACCTCTTCTCACCTTCTGCTTGCTTGCTGCCGGTGGTGCCACTTCCTTCAGATATTCAGACCTAACTCTGTCATGAATTCTCCTTTCTCTGGGGAACTGTAACCCTGAAATAGATTAGATAACGTATACTGTTTGTGTGAAGTTCAACGTTAGCATCCTCATAAGATAATCCTACCAATAAGTATTTTCCCCATAGGGCGCTAAAGGAAAGGGTCTTTGTAAGAGGATGATAATTCAGGAAGCATTTGTCAGATACAAGACCCGCCAGTTTCTATTTATGTTGAAAATGTTTTCAGTAGGAACAGTGCAGTGTACTCTGGGCTGGCTACTGCTGCCACTGTGTCTGTAGCGGGCACTCAGCTGACAGAAGCAGACCCAATGCAGTTTGAGCAGATAAAAATTCAAATAAAGATTCATCATAACTCTTCAGAGCCACAGACTTTACTCAAATCACGGGAATACTGTACAATGGGAATGCCTTGCTGAATTATGTGTTTCCTTCCTTGACACTTAAAAACAGTCATAATTATGGTTCAAATTCAAACCCCAGTCCAGTCCTGCCATATCTCAATTTAGGAGGAGTTTTCTTTTGTTCAACAAAGGTAAATAAGAAATAAAGGCAAAACGAAACAACATAAAACAAAACAAAGAACTGAACTTAAGCATAGAAAACAAATGTGTAAAGATCATAAAACGTACATTTAGCCCTGGCCACGTAGAATTCTTCCATTCTCCATGACATTATGCAGGATTATTTGAATATATTTTCAAATTAGGAATAGGAATATATTTTGAATATATTCATTATATATTCATTATGAAGATATTTTCAGCACCTCCTGGCTAATAGAGACAGAGCTTAATGATTTCAAAGATTTCTTTTGCTTCGAATTGTTGAGATTGTTATACGCATTCCTCAATCTTTCTGGGTGATAGGGTCAGCCATATAATCATGGCTTACAAATATAAATTTAGAACATATTCATCCGATTATACAGCAACTTCTCGCTATGTTAGTATTACTCTAAGTCTTAATATTCACTGGCAAAATTGCAAAGGATTAAATTACACTGTCAGAAATGTACCTATTTGTTAAGTTATAGAAAGCCAAAGCAAAGATGAATGAATAACTCAAATAAAAATATTTTCATCAACTTTAATATCGTTGATATGGAAAATAAACATAGAAATCACATGAAACCTTTGTTATCACATAATTTCCAGTACTTCTTATTTTCAAGGAGGGCACAAGTAGTTTTTAAAAATTACTGACTTTCCAAAACTGAATCTGTAGAATACACAAAATCATTTAGAAATTGTTTCCTAAATTAAAACAAAATCTTCAAAAACATTTACTTCTAAAATTTTGAGATTGATTCCCAATGCATTTTTAGAATACCTACAAGTCCCCCAAAATGGCAACATATATATGTCTACCACACAGAAGATTGAGACGACACCCACTTATAATCTATCTCCGGATGCACTTTATTTTTCTAATCAAATACATATACCTGTGTAGATATTTAGGTCCTAAAAATGAAAAAATAAAAAGGAAATACTGTGTTTTATGTAAAGTTTTTTGGAAAAAAAAAAGAAAAATGGTCTAAATCAAGGTCATACAAGTTGTAGAGTTTGGAGTTTTATTTCATTAAGCTTTATGCCCAGCACATGACAGGGACCTGCATGGAATCAGGTGAATGCCAGTTTGGACATGGTTTTCCCACTATGCTCTGGGAACCCTGGAAAGTTTACGTAAAATATGAACCTCAGCTCCTTATTAACAATAATAGGCATTATAGCGGGCTTCCTTGGTGGCGCAGTGGTTGAGAGTCCGCCTGCCAATGCAGGGGACACGGGTTCGTGCCCCAGTCCGGGAAGATCCCATGTGCCACGGAGCGGCTGGGCCCGTGAGCCATGGCCGCTGAGCCTGCGAGTCTGGAGCCTGTGCTCCACAACGGGAGAGGCCACAACAGTGAGAGGACCATGTACCGCAAAAAAAAAAAAAAAAAAAAAAAAAAAAGGCATTATAACAACCCGGGTTTACTGCTGTGAGAATTAGATAGTAATAATAATAACAACAGAACTGTAATTTTATAGTCAAATTGATTAAAGGGTTATGATGTGCCAGATTCTTTGATAAATATTTTAAATAATTGAATTATCAAAGAACTTTATGTGTATATATTTTAAAACCTATTTTATAGGTTAAGAAGCTTAGAGCAAAAAAAGTTGAAAATGTTACATATTTTTTCATCAGATATTAACTGCCTCTATAGATAGTTTATAATATATGAAGCTGCAATAAAAGAAATAACTGTGAAAAAGGTTTCTGCTCTCACAGAGGCTACAGCATGACAGGTACTCAATGAATTTCATTGCTCCTCTGTTTTTTTATATCAGTAACTTCCTCTTTTCTGATTTATGGGGAAGGAATTATGGTGGCAGGTATTGGAGACACTGAGAACTCAGTTCAGTTTATGTTTTGACCCTGGAACTGTGACCCTCAGATGAGTCATCTGAGCTGCATATTCCAAATCTGTTAAAGCAGAGGGAAGAACACACATTGCAAAATAATTAATAAAGGCATTATTAATTGTTATTATGGGGAGACACATCTACCTTCCAAATATTAGAGTTTTGACCCTTTTTCAAAACATTAAAAATAATTTGGTTCTTTTTTTAACGTATTTACTTTTTTATTCATATAGCAAAATATCCCCTGTGTCATGGATATATTTCCACGTTTGAAATATCTTTATTCTGAAATGCACAATGATTAAAAGAAAAAACTACAAAGGCTAAATCACATCTCTAATAGCTCCTGGAGGCATCCTCTTGCTTTTTTTAACTACAACTTGGAACTTGTTGATTGCCAAAAGTCTTTAAGATTGCGATGATAGAGCCAGAGCTATAGTCTTTGTTAAAAGGAGTGTAATCATATTATGTTTTGAATTAACAGTTCATCAATTATATGTAAATAGTAATGGTCTTCTGAATTCTCCATTACTTCAAAGATTATCTCAAGATGTCTTCTTAAGTATGGATGTCTTTAACAAAGTGTACACAGAGTTTGAGTATTGTCTGCCTATCCCACAAATTTGCCATCTTAAAGAAAAAGACCTGTTCATCTGTGTAATGAAGCATTGGGACTAAAAGACCTAGAAAATTGCAAAACTTGTAATAATCTACTCATTGCTACTGAAGAGGTGATCCATGGACCAGCAGCACTGACATTACTTGAGCTTGTTAGAATTGCAGAATCTCCTCTACACTCCAGACTGACTGAATCAGAATCTGCATTCTAACAATGTATCCAGGTGGCTGGAATGAATGTTATATTTAGAGGACACTGCAAAGTCACACCTTTACTTGTGCTCAAGGTTTTCTGAACTCAGTCATGTGGTTCTGGAATACAACTTGGTACCAAGAACAGATTCCGGAGCCTTGGAGCAAAATGTGTGTAGGCTGGCCTTCACCCACTGTTAGTTGTTAAAATTACATAGGGAAAAATTCTCTAATACAGAAGGTGAAGGAAATTAAGGTAAGTTTTCAAACTGTCAATATTTTGTTCAAACTCTTGTATGGTCAATCAGTCTTTGCTAGCAATTCATTCAGAGACTATGTAGCGTGGATTAAATATAAATATGAAAAAATATATATATATATAAATATGAATAGGATTGCCAGTATTCACTTCCTCTGAACTCAAGCACAGTTTGAAACCTAGGTATTACCTTCCAACAATAGCAATAGTGCTCAAACCCAGAGGACAACATTGAAAAAAAATAACTTATACAGCTGACATATTGGCTGCTTGAAATCCCCATATTTTTTCTTTTTCCCTTTCTTTAATGCTTTAAACATATATAAATAAAATAGTGGTATGTAAGTTGGAAGCAAGTATTAAGTTTTAGCTCTGAAACCGGTGGAAATCATTTAATGTTTCTTTTCACTTTTCCAGTTTTCTCAGGACATTGGTCCCAAAGTTACATTTTGTCTTTCAATTTTAGAAGATTTTTCTGGTCTATCTTTAGAAGAGTTCATTTTGAGAATATAAACTAGATTATCACAACTATATATTTACATTATCCTCCCAAGTTTTGTGATATGTAAAAAATTAAATTTAGTTTCAACTTTTCAGTTGAGTATGGAAAACACAGGAAAATTTTATACTGATCAATAAATGAGGAAATTCCAAATACAAAGGAAATTCAAGCTACTAAAATACCTTCATTGGTTTAATTTCTTACTATATGCAAGTTTTTATAAATAGCACTGACATGGATTCAAAAATTCATGATAATAATTTGTACTAATAGTAATATCTTCCTATCAAAGTAATGACATGGAGAATTATCACTTTTAAAATGGGTACAGTATTTTAGAATAAAATCAAGATCTATAGCTCTAATTTTTTTTAATCTCAAGGATTGAAAATGAGCTATGTTAAATTAAATATTTGTATAACATAAACATAACTAATGGTCTAGCTGAACTTTCTGACTTAGACTCTGATAAACCATGAACTATATGCATAAGAAACTCCAACTTTACCTGTATTGTCGTCACTCTAATTAGTGGAAAGAATATAACCAGCTGTAACATTTTCAATGACTCTTCAAATACAGACTAAAACTTAAATAATAAACAGTACTAAAAAGAGCACATATTTGAACTTAGAAATACCAGTAAGAAGTTTCAGTGACTAGAGTCTTAACAGGGAACTTTGGATGCATGACAGGACATTCAAGAGAGGACATTTTTACATAAATTTTAAAATTTATTATTCACCCAGGACTTTTTTTTACCATGACCCAAATGGAAGTTAGTACATGTAAGGACTGACATCTTCATAGCCTAATTCTGCAGCTAAATAAAATCCTGCAGGTACAGTTGTGCTCAAATCATCCAGGTTACCTGATGGAAACAAAAAATAACCTCCACCGTGGTAGGGTAATAAAGCCACTTAGAATTACTGGAAAATTGTTTAATAACATCTGAACCTTCACAAGCTTTTAAATGCTTGTTATTAGTTAGAACCTCTTAAAGGTATACCACCAGGGGTAAGGATTTAGATTTAGAGGGTTTTAGATTTTTGTTTACAAATATTCTTATGAACCCAATAGTAAATATATTATTCTAGACCAGGGTTCTCAAGTAAGGCATTTCAATAGAATCACCTGGAACCGTTTAAAAATATTTATGATGGAAAAAAATATATGTGTAAAACAATATTTATGTGTGGGCACCACTTCTCAGGAATTCTGATAATTAGAATGGTGGGTTCTGAGCATCGCTCTTTTTTAAAGGCTCCCTAGAGGTTCTCATGCATAGCCACACTTGAGAACCACTGGTCTAGACATGGAAGAGAGTATCTCTCTCAGAAAAGATAGCAGTGCTTTATATCGGTTGATAATCCTAATTATTCATTTACATAACATTTATTGAACATCTAAAATATGAAGTTATTATTGGCAAAGCAGAAATAGATTCACAGCTGTAGAGAATACATGTATGGATACCAAGAGGGGAAGGGGGTGTGGGATGAACTGGGAGATTGGGATCGACATATACACACTACTATGTATAAAATAGAGAACTAATGAGAACCTACTGTAGAGCATAGGGAACTCTGCTCAGTGATCTGTGGTGGCCTAAATGGGAAGGAAATCCAAAAAAGAGGGGATATATATAGAGATATAGCTGATTCACTTTGCTGTACAGCAGAAACTAACACAACATTGTAAAGTCACTATAGTCCAATAAAAATTAATAAAAATATGAAGTTATTGAGGTAAATTCAGAGGACACAAGAGTAAAAAATGAAACATAATTCCTGCCCTCAAGATTTTAATGGTCTAGGGCTTCCCTGGTGGCGCAGTGGTTGAGAGTCCACCTGCCGATGCAGGGGACACGGGTTCGTGCCCCGGTTCGGGAAGATCCCACATGCCGCGGAGCGTCTGGGCCCATGAGCCATGGCCGCTGAGCCTGCGCATCCGGAGCCTGTGTTCCGCAGCGGGAGGGGCTACAACAGTTACAGGCCTGCGTAATGCAAAAAAAAAAAAAAAAAAGATTTTAATGGTCTAGTGGAAGCTGAAACCTAACAAAGAGCTGATTTCAACATACAGTTCCTTGGTATCTGGGTAGGATTGGTTCCAGGGCTCCCTTGGACACCAAAATCCCTAGATGCTCAAGTATGTAAAATGGTGTAGTATTTGCATGTACCCTACACACAGCCTCCATTTACTTTAAATCATGTCTAGATTACTTACAATGCTGAATGCAATGTCAATGCTAGGTAAAGAGCTGTAGTTGCCAGTGTACAGCAAATTCAAGTTTTGCTTTTTGTAATTTCCTGGAAATGATTTTTCTGTATATTTTCTGCCAGTGGTTGGTTGAATCTGCAGCTGTGGAAGCTGCAGACACAGGGCCCTGACTGTAGTGCTAGGGTAGGGTTAAGATAGTGCTCCAGGGGACCCAGGAGGTAAAGACCGGTGAAGATGGTGGGAAAAAGGGCATCCAGGAAGGAAACTAAGATGAGCAAAGACCTGGAGTGAGAAAGGTCATGACTCGATCATTTAAGAACTGCAAGGTGAGGCCGGACTGTGAGCTTCTCTTCAGGAGCACCAACGTTATCCAGGAAGTAATAGGCACCATTGCATGTTCGTAACTGCAAGGAAATGAAGTACAGTGAAGAAGCAGACAGTGTTATCCAGACTGCTATTCTATTATGCCACGGTTAATAGGACCGGGGCACGAACCCGCGTCCCCTGCATCAGCAGGAGGACTCTCAACCACTGCGCCACCAGGGAAGCCCTGTTTACCTATTTTAAATATAGTAGTGTGTATCTGTTAACCCCAAACTCCTAATTTATCCCTCCCCCTACCCTGTTATTCCCTTTGGTAACCATAAGTTTTCTATGTCTGTGAGTCTGTTTCTGTTTTGTAAATAAGTTCATTTGTACCCTTTTTTTAAGGTTCTACTTATAGGTGGTATCATATGATATTTGTCTTTGTCTGACTTACTTCACTTAGTATGATAATCCTAGGTCCATCCATGTTGCTGCAAATGACATTATTTTATTCTTTTTATGGATGAGCAATATTCTATTGTGTATATGTACCACATCTTCTTTATCCATTCATCTGTCAATGGATATTTAAGTTGTTTCCATGACCTGGCTATTGTAAATAGTGCTGCAGTGAACACTGGGGTGCATGTATGTTTCCAAATTAGAGTTTTGTCTGTATATATGCCCAGGAGTGGGATTGCTGGATCATATGGCAGTTCTATTTTTAGTTTTGTGAGGAACATTCATACTGTTGTGGGTGTACCAATTTACATTCTCACCAACAGTGTAGGAGGGTTCCCTTTTTCTCCACATCTTCTCCAGCATTGTTTGTAGATTTTTTGATGATGGCCCTTCTGACCGGTGTGAGGTGATACCTCATTGTAGTTTTGATTTGCATTTCTCTAATAATTAGTGACGTTGAGCATCTTTTCATGTGCCTCTTGGCCATCTGTATGTTTTCTTTGGAGAAATGTCTATTTAGGTCTTCTGCCTGTTTTTGATTGGGTTGTTTGTTTCTTAGATATTAAGCTGTATGAGCTGTTTGTATATTTTGGAAATTAATCCCTTGTCGGTAGCAAATATTTTCTCCTAGTCCTTAGGTTGTCTTTTAACTTTCATTTTATACAACATGAAGAATTAAGAGGATAGTCTGAGTTGCTACTAAGAGGATCCTATAGCCCCCTGTAGGTGAGCTCTGGGGCGGGGCAGGGAGGGGCACCATATCCTTGTGCTGCCATCTGTCCCTCCACGAGGAGATTGTACAAGATGCCATGGCTGCTCTGATTTGCTCTCTTCCTCCAGAGAAGCTTCCAGTGGAGATGATGTAATGGCTTTGGCTTGGAAAATAGACTAACTACTTTTTCTTTTATGCCTGGGAGGGTGCCCTGCACATGAAGAATCCTTTTAAAGTGCTTTAATCAAACTGACAAACCAAAAATCTGCATAAGAGAGAAGATTGTTTCAACAGCCTGAAATAGTCACCCTTACTGGAAGTTCATTTCAGATGTCTCATTTCCTAAGTTTCTCAAGACAGAGCTCCTAATTTGATTATTTGAGATCCCCAGTAATTAGAGTGTGCTTGTTAATTTAAAAATATCTGTACAAAGACTTTAATATGCAGTTGGCAGTGAGGATACAACAATTTGCAGCCAGAGCCCCTGGTGAAGTCTCTGAGCTGAGTGACGTGGTGCAGGCAGAGGGGAGTGCTGGGGGCAGAAAGAAAAGGATGTGCAAATGCCCTGGGGTGGGGAACATGGAGAGGTACATGGAGGAGATTAGCAACAAAAACAGGAGTCTAAACTAAATAGAAACACTGTCAAATATAGCCCTCCCACCCCAAAGGCTTGTTTTGTCTATGATATGGCATGGCAAGCTCCAATGCTCACATTTTCACATGCATTATGGAAAGTTTTATTCATGTGTCCCAAGTTCTCACAACGGGTGTGGCGTCTTCTTGGCCGATGACGGCTCTCAACAATTGCTACTTACACTGGCACATCATTAGTGGGGGAAAATCTTGATTGGCTGGCACTTTAACTATTTATTAGAATCATTCTTCATTAATAAACTGTCCTCCAACTCCAACAATTTATGTCAGCAAGAAAACACACAAACCGAAGATGAGCTTTGTGGATGAAAAAAGAAAAAAAATCACTGAGGTGTAATCACAGTATTTCTTGCATCTGCTGTGTTTTCTTTTCTTTTTTTCCCTCCAAAATATTAATTTATAATATATTCTATTAAAAGAATAACTAGTGGCAGATTTCCTCATCAGCTAAGTCACAGACCGACACAATTAGCAATGGCACAGTTTGCTACCCTTCAAATCAACCTTACTATATCACATTATTTCAAAAGTACTTGCCTTCTTAATAAATGTCATCACTAGAGCCAACAATTCACTCATTTTCAGTTTTTATTTATTAGCTTGCAGTTTTACGTCTTAGAACGTGACTAAACTGCCCATGGAGAATGCAGAGAATACACACTCAAACACACTGATGCTAAGATCTACCTGTATATATGAACATTGCCTATAGCTTGAGCGTTCAATTCTGCTTAGGAAACCATTCTAAATATGTGCTATCTTAAAAATAGTATAAGCCTGTGGAAAATGTGGGTACCACATGCTTATAAGAGGATTTCTCAATACCTATCACCATTATCAGAATTAGTAACAAGCAAGGAATTATTGCGGGGGGAAATGTTTATTGTAACCCTTAAATCAATTCAATGAATAGATTAGCTTCTGTTGTTATTCCCCAAGAGACCAAACAAAAATCTCATTCCAAGGAACATTTATGGTTATAACTTACTGTCTGCATTTCTGACATTTGAGCTCCCTCCCATCCCAGCGTTTCATAGGAAAGTCTTTAATCAGTCTGGGAAGTTTGCACATTGACTAAGGCCAGCGAGCCACTATAACAGATGATCAGTGACGTTTGCCAACGTATGAGAATGACACCTGATATTTATTCTTATGGCTCTGATTGTTCCTGTTGGAGAAATTAACAAAATGACCTTGTGAGGTTCACTCCTCCCAGCCGAGCAAGTCTCATTCCTCCAACAAAGGACGCAGAGGCGGCTTAGTGCGGAAGACGAAAGAGCAGGCGTGAGCTCTTGTGCTAATCATCCTATTTTTACCGGGAATATAATTATGCTTTGCGTTTGCATTCATCACAGAAAACCTGGGACAGGATCTCCTCCCATATTAGAATTAAAAGGCTCTGTACAGTGCTTGGCAGGAACATGCTCAATGTTCTGTTTGTCTATAGAGCTTTCGGGGTGCTACTTCCACTCACTTCTCATACGGAAAAGCAGCCAGCCAGCCATCTGTTAGGAAGAATACAGAGTGCACATAAACTGTTCAGCATGTCTGGTTTGCAGGGCCCCAGAAATGGGGACACTAGCTCAGAGGAGCTGTGAGTGGGGTTCGTAGGCAGAAAGCATGGATTCAACCTGCCTAGCAACAGACTTTGGCATTCACCTCATTCACCCTGCTGGCTGATGGGCTCCCTAACTGGAAACATTTTAACGTCATTATTACATACTTTACGGTATTCGGCAGTGAAAAAGTTAAGCGAGAACCAAACAATGATCCATAATCTAGACTGAAATGTGATTGAAACAAAAAACATGGTTGTGTGACACAGGCAAAAGTGTCTACAGAAGGGCTAGGGAAGAAGGGATTGACAGAACACCTGTCTGATGTGAGATGACCAGGAAAGAGCAATGAGTGGATGAGTGGATTTCCAGGGCCTTGGAAGTGAAAAAGCACTGCGGTACCCGGGGATCTGGTGAGGCAAAGGAGCTGTGGAAGTGCAGATCTTTTGACCTAATTATTTTTGCCCTGCAGTTTTACTTCTTGGAATGTTTGTACAGTGTCTAAAATTGATCCCAACAAAATTCATTATAGGAAGAAATATTGGATGGAGAATAATATCTTGGTAACATGTTAAAAAAAATAAATAATTGCTCAGTGTAATTAAGTGTAAGCTCCTGGAGAGATTGTTCTGTTTTTAAACAGATCCTGGTCCTTTGTAGACATTCAATAATGAATGGACAAATGAATGATTGTGGCCAGTTCTTCCACTTTGCTGAATTTGGAGAATTCATTTCATTGTTAATGAATGAACACCAAAACAACAGAGTCAGGAGGAGGGAAGAAACGATTATTGGTTTGCAGAAGCATCACCATAATAATGCACTCAGGTCTTCAAGGTGTCCATGCATGGACATTTGATGCACACTGAATAACATGTGTGGAGAAACGTCTTTGAAATCCACCAAGGTAATTTCTGCCACCATCCATTTTCATTTGTGTTTCTCTATCTTGATTCCAAAAAGCGGGAGCAAGGTATATTTCTTAATCCTTAAATTATGTTCATGGTTTGATGGCCTCTTAAACTCTCATTTTATTAGAAAAGAAATGTCCTGTTAACATATATGCAATAATTATGTACAATTATGTAAAATATATGTAAAATTGTCAGGTCAGTGTTGGCTAAATAAAAAGCACACAGTAAAATTTAGCTATCATTGTTTTTAATGTTATTATTATTAGCTTATAATAAGTATCTTTTAAAATCCAGATATTGATTTTTGTTAGTTTTACTATCTTTTTCATTATGATATCTCAGACTTTAAAAATTATATCTATGTACATATAGATGTTTATATGTAACATAAAGAAAACATACTGATTAATAAGTTAAACAACCATGTTTCCACCTCCAGCTTAAAAAAAAAAAGTACTACTAATAGAACTATCTTCCCTCCTGTCCATATATTTACTGGTGATTTCTATTGTCTCTTCACCATATGCCTGTTCGTGTCTTTTCAAATTTTTTTAAATTGAGATATCCCTAATTTTCTTACTGATTTGTCAGCGTCCTTTATATAGTCCAAATACTAACATTTTAATGTACCTTTGATGAGAATATTTTCTCCCAGTTCGTGGTTTATGATTTGATAATTTTTAATGGTGTCTTTGATGAACAGAAATTTTTACTTTAACTTATCAGAATTTCCTTTATGGTTTATTATAGACAAGTGTTTTGTGGAATCATTCATTACTCTGATTTCATAAAGTCCCATACTTATTCAAATAATTTATTGATTACCAATTATGTTCCAGGCATTTTCTAGGACCTTAAGTACATCATTAAATAAAATTCCTGAGTGTTTTTTTTCACTTGTAGGTGTTTAATTTGCCTGAAAGTGAATTTTATTCATGGTATGAAATATGAATCCATTGTGTTTATTTTTGATAAGTATAATCAGTAATCAGACTACTACTTAAAGAAAACTTTTCTCACTGGACTACAATGACTCTAACAAATGACGCATTCCTACATATGCAGAAATATTTCTATGCTCAACCCTCTGTTTAGTTGATCTCTTTTTTATCTTTATGTCAGTAGCATATACTCTGAATTATTATAGCACTGTAATAAACATTCATATACAGCAGGCACGTCTTTCCAATATGCCATTCTCCATGAATATTTTGTATAGTCTGAGCCCTTTACTTTGCCATATAAATTTTAGATCAGTCTTATTAAGTCCCACACAAATAATGTTAGAATTCTAATCAGAATTGTATTTTATTTATATATATCAATGTGAAATAAAATGGCCTACTTATGATAGTCAGGAAAATGGTGTGCTTCTCCCCGTTCGGTTTAGGTCTTTTCAAATCGTTTTCAGTTACTTCTATAGCTATCATTAAAAATATCTTATACCATTTCTTAAATATTATTTCTAGATGATTTTACAATGTTTTGCTATTTACATTGTATATTTAATTTAAAGATTTTCTCTTTGCTACTGGTCTGTAGAAATACAGTCAGTTTTTATGTAGCTTGTCTCATTTTAAACACTCATGTTAATTCTGATACTGTATAGATTATTTAGGACTTTTTATGTAAGCAAATATATCATTGTAACTAATGAGAGTTATTTTTCTTCTTTTCCAATACTTATTTTGTTTTTGTTTCTTTAGCTTTTTGTGATGACTAGGAACTACAATACAATAAGTAATATATTCATATACAATTATATATATTATTTGTGTATTTATATAATAAACATATTTTTCTCCTTCCTGATGTTAAATAGACTGTTTCTAACATTTTACAATTATTTTTTCTATTGTTTTTGGTAGACTCTCCTAGTTGAAGTAAGGATGGTTCCTTTTATTTTACTGTTATTTTTTATCATTAATAGGTGTTGAATTTTACTGCAAGCTGTTACAGAAAAATTGGGTGGTTCATTTAAATTTTCACCTCTAAGTTGTTAATGTGATAGTTACTAAATCAGTCAGGATAGGTTAGATTAAGCTGCAATAACAAATAACCCCCAAAACTCAGTAGCTTAGAACAACAAAGGCTTATTTCTTGTTCATGCTAGTGCCCATCACAGATTGGCTGCAGTCCTAGTCCACACTGTCTTCAGTCCAAGATCTGTGCTGGTGGAACAGCTTCTATCTTAAACATTGTTGGTTTTATGAAGGAAAGAAAAATAACCATAAGGAAGCCCATGGTGCCTCTTGAAGTTTCTGCCTGTCACTGAACTTACATTTCATTACCTAAGGCAAACTACATGTCTAAGGCTGGCATGAGGATGTATAACTGTCTTCCAAGTTGAGGCAATGAATAGATAGGAAAAATAATACTGTCTAGCACAATATATTAAGATTGATCCAAACTTGCAGGCTTCTAATAATTTCATTTCATTCATGGTATATTTTAATAAATTTCTAGATAAAGTATACTAATATTTTCTTGATGATTTTTCATCTATGTCCCTAAATAAAATTGGCCTGTTAAAAGTTAAAAATTTTAAAACTTTTTTTGCTTTATCTTTTCCTGTTGAAACCTACTAAAATGGGCTGAATTTTTCTGGTTTCTGGGAAGGTAAAATTGGAAAGATGGCTTCCTTGAAAAGATGCCAGTGTTACCTTTTGTAAAAATTTAAATTATTGTTCATCCTTTTCATGTTGAAGTGATGTCCATGTTTTCTGGGTTTCTTTTTTATGGAGTCATCTAAAAATTATATGTGTTTATTTATCTGTTTGCATTTAAAATTTTATTGTGACAAAGTATTTTATAGCATCCCCTTATTGTTTTGTATTTTTTTTTCATTATTTAGTTGTATCCCACTTTTAATTCACACTGTTGGTTATATGTGCTTTCTGTGTTTTTGCTTGATTATTCTTGTTAGAATTTTAAAAATTTACTAAACTTAAAAAAATCTTAATTTTTGTCCCGGTTAATGATTTCTGCTTGTTCTTTGCTTTTTATTTAATTAATTTCTGCTACTATAATTATTGTCTCAATTCTACTTTTCTTGGATTCATATTTAGGTAAGTGCTTGCTCAACTTTATTTTAGCCTTTATTCTTTTCTGACACTTAAAGTTACATATTTCCTTCAATTGTTAATTTATCTGAATCACAAAATATTTGATATGTTGTGTATTCATTATTATTCATCTATCACTTCTTATTTGACTCATATATTATTGTGTTCTTTATAGTGTTAAATACACTGGAATTTTAGTTTTGTCATTGTTATTGTTATTTATTAGGAACTTAATTTCATTGTGATCCAAGTCCATGGTTCTGTTATACTAATTTCTTAGAATTTTCTCTCTATCTTGGTTCATGTAATGTTGAAAAAATATTTTGTCTTTGCTGAAGAAAAATATGTATTATATATAAAATATGCATCAACTATGTCTGGTAAATTGAGCTTATTATTACGTTTATCAAATTGTATATAATTTTTAGTCCTTTTTGTCTCCTTGACTTATTTACTGAAACAATTGTGTTAGAATCTTCTGCATAATAGAACATGTGCCAGCTTATCCTTGTAGTTATACCACTCCTTAATTCACATATTTAAATTTATTTTTAAGATGCATGGAAATTGAGCCAATCATTTTTGACTATATTTAAGTATACATTAAAGCCAACAATAAAACTAAAATATACAATAAAATAAATGAGAGACAAGAGTAAAATTTAAGAATTGTACTTTTCTTTTCTCTGAGCCTGAAGTAAAGTGTTCATTTCAATATGGATATTTGTCTTAAGTACAATGATATAAGAAAGGTTGTTAGTCCTTAATATAAATTCCTGAATTTCCAAGGAAGAACTAAGATTTTCAAAAAAGATTCCTGTGTTTTAGTTCTTACTTATGCTAGTTTAGACAATATTATTACTGTAGATTTTATGTGTTATGCCTTGAAGTGTTTTAGACCACAGCCCATCTCACCAGTTAAGCTTTCTCATTTTTGCATGTGCCAAGTGCCATGCTAATCTCTGGCCCACTATCTTCTATATTTTTGTTTTTAGGAAATTTATTTCATTTTTATGTAGAATCTGCCCTATTCTACTGGGGTCTAAAATTACTTACACTATGAATATGATATTGCAAAATAATATGTTACCTGTGAGAGAAACAGGAATTAAATGTAAGAATGGAAAATATAACCTTTAATAAATCTGGAATATCAGTCTTAAAGCCTATAAAGTTATTAATGATGATAATAATATCAATAGCAAGCACTTTGTAGAGTTTACTCTGCCTGCCCCTATTTTAAGTACTATATATATATATATATATATATATATATATATATATATATATATATATATATATATATATATCAAGATTTTTAATACTTAACACAATCTGATAAGGGAGGTACGATTTTCCCATTTTTCAAATGCAAAAACTAAGAGGTAAAGTCAACCCATCCAAGGTCTCAGAGCCACTGAGAGCTATTAAGAGTCTCTAGACAACATTTCACAATTCAATATAGATATTTTGTGATTCTATATATACAGGTTATGGTTCCTGACATAAATAAAAACTATCAAGAACCAATTAACATAAACACACAAATGTATGAACATAGACATAAGGAAATTCAAAGTGATTTTACAAGCTGCATTTGACTTTGTAAACCTTCCTTTTTCAACTTCAAATGCTGTCCTTATATACGCACCAAATCTTAAGCAATCTAAACCTTAAGAGCTTCACTAGTAAAACAACTACGTACAATTAAAGTTTATGTTTTTCGATAAGTAAAGAGAAAATATGATTAATTATAGACATGATTTCTCATTATTTTCCCACCATGCAGGAAGCCCCAAGAAAGGTTTTGTCATGAATAAATACATAAGGGTTGTTAAAAGGGAGAGACAGAATAAACAAGGTGATAACAACAACGAGCTGAGAGTCATTTCTACACATTTTCAAAGCAAACGTATAAAAAAGGCAACATGTTTGCAAAAATTCAATATTGTAGTATATGTTTGGCCAGTAGCAAGCTGTGTAACTTTCTACAGGTGATACATGCTATATGGAACTCATATGTCCTCATTGGTAACAAAGGAGGATTAGAATAAATTTTCTTTCCTAGATTTCATTAATTTCTCAACAACTTTGTGGAGTAACAGTCTGGAGCCCAACCCGCTTGTGAGAAGTAAGAGCCTTGAAGGTGTGTTGGAGGTGGAGCAAGTGACACCTCATGTACAGGTGCAGCTTCCTCCTTAAGCCACCCATTGTCCAATCAAATTGTGACAGTGAACAGTAGATTTCAGTCATTTGTCTTATTACCTCTGTCTTTATTATTTTCTTTCTTAGAGTTTTAAAATATTTTTAGGTATATAGCTATATGAACCCCAGTTCGGTCAGTTGTAAGTATTTGTATCCAGATGCCATAGAGTTGGAAACTGAGTTAAAGTGATACCAAAACTCAAGTCTGGTAGCTTGCCCCTCAACAGCCAGTACTCCTTGAGAGACAAGTATTGGTAGAAAGGAAAGTTGCTGTATTCCAGAGACCAGCAACTGGGGGAGAGGGTGGATTCACATCCAAAGGCCAATTTCCCTACTGCCGATCAGTGGGCAAGAGATTTTAAAGTGGAGTCTCAGGGGTGTATAGGTGGAAGGAGGGGGCTAACTGCAGAAACAGCAAAGTCAGCTCGGACCGTCTTCTTGAAATTGGTCATGCAGTGATCTGATCAGTGTCATCTTGATTGTTTTAAGTAGTTAGTCTTCAGTTCCATGGTCAGTGTGTTCCCATTTCTTTGAGGCCAGTTCTTGGAATTGTGGCAGCTTATGTCATGGCTACAGTCTGGTCATCATGTAGTTAACTTCTTCTATCTGGTGGGTTTCAGTACCTACAAGACAGCTCACAGGATACAGCTCAGAATATCATCTATAGTCCTTGAGGAGGAACTAAAGGTCCTGGACTTTGTTGAATGACTCAGCTATTATTATTTTGTCTTGTTGACTATTTCCTTGTTCCTGCACTTTCTCAGTTCTCTGGTTAAACTTATTCTTTGACTAAAGTTATTCTATGGAGAAGAGGTAGGCAGAGGACTTGAAGGGATCTGTACTGCGAAAGCCCCATAGGGTCTTGCTCCGCTTCAAGATAGGATTGTGGAATTTCTCCCTGTCCTCCTCCAAGTTGTCATTATTAGCTATAAGGTCTTAGAGCAAGCCACCTGGTATTTCTAAATACAGGTATCCACCATTTTTCGAAAGTTCGCTTTACACCACTTCACTTTTATGAAGATCCTACATTAGTTCCTATTTTACTAACTGAAAGAAATCCAAAGAGGATTTTTGATTTTCAAAAAAAAAAAAAAAAAAGTGGTGGAAAGTGAAAATAATAGCATTTATTTTGTGGCCAGCTGAGCCATTACAGAGGTAGCACACCCCTGAAGCTGTGACAGTGGCATCGCCAAAGCCCTTCCCCAAGAGCTCCTCTCAGCATCTCAGCATCCAGCCATCTTAGCTTTGAACTGTGTCTGTGAGCACCTGAGTTTAACTCAATTTATTTTGTGTATCTGTTAGCAAGAGCCCTCCTAAGGTAATTTTGACCTCACTTTACACCATTTTGGTTTACAAAAGGTTTCATAGAAATGCTCTACTTTCAGATGGGGGAGTGGGACCTACACAAAGTCACACAAGAAGAAAATATCTACTTCTGGAGGCAAATATATAAAAGCCAATTTCTGGCAATTGTGAACACCTCTAGGACGTTTCCTGGTTCTGTCTCACTAAATAACAAACACCTCTTCATAGGTAGGCTTTTTATTCCCAGAAAATATTCTTCTAGGTCATTTCTTATTTTTGAACCAAATTATTCCCTAGAAAAATCGTCTTTCTTCTGACTCTTCTCCCTTCTTAGGAAGAGAAATTTCTACATACCCATAGAGATGCTTCAACACATGTTTTCAGGTGTTCTCAAGCTAAACCACTTTCCTTTATCTTCCATCTCCTTAATTTCCCTTCAAATTGTCTTTAATTTTGGCCTAAAATATGTTTAGATATAGCAAGATCTAGATACATGTTTTTAGACAATTTGAACTAAAGTCAAATCTGAATTTTTAAGTTGTAATTATGGATAGACATCGAATATATTTTATCACTCTGAAAAAAAAAAGAAAGAGAGAAAGAAGCTACCCAGCTTTTGGTCCTAATGTTGAGTGCCCCAATATGCAAAGGATGACCTTATGTTCTTCCCTTAGCTCTGTGTTAATCTCAGCTATTGTCTGCAGTTATTAGGAGACCAAACTATGGTTGCAAGTACTTTGAAGGGTAAACCATGCTTTGGTACCTTTCTTAATATAGTGCAGCACTTTATCTTTCTCTCTGTGTGTTTATTCTGGGAATCCATCTAGTCACTTGCCCAAAGTTGTAAGCATTAGCAATTAGCATCTTTTTTTTTCAGAATGAACAGGAAGTATAGTTATGTTTCTACCGAATGTGTTTTATCTCTAGTAAGTACTTCTTTAGTTGGATTTTTATTTGGAACACTTAGGTTTATTCTCATCTGAATGGTTCTTTTCTCTTTTAATTGTTCCCATTAGTATCACACACCAGTTGACAATGACTTCCCTGCATATTCTCTCTGACACTTTCATTTGCTTTACCACTAACATTATTACCTGACTGTGTGCTTTACAAGCCCGCTGGGTAGACAAAATTCCAATAGCCTGAACTACCTTTCTTCTCTACACCCTCAGCTACTTGATCAATTCTACTTTAGTGCTTAGGGTTCTTCAGAGAAGATGACAATAAAAAACTAGGGCATTGAAGTGAGTTTACCACATAATCATCACTGTCCCCGAGCATTGGTTTAATAACATAAAACTTCAGAAATACATCATCCCCCTGGACTTGGAGACATTACAAAGAACACAGTTTTTTTTTTATTATTGTTGCTGTTAATAGTATTACTGAGATGGAGATTTGGAAATATAAAAACAAGTTAATGCATACAGCTTGTAAATTTTAAAATCTTTCTACTGGTCAATAAACATTAATTAATGTCAAATATATATATCTGAGTCTCATAACAAATAAAGTGTTACACAGAAAGTGCTGTTGAGTTGTATGACAGGGAATGCAGTTTCAGCTTAGAATCCAGACAGAGGGGATTCTTTCTGAGAGAGTGGAATATGACCTCTGATCAGTACAGCAGAGAACAATGCTGATACTCCCAAAGGCCCTGGGTGTAGAGTCAGCTTCTCAGTTAGCAAGAAAGATGCCATAGTGCCACACAAACTGATGATGTGTTCTTGAGGTTCACACCTCCTGATCCACCAGGAGTCCCACATTCAGTGAAGAGTATAGAAAAAAAAAAAAAATAGGAAAGACAAAGGATTAAAGACTTGGTTTGGAGGTGAATTTTGAAAACATCTTTTCAGTGCATAACATGAAAAGTCTGAAAGCACTAAGAGATGCCAGAAAAACATTGTTATAGTTTTTGAAACAAGAACAAAGGAAGCCAGGGATGAAGATCAGCAATTCCTAAATCCAGTGTAAATGATTCCTTAGCAGCTCTGGTATAAAGTCTCATCAATATACTGGTATGAGAACACAAAGAACTGAAATGATAGGGCTTTTTTTTTAAATCTTGCTATTATTAAAATTTTAGTTAGTAAAATATGTACAGTGAATGTTTGCTTTCAATGTATGTTCAAACATTTTAAAGAAATATTTTTGTGATCTTAAGTTCTGTATTAAAGCCTCCATCTAGTTTTTGTGACACCATGGGCTGTATATTAGAGAATGATGTATTAACTAGACTTTACCTTTCTGTGTGTTTGTGCTGCAATTGAAAATCATTACCTTATGTACTCTGAACAATTCATCATAAGATATATTTTTCCCATACTCTTACTTTCTTGTCATCTAGGACAATGCCTCTACTTCTATAAAACTTTTGCCATGAAACAGCACTTTATTCTCAAGAGAACCTCCCCAGGCTATCTTGAAAAGCTCATTCCCGGTGTCCTCTGAGACACACACACACACACACACACACACACACACACACACCTCTGGCATACACAATTCTAAGACATGCTCCCATTTTGTGGAAGAAACAAGTTGTGAGAGACACTATTTCTTTTGATTTCATTCAAAAGTTTCCTTGTGTCTATAGCATACTCACTGATGTAGTCATTTGTTTGTTTAACAAATACATTTATGTTGAGGTAATAGAATATCCCAGAAATCAGTCAAGGTAGAAAAATATCGATTCAGCAGCCAAAAGATCTCGGAGAGGTTTCTTTTCTCCTCACTGGTTATGTGTGTTCTTCACCTTCCTGATCCACAGCTTGTGCATTTAGGAAAAAATGATAATATTGGTACTTGGCTTACAGATATGTTTAATATTTTTTAATAAGCATAAATAAAACACTTAGGACAGTGCAGTGGAAATGTGATGATCTCTTCGATAAATCACTAGTCAAATAAAAAATCCATAGGAACAAAAATGAAGCAGGACCCTTACCTCTTACCATGTTAATTTTAAAGGGATCAGAGTTGTAAATGTGATAAGTAAAACAATAAAAGAAATAAAACAGAGAAAATAAAAACCGGAAGATATTTTTATGACATTGGATTATGCATTCCTTTTTAAAAAGGACATAAAATGAAAGATTCTGGGACTAATTTTCAGCTCAAACTATGCTGTGACTGCAGCAGAAGAGAATCTTTTTAAAACTCTCCATATGGGCCCTCTGTCTTTCAGAGAATCCCTTGGGCTGGTAATCCATAGTCTGAACTGTGGGTCTAAGGTGGCCTTCAGATTCATCTTGATTTGGGTGTAAGCAGTCTAGTCTTTGTGTCTCTAAATTAGCTATTGGATACTGACCACTCCCAGGAAAAGGCCAGGATCTTATTTAATTTCAGCCATGAAGGCAGGGGAGGACCATGTGGTCCCATGGGTTATTGTACAGTTTTTCTCTTAATATCCTCTTTCAGCCCCATGCTCCCTCCTTTCTTATGATGGTTTCTCTCCAGAGAACAAGGCTTTCTTCTCCTTCATGGCTACCTGGACGTATGCAGATGGTGAAATAGGGAACTTCTCTCTGAACTTCAGAGTGAAAAAAAATAGAACATTAGATATCAGAGAAATTCTCTAAATCACTGTATGGTCAAATACAAATACTTTAAGAGACATTCCTACTTAATAGAATGAATTTCCTTCATAATATAATAACAATCATATGTTCAAATATTTTCAGCCCACTACAATTGGATATCATGAAATAAATGTTTATGATCAAGAAAATGTAGAATTAGTGTTATTATTCTTAGTGTTTTGAAATTAATTTATTGTAAATCTAAAGCATCTACTCTAAGAAACACACACATACACAAACACACACACACCTCTCTTCACTTCTACTAAAAAAAAAAAGCCCTGGCTGCAATATCAACCGTAGTTGGCATCTTCAGTAGAAAGAAATTTAAAATGAAACTTTACACCTCAGTGTTAGAAAACTTGTGATAATAAAGTGGAATTCCACTTTCTACACTTGAAGGTGATGTGATGACTATCATAGTTATCACAATATTTCTCAGGTGGGTGATCTGACACCGTACTGAAAAGGCAGTTTGCTAAGACACTGACTAAGAATTCATGTCTCAAAAGCCACAGGAGATCCAGAGCAGTAGCATCTGGTTGATTTCTGGATATTAGCACAGTTCCTTTTGTGGAGGAAGAACTGTATCTGTATTTTATAAGTGCAGGCTCTAATAGACATCAATATTTCAAAGAGAAGCAATTTCATTTATATGAAAATCTTTTGACTTAATAGATTGTAAAATTTCCTAAATGCCATTAATTTGTTGAGACCTCACCTCATTATTTTTTACCTATATAATGGAAGAGATTCTATTCAATTCAATATTATATTTAATATTCAATTGTGATTTTGGGAGTATAAAGAAGACATTATTTAAAAAGAAATGATCGGTTTAAAGTTATTTTTTACTTATATAGTTTATCCTTTCAAAAAAAACTATCCAGATATGATTTTATAAAGTGCATATAATTAATACACTTAAGACATTATTTCAAGTTTATGAAAAATCCAGATAAAAGTAACTGTATATCAATTCTTTAGTAGGTGTTTTAGTCAGCTCATGCTGTTATAAAAAATACCATAGACTAGGGGGCTTACACAACAGAAATTTCTTTCTGATAGTTCTGAAGGCTGGGAAGTTGAGACCAGGATGCCGGTATGGTTGAGTTTGGTGAGGGCCCTTTACATGGCTTGCAGATATAACCACACAAAGCAGACAGGGAGCAAACTCTTTCATCTTTTCCTGTAAAAGCACGAATCCCATCATGACCTCACTGAAATCTAGTTATCTCAATGATTTCTAGGTAACTGAGCTGCACCCCCTAATACCATCACACTGGGGGTTAGGGATTCAACATATGAATTCTGAGGGGACCCAAACATTTAGTCCGTAACAGTAGAAACACAGGCAAAGAATTTAAAAATGTAAATTTGCAACTGGTATGGACTTTCACAAGGGTTGTTTACTTACCATTCTGCACTGAGAATTGTAAGGTTTTGCTCATTATACAGTTACCATAGCAGGTATGGTGGGTTCCACGGGTGCAAAGGTGATTCAGGATGGACCACCCCCCAGCTTATTCCAGAGGGGGCCTGAAGCCAGAGACTACACACTCTAGTAAAAATTCTGGAAGAGATACATCCTCCATTTAATGTGATCTGTTTACTGCATAATCATATGGTCTTAATGTCTCTAAGAAAGTTCACCTTTACATGTTACTGCATTGGAATGCCAATTTGTTTTCAAAGATTTGTGACTTACAGTTTTACAGATGACAAAATAAGGCTCTGAGAAATTAGTGGCTTACTAATAGTTAAGAAACAGACATAGAGAACTCATAGTTTTGGTTACCAAAGTGGAAAGGTGGGAGAGATAAACTAGGAGTTTGGGATTGACATATGCACACAACTATGTATAAAATAGGTAATCAACAAGGACCTACTGTATAGCACAGGGAACTCTACTCAATATTCTGTAATAACCTATAAGGGAAAAGAATATGAAAAAGAGTATATATATATATATATATATATATGAATATATATGTATGATAATCACTGTGCTGTACACCTGAAACTAACACAACATTGTGAATCAACTATATTTCAATAAATAAATAAATTAATTAAAAAAAAAAGAACCAGTAAATGGCAGTAATGAGACATTAGGTATCATGACCCTTCTTTGCTTTTTGTTTAAATTTAACACTCTGCTTTTCTCTATACAGAGAAAGAATTAGGAAAAACAAAAATATATATATATATGTGATAATAGAAGTCATAAGCTCACATTGATCCTCCCAAACCCAAATCCAAGTGTTTTAGGATTGTTCTTTCTTTTTTAATTGATTAATTAGTCAATTAATTTAGTTTAGTCTGTGTTGGGTCTTTGTTCTACACGCGGGCTTTCTCTAGTTGCAGTGAGAGGAGGCTACTCTTAGTTGTGGAACACGGGCTCTAGGCAAGCGGGCTCAGTAGTTGTGGCTCGTGGGGTCAGTAGTTGTGGCTCGGGGGCTCTAGAGCACAGGCTCAGTAGTTGTAGTGCACGGGCTTAGTTGCTCCATGGCATGTGGGATCTTCCTGGACCAGGGCTCCAACCCGTGTCCCCTGTATTGGAAGGTAGACTCTTAACCACTGTGCCACCAGGGTTGTTCTTTAGCTACCTTCTTTCTTCATATTTCCTTTTCTATATAGTGAAGTGTCTGGTTCCCAAAAATATCAATACATTTATTTATCTGCTTAATCTCATAACACACATAAAATAGTTTCAGAACTTCTATTTTCATATCACTATGTAAAGCCAACCCATGAAAAAGAGGTCATGATTTGTTTGTAGTTCTATTTCATATTTCTCCCTGGACTTAGAGTACATAGTGAAAATATTGTTTTAGAAGTGACTCTCATTAGCTATCTAAGTTTCTCTAGCTTGGGAAATGCTGTTTGTTTCATTGGTTTGTGTTGCCTTTTCAGTCGTAGGTATTTTCCCTAATCCTTTATTTTTTACTGGGTTTCTAACGTAAAATATAAACATGATTTCAAACATCAAAATCTTAAAGAAAAACTATGAATTATAAAATTTTATAATATTAAAAGTATCTCGCATCTTTCTATAACAAAGTATACCCAAAGTGGTGCCACTTTGTCTCCCATACCTTAACCCTGCTCTTTCCAGAATGCTCTGAAAGCGATCAGTTTTAGTGTTTTGATGTTTGTCCTCCCAATGCTTCTTAGATACAGGTAAATACATTCCAGTTTGTTTTTATTTCTCCTTTTTCTTCACATGAAATATAGCATACTACATATCTTTTGCACTTCATTATCATTATTTTTATACTTAAAACTACTCCTGCACATAATTGCCTCAATCTCTTTTATGGCTGCAAACTACTCTACTCTCTGATGTAAGTGTGATTCAGGTGTGGTAACACCTTGAAGTTTTCACCACCAGTGATTGAAAGTGACTAGTTCCCCAGAGCTTCAACAACAGAGTGTATTGTTAAGCTTTTAATTTTTTTGCCAATAAGATGGCCAATAAATGATATATCAGAGAAGATTTAATTTGCATTTCTCTTATTTTGTTTGAAGTTGGGACATTTTAATAATTTTATGTGAATTGTTCATTCATGCTTGGTGCTTAGTTTTCTAAAGATTTTTGGTGTTTTCCTCAATTTTTGTATTTTTCTACATGGTTATTGAGGTTCCCAACACCACTAACAAGGCTAGAACCAGTGAGTGCACATTTGAGAAGAACCAGAATCTCCTCCAAGATACCACTAAGTTCAGGGGAAAAGGTAAAAACTTGACGGTGAAAAAGAGACTTTTCCTACAGCTGGCAGAAACTTGACGGGGGGAAGGTCAGGTAATCCAGGTCAACATCAGCAAAAATAAGACATTGATATAATGAAACTGAAAATATGATACACTGAGGATACAATACCAATTCCATATACTCCTGTCAAAAATGTATAACCTCCAATCATGAGAAAACACGAGACAAACACAAATTGAGGCATGTTTAGCAAAATAGCTGACCAATACTCTTCAAAGGTATCAAGATTGTGAAAGACAAGAAAGCCTTGGGGACGTCAGAATGCAGGAGACAGGGGAAATAAAGATTAAATCCAGTGGAGGAGCCTGAATGACGACTTAAGAACATAGAAGGACATCAGTGGAGAAGCTGGTGAGATTTGAATAGAATCTTTAGCTGATGATATGGTTCCAATGTTAATTTTCTGGTTCTGATAATTGTATTATAGTCAGGCAATAGATAACATGAGGAGTGGCTGAGGGAAAGATAAATGTATTACTTTTACAATTTTCTGTAAGTGTAAAGTACCTTTCTATAAGTGGAAGTGGTTTTGATCCATTCTGGTTAAGATTACGATGAGTCATTTTGTATTTTTGTTGATTTTTAAACAAGATTTTGTCTTCTGTTGTACCTTCTAACCAGTTATTATGTGAAGGCTATTTATTTCTGCATGTTAATTTTATATCTAGAACTTATTCATCCTGCATAATTGAGATGTTACACCGGTTGATAGAAACTCTCCATTTTCCCCTCCGCAGCCCTTGGTAACCATTATTGAACTCTGATTATATGTGTTTGGCTTAGATTCCTCATATAACTGGAGTCGTGCATTATTTGTCCTTCTGTGACTGTCTCATTTCACTTAGCACAATGTCCTCCTATTCATCCATGTTGTTGCATATGTCAGACTTTCCTTCTTTTTTTAATGCTGAGTAACAGTCCATGGTATGTGTTAGTATACAACACAATTTTTTATCTATTCATACATCAATGGACATTTTGATTATTTCTACATCCTGGCTATTGTGACCACTACGGCAATGAACAATGGAGAGCTAATATCTCTTTGAGATCCTGATTTCAGTTCTTTTAGATAAACACCAAAAGATGGAATTACTAGATCATTTGGTAGTTCTATTTTTAATTTTTCAGGGTATCTCCATACTGGTTTTCATAGCAATGGCACAATTTTTTTTACCATTAACAGTCCACAAGGGTTTTAATTTCTTCATGTTCTTTTCAACACTAATTATTTGTTTTCTTTTCTTTCATTCTTTTTTTTATTTTTATAATAACCATACTAACATGTGTGAGGTGATATCTTATTTTGGTTTTGATTTGTGGTCTCTCCAATGTTGGTGATATTCAAAATATTTTCATGTACCTTTGGGCATGTGTATGCCTTCTGTATAGAATGTCTAGTCAAGTTGTTAGCCCAGTTTTTTTTTTCTATGAGAACATGTATTTTTATCTTTTAGTTATTGAGGACTTATCCCTGTGCTCAAACAACTGTAAAAGTCAGTTAAAATTTAAATACTTATTTTTTTATTGGTGTATACTTGCTTTACACTGCTTTGTCAGTTTCTGTTAGCCCAGTTTTTAATCAGGTTATTAGATTTTTGCTCATGTTATAGGAGTTCCTTATATATATTGGAAATTCACTCCTTATCTGATGTATGGTTTGCAAATATTTTCTTCTATTCTGTAGGTTAAATTTCTAGACACTTCTTAAAATTAATTTTTATTGGACTATAGTTGTTTTACAATGTTGTGTTAGTTCCTGCTGTACAGCAAAGTGAATCAGCTATATGTATACATATATTCCCTCTTTTTTGGATTTCCTTCCCATTTAGGTCACCACAGAGCATTGAGTAGAGTTCCCTGTGCTATATCTAGACACTTTTTAAGTGACTATATCAACACATGTTTGAAATATTGCTATAATATTATATGGAACAAAAATCAATTCAAATAAGATGCACAAACACAAAAATAGAATACATTTGTGTCATATTTTTTTAAAAACAAAAGAATCAATGACCCGTCTCTAATCAAACTGTAAAATTTCATATTTTATATCTCTGATTGTAGACATCTTTTGTCTACTTTAGGATGAATCTCTGTCCCTACTTATATGTTCAATATATGCAAAATATACACACAGAATACTGTGACAGAGCTAAGATAAAAAAGTGAAGAGCTTTGACGGGATTAAGATGGGGCCAAAGTATATTTATTAGTAAATGAAAGCTTTTGTTTCATTCATCTCTATAATTCTTATAAGTTGTACATTTCATGCAATAGACACAGTTATCCTTTTGTAGCTGAAACCACCACTTAAAGCAATAACCTTAATTTAAAAAAATTTTTGCAAAAAAAATTAAAACTAGTATTCTTGCTAAACATTCATCCCTTCTCTGAATCATAACCCAACATAGATTGTATGTTTATATAATATTGCAAATATATGCTGCATATATATATGTGTGTGTGTGTGTATGTATGTGTGTATATACACACCAATCCACATACGTGCGGCTATGACAGGGCAAAAAGCTGGAGGTGAGTCTGTCCCTCTAACAACCATAACTTGCTCTATATAAATTGTTGAGTTCTTACACATCTCTTCAAACTCTCCACGATTTCCAACTATACGGAATTGTATAATTGTGGACTGGGTTGCTTAAAGAAAGTGAATTCTGTGATTTTTAATATATTTTTGAAAATGTATTTATGGCACCCCTTCTCAAAACACAAATGTACACTGAAACCCATCATGTAAAAGACGTTCTTAGCTGCCGTGGCTCAGAAGAATCAGGAGGGACAGAAGACATAAAGGGGACAGGCGCCACTATATACATGGTGTACGTTTCCTGTGCCCCTGTGCATTGGCGGCCTCACATTGCCCCATGCATGTCAGGCATCCAAATGACAGCTTCCTACAATGCCAAATATGAATTATTTCAGGATGAACTGTAAGAAGCCCCCACACGGCACAGCTCCTTAAGGTGGAAATTCACTCCAGTGGAAGTTCTTCCCCCTTTTCCAGCCCCTGCCGTTGGCAGCCCAGCACACTGTCTCTTGCTACTTGGTGCTTTTAGGCGGGGTACCAGCTAGGCATCTCACCCTCACCTACTGTTCTTGACCACTGAGCCCACGGGGAACCATCCACCCTCACCAAACCAGGTGGTGAGCAGGCAGAAGGCTGCATGCTGCCACCTCTCTCTGCCCTGATGTCTATCTCCCTTCTTTTTACTTCTCGTTACTTAAACAAAAGAAATGCATGATGGTGTGTGGAATAAGCACATAGTCAAAGAGAAATGTGGGCCCAAGCAAGGGAGAAGAGGCAACTCATGCTCAAAAGACCTGAACCCCCTGATGGCTTTCAGGGAAGGGTTTTTAAAGACAGTGAGAGGGAGAGGCTCAGCTTATGCACATTTTCTGATCGGTTGGTGGTGAGGTAGCTGAGTGGTATTTCGGGGGTCAGCATCATCAGCCTTCTGCTTCCAACTTGTTTGGGGTCTACCAGCTGGTGGTCAGCATGCAGTTAACATCCTTCACCTGGTGGCGGTTTCAGTATCTGCAAAACAGCTCAAGGACATGGCTCAGGATATTATCTACAACCCTTGAGGAAGAACTAAAGGTCCTTGACTTGGTTTTATGGCTAAACTCTTATTATTATTTTGTCTGCTCGACTGTTTTCCTTTGTTTCCATTTTCTCACTTCTCTGGTTAAGTTTGCACGTTTGAACTTGGGGAAGACCTAGGAGGCTAAAGCTTTTCTGCAAACAAGAGGTAGGGGACAGGGGGTCTGTCCCTGGGGAGGCCCAGCAGAGTCCTGCTTGGTTTCAGTGTCTACTCCCTGAATTTCGCTACGTGATACTTTTATTCCTCTTATTTTAGTACTTGACATTTTCATTTGAATATTCAGAAAACACTTCTGGGGAAAGTACATTTTTGCATTTCTAAATAATACTATTTCCCTAACAGCCAATATTTATGGAAATGTCTATGCTTATATCATTTTTGATTGTGCCAAATGAGGACTTCCAGAGAATAAATGGCATTTTCCTTGGAATGAACTCTGTATCATGTGGTTTATTGTGTGTGTGTGTGTTCACACACGTGTGTGTGTGCGTGTGTGTGTTCTTATTTAAGAATTGTGTATAGTAGGCATAAGACTAATACTTATTTTGAAGACCATCTTTAAAAGCAAACATTAACTCCATGTTTGTAGGGAAATAAAACAGTAAAACATGATGACTGATAATTTTAAAAGTAATGTGTTTAGGCTTTGTAGATATTTTACATGGTTTTATGGTTTAACTGCCTTCTACAATAGGTACAAAGGTACATCTTACTTTTTAATTAAATTTCTGTGTCCTCCTGCGTAATGCATAAAACAGCTATCAATTTTCCATCATGATTTTTCATCACTATACAGTCTCTTTTTAACCACTTGCTCTCAGTTAACTGAGAATACAGGCATTACTCTATATAACCACCGGGGATCAATAAGGCTAGCTCTTTAAAGGATGTTAGATCAGCTGTAAAGGAAAAATATTTTATTATTTATTGTACTAATTATTGTACATCGGTATAGTGTATAAGCCTATTCTTAGAGCACATAAAATATAATGGAAGTGGTAAAACAAAGGGTATTTTATTAAGAAATGTATGCAGCATAAAATGGAGTTAGTCACCTAAAAGACTGATGTGTATCAGAAACAAGACAAGTCAACATCTCTTTTAAATGACTCTAGGGGCCTCAAACAAGGGAAATAATGCAAACTAGAGCAGAGCTGAATGCCTACTTGAGGAAGTAGAGCAAAAGAAATAAACATATTTAGTATTTAGTACTTAGAGGGACTAGTACACAGAAGGATTTTGTATAAAACTGTTATACATTTAACATTTGTTAAAATAAATGTCAGAATACATTGAAACTACATACTAGAAAATTTAAGGGAAAAAAAGAAGTCTCACTGCCATTCATTTGAAAAATAGAACTTTTTCACAAACAGGATGGACAGTACCCAACTAGTAATTTTCTCTCCCCCGCTTTCTCTTTTTGCCAACGTCTCTGCAGAAATAAAACCTGTCCCCCTACCACTCTCCTATCCCTTTCACACTCAGCCAGAAGCAAAGCATAATAAAGCAGCCACCTCACTGGTAAACTAGAAAATCAAAAATGTTCAAGTGTCATTTTCCAACTGTAGGAAAATTTCAAGAACATGTCGCTTATTCATTCCATATTTTATTCCCTTATTAATTTTGTAATAGTACTTCACTTGGTTTATGAGTCTGATTATATGGAACAACTAGAATTGGATTCCATTACTGAAATTTTAGTGAGTTTAGCTTCATTATTTCCCTGGTAGTCCAAGAAATAGATTTTTTTTCACTCTTAAAAGCTTCTATGTTTGAATCTATCTGGATCTCAAATATTTCATTTTATAAATGAAGAGTAGATGCTTAATGTTGCTAGAGCTTCAACCCATGCGTTTGAATCGCAATGACTACATTCCCCTATGGTGGCAAATTTGTCTTCCTAGGAAATGGGCCATTTGGACCATTCTCATTGCAATAGAAAAAGAATAAAGGAAATTTTTAAAAACTTCAAATTTTGTAATACTTTATCCAGTGGTATTATATTCAGTCAACCAATTTGTAAGACTACACTATGAACCAAATATGAATGAGAAGAACTTGACTTAATCCCCAAAAATGTTTGACCTTAAGTCATTTAAATATTCTAGACCTCAGATATTTTTCCTATATATTATGTATATTGTATATAACATAATAATACTATCTATATTATAATAACACTGTATACAATATAATACTACATTCATATGTATATTATAATGTATAGTTTATAGAACTATTTTCAGAATAAAACAATGTCATATAACCTGAAAACTTTTATAATTCAGTTTACAAGTATTAATATATTTTTAAATAAATTTATTTTTTTATTTATTTAGGTTGCATTGGGTCTTCGTTGCTGTGTGTGGGCTTTCTCTAGTTGTGGTGAGCAGGGCTACTGTTCATTGCAGTGCACGGGCTTCTCATTGCGGTGGCTTCTCTTGTTGCAGAGTAGAGGCTCTAGGTGCGTGGGCTTCAGTAGTTGTGCCTCATGGGCTCTAGAGTGCAGGCTCAGTAGTTGCAGCACATGAGCTTAGTTGCTCCACAGCATGTGGAATCTTTCTGGACCAGGGCTTGAACCTGTGTCCCCTGCATTGGCAGGCAGATTCTTAACCACTGAACCACCAGGCAAGTCCAGTATTAATGTCTTATGCAAAACATTATGCCAGTCAAGTACATTGGGATAACAATGAACTTTACTTAAGACTGGTACCCTGCTGCACCTTCAACTAATTATTGCTTTTTATATAATGTTTATTTATTTATTTTTTTGCTCTGTGTGGCATGAGGGATCTTAGTTCCCTGGCCAGGGATCTAACCCATGCCCCTGGCATTGGGAAAGCAGAGTCTTAACCACTGGACCTCCAGAGAAGTCCTGCATATGATTTTTCTTGATAAGATATTAAATATTTAAAAATGAGAGGCATGGATACCAATATACTGTGGAGAGGGTTCTTTTGCAAGGACTGGGGTATATTTTCTCCAACAATTTTTACCTTTGACAATCTTGAAAATATATGATTAGTGAAGTTACTTTACATCTTACTTTTTTTTTTAGATTATACATTTTTTTATCACATCAGAATATTTTCTCAGGAAAAAGGATACTAGCTTCCTTGTACTGGGTTTTTTGACAAGAGGAATCCACCTAGAAACCTCAATACAAGGGTTATAGCATTCTTATGCCAAATTTTATATGTAATTAAGTCAAGAAGAACATACATCTGGTTAGGAGCATCAGCAAAGTTTAGACTTCAAGAAGTCTCAGTGGATAAGATTGTGACTGGTAAGGTTTGGAGGTGGTTTAGAGGGGAAGAGATAACTTAGATGTATAACAGTTTGTGAGAGTGGTGTTTTATGAAAGCAACAAGCATCCTAAACATATGTCCACAATATATGTAGGAGAAAATGTACAGCAGCTATTTGACTTTGAAGACCAAGTTTGTACTTAGAGATTAGGAAATCATTAAGATGTTCTGATCAGAGAGCTATTTAAAAGAAAATTCTGGCAGCATCATTAGAGACATTTGTAAAGGGTAAGCTGTAAGTGAGGATGTTAAAAAGCAGTGATTTATTGCAGCATTTAGAAGGAACTTCTCTAGGCAGGAAACACAAGAGAAGGAAAAGACCTACAATAACAAACCCCAAACAATTAAGAAAATGGTAATAGGAACATACATATCAATAATCACCTTAAATGTGAATGGATTAAATGCTCCAACCAAAAGACACAGACTGGTTGAATGGAAACAAAAGCAAGATCCGTATATATGCTGTCTAAAAGAGACCCACTTCAGACCTAGGGACACATACAAACTGAAAGTGAGGGGATGGAAAAAGATATTCCATGCAAATGGAAATCAAAAGAAAGCTGGAGTAGCAATTCTCATATCAAACAAAATAGACTTGGAAATAAAAACAAGAATAAACAAATGGGAGCTAATGAAACTTAAAAGGTTTTGCACAGCAAAGGAAACCATAAACAAGATGATAAATAGCTCTCTTCTAACACATGAAAGAATGCTCAACATCACTAATCATTAGAGAAATGCAAATCAAAACTACAATGAGTTATCACCTCACATCTGTCAGAATGGCCATCATCAAAAAAATCTACAAACAATAAATGCTGGAGAGGGTGTGGAGAAAAGGGAACCCTCTTGCACTGTTGGTGGAAATGTAAATTGATACAGTCACTATGGAGAACAGTATGGAGGTTCCTTAAAAAACTAAAGATAGAAATACCATATGACCTAGCAATCCCACTACTAGGCATATACCCTGAGAAAACCATAATTCAAAAAGAGTCATGTACCACAATGTTCATTGCAGCTCTATTTACTATAGCCAGCACATGGAAGCAACCTAAGTGTCCATCGACAGATGAATGGATAAAGAAGATGTGGCACATATATACAATGGAATATTACTCAGCCATAAAATGAAATGAAATTGAGTTATTTGTAGTGAGGTGGATGGACCTAGAGACTGTCATACAGAGTGAAGTAAGTCAGAAAGAGAAAAACAAATACTATATGGTAACACATATATATGGAATCTAAAAAAAAAAAAAAAAGGTTCTGAAGAACCTAGTGGCAGGACAGGAATAAAGACGCAGACGTAGAGAATGGACTTGAGGACATGGGGAGGGGGAAGGGTAATCTGGGATGAAGTGAGAGAGTGGTATGGACATATATACACTACCAAACGTAAAATACATAGCTAGTGGGAAACAGCCACATAGCACAGGGAGGTCAGCTCGGTGCTTTGTGACCACCTAGAGAGGTGGAATAGGGAGGGTGGGAGGGAGACGCAAGAAGGAGGAGATATGGGGATATATGTATACGTATAGCTGATTCACTTTGTTATAAAGCAGAACCTAACACACCATTGTAAAGCAATTATACTCCAATAAAGATGTTAGAAACAAAAAAGATCACTGGCAGAGAAAACAGATGTCAGTTCTAAGCTTCAGAGGTTTGGCGGCTGGTTGGTTTTGCAGCAATAGATAACTGATGAACTAATTCATAGAGTTTTTACAAATATTAAATGAATATTTAATATTTAATAATATTTAATGAATATTAAATAATTTAAATGAATTTAATTTACATTTAAATTCATAATTTAAGTGAATATTTACAAATATTAAATATTAATTCCTACCATGCTTGTAACAGAAGCTAGCACAGCATAAGAACTCATTAATATTACCTCTTATTATTACCATAATTTTCTTACTCCTGACTTTACTACATATCTTAAGCATGATAAGTATGAATGTAATAGCACACCCTTTATCCATAATTTGAGGGAATAAGGTAAGGGGTGGTGCAAATTTAGGGAACTGAGACTTGATAGCTAAAAGTAGCTTTGCAGTAATTTGCACAAGGACCTTGAGGAAATCAGTACTCACCTCTGGGTTTTAATTTCCTTTTCTGTAGAGAGAGTGGTACTAAGGTATCCAAGCTTGTATATTCATGAGTCTACATTGTTCAAATAACCCGTGTCCTTTATAAATCTCTTGCGCTTTTTCTTTTCATTATACAATATTTGTGGCTGTTTTATTAGAATACATTATGTTTCCTGACCTTCTTAAACACTGTATGATCAACACCATGGAACCCTTGCTAAAAGACTATGGATCATTATTAATATTTTTACAGGTATAAAGACTTTCTCTGGAAGGAAATGTTGAATGTTATAAGGCTGTTTGTGTCTATACTAAATACTCCCAGACTGTACCATGTGCATACTTGTGTCTGTTTAATTTCTGTAGCTCCGTAGCTCTCTACCTTCATCTGTAACTTTTACAATGTAATCGTCTGGCCCTTATGCTGGAAATTTAAAAAAAAAAAAAAAAAGCTTTCTTTTTTTGTCATAGGCTGGGATGGAATAAAATGAAGACCTTTAGAACTATGCTAAAAACAGAAAGTAGATAAGCTCCAATCTAAGGCCTGGAAGTTTCTTTCTTAAAAACAAACACACAGACTCAGTGTAATATACATACAGTTAAATGCATGCAATTTATACCACCACAAAAAATATATAATCATTTTAATGAATAAAAACAAAGTTAATGCTTAATGTATTGAGAACTTATTTTTAAGAAATAAAACACTGGGGCTTCCCTGGTGGCGCAGTGGTTGAGAGTCCGCCTGCCGATGCAGGGGACATCGATTCGTGTCCCAGTCCGGGAAGATCCCACATGCCGCAGAGCGGCAGGGCCCGTGAGCCATGGCCGTTGAGCCTCCACGTCCGGAGCCTGGGCTCCACAATGGGAGAGGCCACAGCAGTGAGAGGCCCACATACCACAAAAAACAAACAAACAAACAAACAAAAAAAAAAAAACCTCTTCAACAATTCTATCACTCAACAACGACAGACAGATAACAAAGAAATAAAACACTGTTAGCAGCTTAAAAGTGCAATTTGTATACCTCCTAGTCACAGGTCTCTTTCTCTAAAGGTAAAACATATATATATATATATATGTATGTATATATATATATATATATATAGACACACACATACACATACCAGTCCTTCATTTGTGTTGGATTTAGAATAAATGTGGCCTATAAAAAGCAGGGACACAAATCCATATAAACATCCATTTTGAAAGAACAATGGAAGCTAAACATGCTCTGATCCTAAGATCTAACCAATATCCATCACAAGATGTTTTTTATTGGTAGGAAGGAGAAAACTACAGGGCTCAGCCAAAGGGGTGAAGCAATTGTAGTAACTGACATATCCTCTTCTTGTAAGATATCCGCTGGACACACCCATCATAAGTTTCAGAATATTGAAGTTTCCTGGGTTTCTGTTTTTGTTTTGTTTTTTTTCAAAGATGTGTGAGAGAGGAATGGAAATAATCACTAGCTTTTAGGCTAGGGAAGGTTGGAGATCATTTTTAAAAGAGCAGCACTATTCTAGAAATAAAAAATTTACAATCCCACATCTTGTTTTAGAGTTTTAATCAACTACTGGAAGGGAGCATATCTATGGTAAACTCTTTTCCACTCAAATCCTGTGTTAATGCTGCATGCTTTAGTTTTTATTTCCTTTCAGTTTTATAAGAATCTTAAAGTCAACGTTTGCAATTTTTTCTTTGGATATTTATACTTTTAGGCCGTCAGTACCTATAAGTAGCAGCATGGGAGGAGGCTTGTAAATGTTTTGTCTAATGTTTCATTGTCACCTTTTGTGCACTTATCACTCTTCTAAATGAAACTTTGCACAGCAACCCACGTAAAAAATGTACATTTGTTAAAACTTGTAAATAAAAATTTTTTTAAATAAATGCATACATACACATATATACATATAAATGCACTACACAAACATATATACACATACATCTATACACATATTTAGGAAATATCATTATGTTACTACTTCAAACAATTTTATTTTATACACCCCCTTCTTCACATATGTATAAACAGGTATATACATACATACATACATGCATACAAACTAGCATAAATACACAATGTATGTGTGTGGCTTTGTCTGTTTTTGAGTCTTAGGTAAATGGAATTATATAGTTCTTATTCTTCTATGATCCGCTTCTTTGTAGTCAATATTGCTTGTGAAATTCATTCAGTCATTGCATATAGATGTTGTTCTTATTCTTTGCACTGTGGTATTCCATTTATGCCGACATGACAATTTTATTTGCTCTAATATTAATACATATCTGAATTGTTCCAATTTGGGGCTTTAATACACAATGCTGCTATGAGTATTGTATACAATTCTCTTAGTCAGCTCAGGCTGCTATAACAAAAACACCACAGACTAGTTGCCTTAAACAACAGAAATTTATTTCTCACAGTTCTGGAGGCTGGAAGTTTGAGATCAAGGTGTCAGCATGGTCAGGCTCTGATGAGAGCCCTCTTCTGATTTACAGATAAGCATCTTCTCATTGTATCCTCAGATGGCAGAGAAAGAGAGAGAGCAATGGTCTCCTCATCTTTCATGGACACTGATCCTATTCATGATGGCTTTCCCACCTAGTTAATCCTCCAAAGGCCTTACCTCTGAATATCATCTTATTGGGGATTTGAAGCTTCAACACATGAATTTAGAAGGAACACAAACGTTCAGTCCATACCAATAATAGGAGTAAAATAGTTGAGTTTTAAAATATGAGCATATGCAACTTCACTGTTTAGTGCCAAATTGGTTTCTCAACATGGTATACCAGTTGTCTCTTATCTATAGTGTGCGAGTTTTCCAGAAACTCTCCAGCTCTTGTTACAAAGGCTCACCAAGTCTCAGGATGTCCGATTTGAAAACTGTTGTCCATTGGGCATGTGTGTTGTAGAATCTCACTGTGTTTATAATTTGTAAGTTCTTTGATCATTCATGAAATGGAGAATATGTCATGTGTATTGACCACCTGAGCCTTCATTTGTGCAGAGATTTTCAATTTTGTCCATTTGTTTATTTATGTCGTTTCCATAATATACGTCTTCGATATTGTAAGCCCTATCTTTCCAACTTGTTTTACCACTACACGATCATTAAGCCTATTCTCAGAATTCTATGCTTCTTAATAAATATCTGAATCAACTTATCATGTTCCACTTTGGAGAAAAAAGAAAGCCTATTGGAATTGAGTGAGATTGTTTTGAATTTGTGAATAAATTTGGGGAGATGTGATTTTTTATAATAGTGAGATTTCCAATCCATGAGCAAGATATATCTTTCAATTTACTAAGAATTATCAAATGTATCTTCATATAGTTTCACAATTCTGTTCTTTGAGTTATGCAAAATCTTCTCAGTTTTATTTCTGAATGCATTACACTTTATATATTAATTCTGTATATAGTAACATTATTAAATTACCTTATAAATTGTAATATTCCATTTCTGTTCTCTTTTTTATGTGTACAATCATACCTTCTTAGAATAACAACTTTGAGCTTTCCTTTCTACACCTTTGTTTCTTTTCTACTCTGGCCAAGACCCCTGTATATAATTAGATACAAGTGGCAATAAATGGCATATTTGTCTCCTTCTACATCTCAGAGGGATAGATTTCAACATTTTCCCATTGAATGTGATATTTATTGTAAATTGGTTTTGCTGATATTCTTTACCTGAGAGGGGGCATTTCCTACCCTTTTCTAGTTTAATAGTTTCATCATTTATGAATATTTAATATTACCAAAAGCTTTTTCTACCTTAAGATCATCATAAGTTTTGCTTTACTTTTTGATCAATTAATATGATGGATACAATGATTGATTCCCTAATAGTAAACCATCTTATATTACTTGGATAAAATAAAATTGGTCATCATAAGACATAAAACATTTCTGTATTTATGAATTTAGTTTTCTAACACATTGTTTAGGGTATTTACATGTATGCCTACTACAGAGAATAATCTGTAGTTTTCCATGCTTACATAGTTATTATCAGATTTTACTATCATAAAAAAGCCTACATTCATAAAATATATTAGGAAATACTCTTTTTTACACTACTGTATAACAATTTTTGAATTAAAACTATTTATTTCTCAAATCTTTGTTAGAAATCACCATTGAAGAAAAATGAACCCTAAGTTCTCATGATGATAAAATTTTGGTTACTGAATCAATATTTTAATAATGAACTATTAAAGTTTTCTATTTTTTAAGAGTCACTCTTATATTGCTTATTTTTATTATAATTGTCTATTTCATTTAAATTATCTACTGTATCAACATAATTTTATAGCATCCTCTTCTCAGTTTTAATGTTTCAACTTCTAAAATAAAAGCATACTTTTACCCCCTGAAAATGGTTGTTTGTATCTTTATTATCTTTTACTTGATGTCCCAGCACTGATGCCTAATTCTGGATCTCTTTTAACTGAGACAAAAATAATATTCTGATACTTGTTTGTCCGACTCTTTTCCTCAGTTTCTTACTAAAAATCAAAACTATTCCTTAACATTTTTCTGTCATTCAGCCACGCAATTATCATTTATTTGTAAATATCCAAAGATGCAAAGTGTTTGACAAGTGATATATCCCTTCTAGATGCTATGGCTTTGAGAGATTGCTTCCTTTAATACTCATGTTAAGGAATATTAGGACTTCATAGAGACTAAGTAACTTACCAATGGATAGTTAGTTTAGTAACACAGAGAGGATTCAGAGCCAGGTTTGTCTGAAATTAATCCTGTTCATGTCCACAACTACATTGGATTGTCTTAAGAAATGTGCAAGGTGCTTGCAATCCTAAAGTCTTAGTAAAGCAATCAAATTACTTGATCAAAGAATGAGTAAGGTAGAACTAAATAAAAGAGTATACTATGATTTTTGGAAAAAGATGTACATATGAAATATAAAAGCATTCATATTCTTACATTTTATAACCTATACATGAGTTGTTGTTCAAATATTGTGAAGAATTACCCTGTACAATTTAGTGAATTCTCCATATTTAATGTAATCATATTCAGTTTTAGTAAAAATTATGGTTATATATAGTCTGTTTTATAGTTGCATCATCTTCAAACTGTGGATAATTAAATGTATAGTGTTTCAATTCATGATTTATAAAGGTAGATAATTTAAGTGTAATTTAGTTAAAGTATTTATGTTTGCCACTTTTTAATGAGAACAAATTTCTAGATGCTTGTATATAATGCTAGGCATGTCTCTTGGTTCTTTCTGTGTTTTTTTGCATTGTCCTCAGATTTGGTAGACGAGAATCATAAAAGGAAGTAAGTAAGATTACAGGGATGAGAAGTCACTGTGTTTAATGAGCTCACACGGTGTTCTGTCATAACAAATTACCCCACGATGCTTCTGATTAACTAAGCTGCCACTTGTGCTATGAGCTTACAATACTGTAGCCAAGTAAGCATAATAGAAAACTGTCTACAAAATTAGGAGGCTCCCTTAATTTTATATTTATTACCATCTTGTCACCTCTGATAACACTTCATCCTATACATGTTCTTGCCTGAAGAGATCAAAATTAAAATTTACGTAAATAGAAGGATTGTAGCTCAATGAAAGCCCAATGAGGCTATTCAGTGCAACACACAATAAGGTGTACAAATTAGAATGAATTTGTTCCAGTTTGAAAATAACAACATTACAATATCAAAGTGTTCCCTTTCTTCAGTGCTATCATATATTTCCATTACAAGGAAACACATACCATTAAGTCTATTGGTAGTGATGTATAAATAATGATATTTTTGGCACATTGTACTTTTTCATCATGGGATTTCAGACTAGTCTGATTTTAGAAAAGAGCCCTAGGTAAATGTTTTCTTGAAGAGGTGTTGTGAAGACAGCATATTTATTGTCTAGCCATACATAATAAAAATGCAACTAAATAATGCCATGATCAGTCAAATTATAACAGTGTATCAGATTCAGAATCAAGGGGAGATTATGAAATATATGTAAACTGTGCTTTCACATCGTGTTCCTAACAAACATAGTTCTTTATTTTGATAATCATCTCTGACCAGGAAGTGAAGCTTTATTCCACTGCAATCAGGCGGGGGCTGTCCATCTCTCCAGAATGATCAATTACAGTCTTCCCACCTCATTAACTCTGATCCTTAATTTCTTCCAACCCGGAAGATGTTCCTTCAGCCCTCTATTTATGCCATGTTATTGAAGTCACCCCTATAAAACTACATAAAATTGCTCAAACTGCCTCTCTTTTCTCCAAATTTTATTGTATTCATAACCTCTTAATCTCCATATGCTTCATGCATATTGGCTTTTATTCCCCCAAATTATAAGTTCTTTGAGGTCAGGAAATACATTTTATTTTTTTCCACAGCATTTAGGGAAGTTATGAATATATCATAAATGCTCACATATTCTCCTCACTGAATTTATTTATGTTTTATTCTTGTAAAATTTGAAGAATCTCTCTCTCTCTCTCTCTCTATATATATATATATATACACATATATATAGAAGAGTATATATATACTCTTCTGAATTAATTGAGAAATGAAAAAATATTATATTGGGGACAAAATGTCATCTTCACTATCAATGAAATAGATCTTAGAATGTGGCTTGAGTATTGGGACAAAATTAATTTCCTATTTTAACTTAATGTCCTGATGGTACCCCATTATTAGTCTGGTCATGGGTAGCCAGCTACTTCCTGTTTTTTTCTTCTTGGGCATCTGCACTCAAGAGACATGCTTTCTGTTCTGTTTTTTTTATAAAGCATAAAGCATAGAGATGCAGCACAGAAGGATGCTTCTTGTATGCATGTTTTTAAGGTGAAAGAAGAAAGAGGGAGGAATTAAGCTGCTCAGAACCTATTCCTCTTTTCAGCCTCACCAGTCAGCTAACACATGAGAGGGTGGGAGGGTAAAGAGAGTCCAGAAGTTTCACTTTAATAGATAACCCTCCACATGGAAGCACCGTTGAGTAAGTGATCTTTCCCAACAGTATTACCAAAGCAAACAGAATAATGTGTTCATACTAACTGCAGAGATTTAAGGTTATTGTTGAACAATTTAAAGTTTTTTTTTTAATTCAAGGAAATATTCTTGGTAGCTTTCAGTAAACAAATATATTTGGTTCCAGCCAATTTGGAAGAGCAAGTCCACAATATGCAGGAAATCCCAATTTGATCTGTTTACCTTATTCAAGAATAATCTTATGAATATGTTCAGCCCTCACATAAGACATGTGATATATGTGTTTGCATAATAACATTAAGCATGCAGTTAACAGTGGTTACAGTCTGAGTAAAATCTTCATCTATATCAGGAAGAAAAGTAATTACATCAGTATTGTTGATGGATAAGAGCAGTCAAATAGCATATTCAGATTCTTCTGTAATTCAGTAATATAAAGTTTAAATGTGCAAAAGAAGCTAAGTTGTCAGTAGAGAAAAATGGTCATTCAATTAGCAGGAAAGTTGGTTGATGTCCTTTGTAATTTAGGATATTCTTAAATTATTGTTTTATTTTGGGCATACAAAGTATTAAAGACAAATAAATGAGAGCTGTGGAAATTAGCTATAGGAAAATTCTACAATAGCAACAAGGTCTAAACACACAAACAACCAAAATGAAGCATATTTACTCCCTCTGTTTTAACAGAAGCTCAGGCATTTTCTGAGAGCCTACCTCTGGCATGATATTTGTGGGTGTGTGGCATTTTGAAGAGTCTACCTGTAACCTTCAGAGATGGCCCTTTTTGGGAAACAGTTTTTTGCTTATGGGTACCACATCAACTGGTCCTCTACAATATGGACCAGCCATAGTTTCCTTTTGAACCATGCTAGCCTCTGTGTCAGTGTATAATGATTCACTGAGTCAGTTTGCTCCCCAAATGATTGTCAAGGAGCTATTCTCATAAGAGAATTAAACTCACGGGTTTTGGATCTGAAGGCAGAGAATAATGTAAATACATTCTTGTACCATACTATCCTCTCTTATAGGATTTTTGAATGAATTGTGCATTTGAATTAGCTTATTACACTAGTTCATGTCACAGATGGATGAATGAATAAATGGATTAATGAATGTATGAATGGACATCTCTTGGGTTTTGCAAAGCACGCTTTTGAATGACAGACCCTTGGAATAGGTCAATTCCTTCTAGCCATGATCAGTCAAGACAGATTTCTGATCTCGTCACTGGTTTAATATGATGCCAGTATTCTGACCTTACCAACGGATATAAATTCTGACTTCTGTCTGCTATTTACAATAACAGTCCTTGTATCTACATTTACAGCTCCATTCCTTCTTCTGAACTCCAGATGTATATTTCAACTATCTAATAAAAATTTACACTTGTACACTTCTATCTATATAGCATAGATATTATATCTACACTTGTATATCTCAAGAATATTTCATGCATGAAAAACCTGTCCTTAAACTCACTGTGTTTCCCCAACCTACTCTTCTCCCCATGTTCCCCATCTCATTGAACGACATTATCTACCCAGCGACACAAACAAGAAAACTAAGCACAATACTTTAGCCCTTATCGGCCGCCACTCCTTACATCAAATGAATTCCTTCTCTCCTAAAAAAAAGTGGAGAAATGAGTGGACTTTAGAATCAAGTAGTCCGGATTTAAATCCCTACTCTTCTTCTTAGAGTTGTGTGACCTTGAGTTTCTCTGAGCATTAGATACCTTATTTTTTAATTTCTTCTAAAAATAATTTTAAAATAAAAATTTTCATTTAAAATTATATACCTCGGGCTTCCCTTGTGGCGCAGTGGTTGAGAGTCCGCCTGCCGATGCAGGGGACACGGGTTCGTGCCCCGGTCCGGGAAGATCCCACATGCCGCGGAGTGGCTGGGCCCATGGGCCACGGCCGCTGAGCCTGTGCGTCTGGAACCTGTGCTCTGCAATGGGAGAGGCCACAGCAGTGAGAGGCCCGCATACCAAAAAAAAAATATATATATATATATATATATATATATATATATATATATATATATATATAAAAGAAAAACTAAGTAAATGGAGAAATCTTCCATATTCATGCATAACAAGACTCAATAATATCAAAATGTCAATTCTTCCCTACTTAATTTATAGATTTGATGCAAAATCCCTGCAAATTATTTTTTGGATAATAACAAAGTTATTCTAAAGTTTACATGGAGAGGCAAAAGACTCAGAATACCCAATTCAATATGGAAGGAGAAGAACAAAATTGAAAGACTGTTGCTACCCAATGTCAAGACCTCTAATAAAGTTACAGTAACCAAGACAACATGGTATGGTGAAAGAACAGGCAAATAGATCAATGAGACAGAATGGAGAGCCCAGAAATAGACCCACATAAAAGTAGTCAACTGCTCTTTGACAAAGGAGCAAAGGCAATACAATGGAGCAAAGTAGTCTTTTCAACAAATGGTGCTGGAACAACTGGACAACTACGTGTAAAAAAAATTAATAATCTAGACACAGACATTACAACCTTCACAAAACTAACTCAAAATTGATCACAAACCTAAATGTAAAATACTAAATTATAAAACTCCTAAAACGTAACATAGAAGAAAAAAAAATGGATATGGTCATGACCTTTAAACTACAACACCAAAGCCATGATCCATGAAAGAAATAAGCTGGTGTTCATTAAAATTAAAAACTTATGCTCCTCAAAAGACAATGTCAAGGGAATGAGAAGACAAGCCACATCTGGGAGAAAATATTTGCAAAAGACACATCTGATAAAGGACTACTACTCAAAATGTACAAAGACATCTTAAAATTCAACAATAAGGAAAACAAATAACCCATACAGAAAATGAGCCAAAGACCTTAACAGACACCTCACCAAAGAGGATATACACACGGCAAATAAGCATGTGAAAAGATGCTCCATATCATATGCCATCAGATAAATGAAAGTTAAAACACAATACCACCACATACCTATTACAGTGGCCAAAATCCAGAGCACTGACAACACTAAATGCTGGTGAGGATGTGGAGCAACAGGAACTCCCTTTCATTGTTGGTGGGAATGAAAATGGTGCAGACTCTTTAGAAGACAGCTGGGCAGTTTCTTACAATACAAAACATGCTCTTAATATAAAACCCAGCAATTATGCCCTTTGGTATCTACCCAAAAGAGATGAAAACGTACATCCACAAAAAAACCTACATACGGATATTGATAGGAGTTTATTAATAATTGCCAAGACTTGGGGAGAGCAAGGAAGATGTCATTCAGTAGGTGAATGGATAAGCATTGGTCCATTCAGTGGTCCAATAAATGGAATATTATTCAGCACTGAAAAGAAATGAGCTACCAAGCCACGGAAAAACATGGAGAAAGTTGAAATGCATATGACTGAGTGAAAAGAGCCAATCTGAAAAGGATATGTATTGTATAATTATGCCATATGACATTTTTGAAAAGGAAAAACCATGGAGACAGTAAGAAGATCAGTGGTTGCCAGGGACTGGTGTGGAAGGAGGAGTGAGTCGGCAGAGCACAGAGGATTTTTCAGTCAGTGAAAATACTCTGTATGATACTTTAGTGATGGATACATGTCATTATACATTTGTCCAAACCCAAAGAATGTACAATGCCGAAAGTGAACCCTAATGTTAACTTTGGGCGATAATGATGTACCAATGCAGGTTCATCACTTGTAACAAATGTACCATCTGGTGAGGGATGCTGATATGAGGGGAGACCATGCATGGGTGAGGACAGGGGATAATCTCTGTACTTTCCCCTCAATTTTGCTGTGAAACAAACGATTCTAAACAAATTTTCTTTGTAAGAAATGTATCTACTTGACAGACATTTGGCAGGAATAAATACCATAATGAAAAGCATTTACTACAGACAGTGCTCAATAGAGGTTATCTATTTCATACCTATTATGTTTCCAACACATTTATTCATTCTGTCTTTTCTGCCTCTCTCATAGTTTATCCTAGCTCAATTTTCTACCAGAATACTACAGAACCTTAGTACATTATCTCCTGTTTTCAGTCTTGAATGCTCTCATCTCTTATACTTTGTGATTCCCCTTTCCTTTAAGGCTTCACACACAATTTTCTTTTCTCTGCTTTAATCCGTCTTCTTTTCTTGTCTGAATCTTTCTGGCACCTACTCAAACCTTGGTTTGCAAATTAGATATCAGTTTCTCTGAGAATCTCTTTCTGACCATAACTTCCTCCAATAGAAGATATTTTATACAATTATCATTGAATATATTCTACAAAATGTATCTTCCTGCCTTCTTCTCTATATTCCCCATTAGACTATAAAATTCTTGATTTCAAGAACCATATCTGCCAGGTTGACTATTCCATTCTCATTGTTTAGTATGAAGACCATCACATAGGTACTCAAGAAAGTTTTTGAATGAATGAATGAATTCTTAATCTATCTATTCCTGAAAAGCTATTAGTAAGTGACAATAGATTATTCGCTATAGTTTCCAGGACATCCAGACATCCTGGTTCCTCTTCTTGGAAGGTGCTAGAAGTTTGTTTTGTTTTCAATACTAGAATCCCATAATAATAATCTATAGATCTCTGATATATTTTCCAAATTCTATTCTATTCATTACATTGTGATAACTTTTTATAAATGTTAGAATTTAACAATACTTTCCCAACAATCAGTATTAACATCTATAAAAGCAAAGTTCCTCTTTAGTTTTTTGGAAAATATAGTATTAGCATCTATAAAAGCAAAATTCTTCTTTATTTTTTTAGAAAATATCTGCAAGGAAATATATTCCCACTTGTGCTTTAGAGAGGTTTAGTATATGATGTAGAATGCAGTCAAGACAATATGTAACTTTAGAATACTACACATTGAGACTGCAAACCTTATATGGTGGCTGAAATCCTATTTTTAAAAAATATACACTACAGTGAGAAAATTCAGTATTTATGACTTCCACCTGGCAGACCCGACAAACAGAGGTCATCAATCTGTTCTCAAAAATAGCTTGATACTTTGACTCTAACCTCTAAAAACATCTCTAATTTGTGGTGATCTAATATGCTTTCCCAACTTCCTATCATTCAAGGTGTAAAGATATGAATCTGCTGGTTGGAAAACTAGGTGAGGAACAAGAGTTGCAGAATTCACCTCTTTTGTTAGTTTCACTTTGAGTAATGGGCATGTATATTTTTCACTTCAAGCTGATTGCACCCTTTAAGCTGGGTTCTTTTTTCCTGGAGTTCTGTTCCATTTTATTTAATGTTTACTCCCTTGAAAACAATCACTGTTAGATTCATCCTCCTTATTTCTCCGTTTACTGGTCTCATAGTTTCAGACCTGTTTTTATATTTACTTTCCCAGTTGCCTAATTCTAGGGCAACAGCTCCTACGGGTAGTTTTTGTGTTAAAAGTTCAATTTTAATATTTTCTAATATGAAGAATGGAACTTTCAAGAGAGCACCATATTCTGCTTAAGTACTTTCTCTTTATTTTTCTTTCTCAGGGTGTTCATAAAAATGATACAAGTAGTTCACTACCTCGTTGTTCTTAAAAGTGTTTTCCTAGAAACACTAACCCTTGGGAAGTTATCATGGTCAAACACATTTAGAAAATGTACTTTTAAAGTTATATGTCCCTTTTCTTAAGATTTCCCTGAGGCTAAAATGATACAAAGGAACTTATTTACAAAACAGATATAGACACACAGACATAGAAAACAAACTTATGGTTACCAAAAAGGAAAGGGGGAGAGGGATAAACTAAGAGTATAGGATTAACAGATACACACTACTATATGTAAAGTAAATAAACGACAAGGACCTACTCTATAGCACAAGGAACTATATTCAATATCCTGTAATAACTTATATGGAAAATAATCTGAAAAAAATATATATATACCATATATGTATTTATATATAAATGTATAACTGAATCACATTGCTGTACACCTGAAATTAACACATCATTGTAAATCAACTACACTTCAGAAAAGAAAAAAGGCTTTTCAGAGGCTTTAATAAGCTAATGTAAGTTATGAGTCTCTAAGACAAGATAACGTATACAACATCTCCCAAATGTATTTGCTACTTTGTTTCAGATCCTCTCTCTGAACAGTTTGTGGAATATTTACTAGAAAAGACTGCACTAAATATTGTGGCATCCATACAGTAACTTTTCATTTTGTCTGGTTTTTAATTAAATCATGCACAAACCATTAGTAAATTAGTGCACGCATAGTAAGTACCCATGAGCTTTATTCAGTGCAAGCCAGTTCATTTTCCATTTGAATGTCACAAATTTTATATTCAAATTTGATACATAGAAATGAATTTCTTAATTTTATTTATAGTTATATGTTGCTCCAAAGAGTGACTCATGTGTAAAAAGGCCACGAAAAAACCAATGATAGTTTTTTTCCCGCATCAGTCGATAATATGTATTGTCTTTAATCAGAAAGGGAAGAAGCGCCACATTTCTTCAACTCGTCTTTAAATCCTTGATTCCATCAATGCAACAGCGCCCACTGTATTATAAGTACTTCAATATGATCTGGGAATACAGTGATGAAAAGACCCAAATTTGTTCTTATGGGACCTCAGGCCGAGGACCCCTTAGAGATGGGGAAACATTGCTGCAGTGGAGGCTGCCCGGGGGCCCAGAGGAAGGTGAGCCTAACTGCCTCAAGGCATCAAAAAGTCTTCTCGTGTACTTGGAGGGCATTATGCTAAGTGAAGTGTGTCAGACAGAGAAGACAAATACTGTCTGATATCACTTACAGGTGGCAACTGAAAAATACAACAAACTAGTGAATATAACCAAAAAGAAGCAGACTCACAGGTACAGAGGCCAAACTAGTGGTCACCAGTGGGGAGGGGAAAGGGGGAGGGACAGTACAGGGGTAGGGGATTAAGACGTACAAATTACTGGGTGTGAGATAAGGTACAAAGACATATGCACAACACGGGGAAGATAGCCAAGTGTTGGTGATAACTGTAAACGGAGTGTAATGTTTAAGAATTGTATACAAAATAAAAAGAAAGTCTTCTTAGACAAGTCAGTGTTGGAGCCGGTACTTGATGGGCAAGTAGGCAGACAAGTAAGTAGTAGGCTTCCAATTAAAGAATGCATCACATCCAGGGGAATACAAATAGCTCTGCTTTTCTGAAGGGAACAGTGTGAGGAAAGGACCAGCCTCTCCTGCACCTCCTTAACGCATGGTTCCTTTCATGTACTGTAGTTTCAGTCTCTTGCTAGTGTATTAACTTGCTCTCATGGGTTCCTGATTTCTCCTTCACAAAGAGTGAGAACTGTGCTCACTGGCTGTCTTCTGCACTCACAGTATTGTAGAGGGGAGATGTGCGAGAGGACCAACACTTCTTTATTTTCTTGATATTAAATATAAGGGAAAATGCACTAAGAAAATTGGAAGAGTGAGAAAATTGGAAGAGAAAGTGAAAGTAGATGTGTAGGAGAAACAGTATGTTTTTAAAGAAGAAATCATATTCATTCTTTGAAATACCATAAAAGCATGAACTCTAGTATTCAATAGGTGTTAGTGAAAACTGAAAAACACACATAAACCTCTTCACTGAACTCTAAGTACTATTTTGGGCAAAAAAATAGACCTAGCAATAGAATTATTAAGTATAAAACATTTCTTTGGTTTAAAAGCAAAAGATAAAGACAAGTACATAAATCAAAGTGATGCCAGAACTCACAGAACAAGTTCGTATTCTTCCCATCTGGAAATCTTTCTTTTCATTTCTTTATCCTACTTCCTAAGGTGCTCTCTTTTCTCTAGTGTATAGAATGCTCCAGTGAAATTTCCCCAAACTAGAAAGAATGTTTAAGGAAATCAATTTACTGAACCAAGTGGCAGGGTTTTCTGAACTTCTTGAAAGGCATATCATTGAAAAGTAGGAGGACCTGAGTCTTAAAAATGAAAGAGAAAAGAGAAAGGCATTAAAGGGAGTGTTTTTATGAAAGGAACTTTGGTTGGGGACAGGGATAGGATGTAAATAATTACTAAACTTGTACACAATTTCAGTGATCTGTTTAGTGTTCTCAACACAGCCAACATTCAATAGTTTAATTCTTTAAGTGACCTTAAAATAGAGATTCTACTCTGGTCCTCACATTAGGAATAGAATGCAGCAACAGTGGGGTTAATACTTTGCTCTAGGTGACATAGCTAGTAAGTGACAGAAAACAATGGAAATCCATAGATTCAGGTTCCAAAATCTACAATCTTGATATTTACACTAAACATATTGTAAACACTAAATGATTATACTTTTGTATGTTGAATATATTCTATACAATCAGATATTTACTAATCCTTTAAAGATTGAATCTAAGGGTCTAAACATAAGTTCCTGGCCAAAACATTTAGATCATCTAGTTTGTCATAACTTGTATTCAAGGCCATGCCTGAAAGCATCAGTCCCACTGTTAGCTGGTTATTATAATGACTCCATGAGAGACAAATCAAACATCATTTTCATTCCTCATGATTGACTTATGAATGTATCCATGTACGGCTATATTTATTCCATGCCTAATTTGTAAACTTCTAACTGTAAGTCAACATTTTTAAAAATAAATGAATAAAGCAGAGAAAAATTAAATGTTCAAAATATAAATAAAATTAGTATTAAGTTAATGCATAATATATAAGCCATAAGATCCTGTCTACTTGTTAGAAAAGAGTCTACAAATTTTGTTCCAAGATTCCTGCCTGTCTATACCAAAAAAAAAAAAAAGACAATTATAAACTTGTCAAAAGAATCATTGCTGGTATTGAGAAAATAGATAAATTCTATTTATCTATGGATTCTGTGGATTCTTGTGGATTCTTGTAAAGTAGTGATTATGGTCCAAATACTCAAGGAATAAGAGCATCTACTATTTCCTTCATTAAATAAATAAACAACAGAATTCATGTAGTTGTTGTTTTATGATGCCCTTTGTTCCAAAGCAGAATTCAATAATAATTTATATATGGTACCAGAATTATAGAGTCCAGGCACATCATTCAATGTCATTATGGATTAAAATATAAAGATAAAACAAAGTATTTTATGAATTATAGTAAAAGAAATATTAGTACATATAAATATAAACACACACATAATGAAACAGTCTATACCCTTATGAGATGTACTCTGACATTTTAATTTTATTTTAATATCGTTCACTATTTAAAATTTGGCCAGGAACTATTAAATTAATTTCCTGACCCACAAATGGCTTGTGACCTACGCATTGAAAAGTACTGACCTGGAGCAAATTTGAATCTCACGTTACCTGAGATTAAAATAAAACGTGATAGATATTGAATAGAAGTAAATTTGAGTCTTCTTCCCTAAAATAGTAGATAGAACATAAACAGTATATTATAATGATTAAAAAAATGCTTTCTCAGTTTAGCAAAAGTCTAGATTCTGGGGGAAAGTTGTTATTACCTAATATAGAAGCAGAAGGCTGAGAAGACTCTTTGACAAGATACATGGTTGCTCAAATGTCACATGGAAGTGGGCCAAGAGCACAAATGTGAGACTGACTTCAGTCTAACTCAGAAAATTGTTTTTAGTTCACCGGAGTGCTAGGACAAATGGGTAGTGAAACCCCATGATTTTAGGTCATAGTCCCAAATATTTTACCCTAAAAAATAAAAATCTCTGATGTATGCTGTTAATGTCTAACTTTAAACAGTGTGATTTCTTTGTAAACTCTTAAAAAATAGACTAAGTTGCAAAATGTACTATATTTTCAGATGTGGAAATAGTTAATTCATATTAGTGCAGGTAAAATGATACAGTTGCATTTTATAAATGAGACCCACCCAAGACTTGGTCATGGTGTCCTGGGTAACTATGATGCTTTTTTGAAAGCTGATACATGGTAGCAAACCAAAAATATGCTTCTAGAATGAATTAGTTAGTGAAGGAGAGTTAGATAGAAAATACCAATTTCTATGTCTAGAAGTATAAAAAATGTTTTCCTACAAGAATAACTTTCATAGAAATGAACCACATCTACTTAATTTCTATCTTTTAAGAGAAAAACAAGCTGTATTTGTATATTTTTCTAGTGATCAAAAAATTCATAATTAGTAGGTGTTGAAATTGGCAAATATATTTTTAACTTAATAAAATATGCATAACCTTATAAAGTCTACACAAATTTTAAAGTCTTTGAAATGTTCACTGTTGAATCTTTTGAAACTATTTTATTATTTTTATGCTTTTATTAACCACTTTTACCTTAAACTACTGACTAATGATTGAATCAAATGAGCTCTTGTACACAACGCTGAGTAACTGTATCATTCCCATTCCCATTACTTCATCTTTCCACTCCCTTAATTGATACTACAAATAAATGGTGTATAACTGACATCACACACTATGAAAATGCTAGAAGTAAATGTTAACAAATAAATATAGGATGATGAATGCAAAAAAGATTAGAATACAGTGTTTTCAGTGATCTGAAACAGCATTTGATGGGGCTGTTCTTGTTTACCAAAAGACTATGAATCTCACACATTTCTTTCTCTTAAAGATAGAAACTATGGCACTTCATCTTATAAGAAGTAAGAATTTATTATCTGCAGGAAAGAATACTGTAATAAAAACTCCTTTTTCCTCCTGGTGGCATTGTGAAACTAATGAAAGTTGTTTATCATTTTCTCATTCATAAATATCAAAGTTAATGCCTGAGAACAAAATTTGTAAAAGCAGCATTTTAAATTATACTTATTACTGTGCTTACAGCTTCTCATTTTTTTCATGCCTTTCCAAGAATATCTAATTCAAAAGGAAAGATATGCCTTTAAAATGTATTTGCTCAAAATAAAGTAGCCTAGTTTTCTTCTGATTTTTGAAAATGTCCTGTTTCCATACCCTTTGAAGTTTAGAAATTAATCTCTACCAGTTATGAGGAGGTAGTCAACTGCTGATTATTTATTCTGATTAATCAATTTAGTTTATTTAATTATGGTTTAGTTTTTAAAGCCTCTAGACATATGTATTTTCACTTGAAGTAGGATTAGATAGTTAGTTTATCCTTATCTGAAGCAGACATAGGTCAAGCCAAACTGTATTTTCCTCCAAAATATAAAAATTTTAAATGCTAGTTATAAATATAAATGCAATGGGTTTATATCTATATACATGTGTTGGCTACTAAATTTCATAAATAACATTATAATAGTTGTCTTGAATAACAAGGAGAGTATATATACAATGGATCCACTTTCTGTTATGCATATGAGAATTGATTCGGTTCCCATTTGTCATTTACTAAATCTTTAAAAAACTGTGTCTGTTTTTCTCACATTCTCACATTGGGTGGTTTCAGAAAACCAGTCTGTGAATAAAGTAAAAATCCCGGCTGAAAATGAATTAGCACCATCTCTGAAGGAGCAGACCTCACCTAGGTGCCAAAGGAAGGGCGTGATGACCCTCATAAACACCTTGTGTGAGTTAATGAGAGTGAAGGTTCATTTCCAAAATGACTCCATATTTGCATCTGTGCAAGGCTTGCGTGGTGCCGGCTGGCAAAAGTCAGCTGTGAATCAAACAGGCTGCGATTCTCATCACTCCAGTAATAAAATGATCACACGGTCTTTCTACCCAGCCCAGAGCCCAAGAAACGACCATCGCATTGGCTCCACAACGCCAAAAGCTTTGAAGCGCACCATCTGCTAGGCATCTTTGTTGTTACTTGCTCCCCCTTGTAACTACATAAACATTCATTTACCATCAAGTATAAACTTCCAGAAGGCTCACCTAGGACACGGTGAAAAGGCAAATTCTCTCACTGCTTTCGACTTCTGTCACCAATATCTTCTGAGCAAAAGGAATAAAAGCATGGGTCACATTTGCTTATGCTGAATAGAAAAGGCAAACAATAAAAATGTGAGGGGAAATTATATATATCTTTGGAGGCTCTGCTCACCTGGAAAATATCATTTGCAGCCTAGAACTCCAGTGGTCACATTTTCCAAACACAACCACAAACTCAAAGCATGAAGATAAAGAGAGAACCTCTATCCATTAGTTATGGCATTCCAAAATAGGACAACTATTCTCTTAATCATCACTGGAGTGCAAGTTATTTTATTGATCATTGAGAAAAAAAGCTATGCATGTAATTTTTTTTCCCTGCATGTTTCCCATTATTGGGGAAACTAATGTGATAATATCTATCCAAAGAAGAAAAGTTAAGTCAAAGAAAAGAAAGGAACATATAATTAGCATTTATATATTCATGTAAGAACTAAGCCATTAGTTATGGGATAGGGAGGATGGGAGGGAGACACTAGAGGGAGGAGATATGGTGATATATGCATACATATAGCTGATTCACTTTGTTATACAGCAGAAACTAACACACCATTGTAAAGCAATTATACTCCAATAAAGATGTTAAAAAAGAAAAAGAACTAAGCCATTTAGAATTTCAATATGTGTCTGATAATGTACTTCTAGAGTCAAATGCCAAAAGCAGCAGTGAAATGTCTACTTCTGTCTGAGCTTGACTCATGTTAATTTTCACTCTGAAAGATCACTTGATTAAGTGATGAAATGAGAAAAATGCAAAAAAAAAAAAAAAACCCACAAAAAATGTAAAGATAATAGCTTCCATCTCTGCTTAAGAGAAACTATGCCTATGTTAACTCAGCCAATGTGAAACTAAAAATGTAAAGAAGGAGCGAAGGCCAACCAGAAGACAGAAAGATGGAGAAAGCAGTGGAGGAAAATAGCAATAATCATTGATGCCCTGGTAAGTGATTTTTGAGGGCCTGCAACAGAGAGGAACTCATTAACCATGGGTCAGACTGAGTGTGGTCCATCAAAAGCTCTTACTAAAGGCCCAGCCACTACACTTTCTTACTCAGAGACTTTATCCTATTTTATGACTTGAACTTTTATTATCATAGTGGTGCAAAATTTTCTTCAAAATCTCTGTCATCACTCTTATCATTTTTAATTCTGCTGCCACTGGTGTTGTGCTCTATGTCTTCAAGTCTGAATCACTGAAATATTCAATTCCATGTTCTCTCAAACTCTAAATTCTCTCTGCCTTTATTCTGCTGGACTAAACAAACTCAAATATGGTTCTCTGATTTGCAACCCGTAGGGAGAGCTAATTTCCCACCATATGAAATGAATGATTTCTTTGTTCATCTTCATTTAAGTTTTAGCTAATATTTATTGACACAGACACTGAGCTGAGTACCTAACAGGGATTATCTCAGTTACCATGCAGAATATCGTAGGGGTAGTAATGTTCTTATTTTAATGATATGGAAACTAAGGTTCGCAGAGATTAAATAACTTACCTACATTCAGTCATAGCTAGTAAGCCTAGAGTAGGGATTTGAACCAATAAGAAAAGAAATGATCATTATGTGACACGAGAGAGGTGCAAGTTAATGCTATGGTGGTCATCATATTACAATTTTTAAATGTATCAAATTAACACATTGTACACTTTAAAGGTACATAATATTATATGTCCATTAGATTTCAGTTAAAAAATGACAACACAAAAAATAAGCCCGTAACAACCTGACTTCAAAGCTGGTGCTCTTCATCACTATGCAATTTGCTTCCACACCACCTAGCTTTACTTCCTCCTAATGTCAACACACCTGCCTTCCATTCAGAGTCTGTATTTTTGTCTCTCATCTATTTCTGTTTCTCTGTCCCTCTCTCTCCCTCTACTCCCATCCTCTTCCCTTCTTGTCTCTACACATACACATAAACACACACACACACATACACACACACACACGGTCTTCCTTACATAGAACACATTACTTATCCTTCATATTCTCTATCTAAACATTTCAAGACAAAGTTCAAGTCATTTGCAAGTTCTCCTCTTTTCTGAAAGCCTTCATAAATAATTACCATTATTAATTTCCTTATGCTTTCAACTCCAACAGAACCCATAGTTTACCATAGAAATTATTATACATGTTGCCCTGAGTCATTCACAATTTTTTCTTGTATTCATATCTCTATAACTCATTTAGAGCTCTTTCAAAGCAAGGAAATTGTAGTTCTATATAATATACTATATAAATGTAAGTTGTCATTATTATTTCTATTGATATACTTCTGTATACTCTGCTGATACCAGTGTAGTGAGCATATAATGGGTACTCACTGGGATCCATGTTCATTTATTAATGGCAGACTTGTAACTTAAACATAAGCTTTTGATTTTCCAATTCAGTTGAATGAAACTGCAAATTACAACCAGCTATAAGCTTTTGGAACCAGAAGCCCGGTAAAAGGAAGTTTTCTGTCCTCAAGAGTTTGAAGACCAGAACACTCAGACCTGTTTATATGCAAAAACGGGTCAGGCAGATTTGTTATAAATAACAATAAAATCATTCAAAGTGTGTATCCACTAAAAATATTTAATACTGATGTATAGTGGGCAAATCCACTAGTATTCACAGGGAAATTATGAAGATATAAGAATAAACACTCAGTAAAACTGTCCAGTCCTAAAGTTTCTTCAAAAACAGAAATACAGAGAAATTCTGAGTGAGAAGAAAATATATTTTGGCTTAGACTAAGAAAAAAGTTTGGAGTTGTCAGAAATGTAATGGCACTGAAACGTTACCAACCCTGGATCATTACCCATCAGAAATGTAATAGGACAGATTCCTGTCTGAGAAGAATACATTAGTATATTCTAAGCTTATTTCCAAACTTTCTATTCTTGATTCTAGATTTTTATGTTCATGAGTGTCTGAAAACGTACACAGCTGAAACCACAGTGTTGCATAACACAGAGCAGAGGTTCTTAACTCTAACCGCATATTATAATCCCTTAGAGAGCTTTTTTTTTTTTTTAGCATCTTTATTGGAGTATAATTGTTTTACAATGGTGTGTTAGTTTCTGCTTTATAACAAAGTGTCTGTCATACAGAGTGAAGTAAGTCAGAAAGAGAAAAACAAATACCTTAGAGAGCTTTTTAAAAATTCTTAAGAGCAATCACTGCTTAAGAACAATAGATTAGTTAAATCAGAATCTCTAGGGATAGGTCTGGATGATCATAATATTTTAAAAGCTGCCCAGGGGGATCCAGTGTGTACCTGGGACTAAGGACCTTGCCATTGAGCATGGTATGGAAGTTATGGAGGTTAAGAATAATCATTGATGTTTACATGAGTTATGGGAAAACTGTCAGGTAGTTCCCATAATAGATCTGACTTTGATCAGAGCCAGATCATAATAAAGACATGGACAAATATGAACTAGATAAAATAAGTGTGGGCCAAAAAAACATGTTCCTAATCATTAGAGAAATGCAAATCAAAACCAAAATGAGGTAACATCTCACACCGGTCAGAATGGCCATCGTGAAAAAATCTAAAAACAATAAATGCTGGAGAGGGTGTGGAGAAAATGGAACCCTCTTGCACTGTTGGTGGGAATGTAAATTAATACAGTCACTATGGAGAACAGTATGGAGGTTCCTTAAAAAACTAAAAATAGAACTACCATATGACCCAGCAATCCCTCTACTGGGCATATACCCTGAGAAAACCATAATTCGAAAGAGTTATGTACCACAATGTTCATTGTAGCTCTGTTTACAATAGCCAGGACATGGAAGCAACATAAGTGTCCATCGACAGATGAATGGATAAAGAAGATGTGGCACACATGTACAATGGAATATTACTCAGCCATAAAAAGAAATGAAATTGAGTTATTTGCAGCAAGGTGGATGGACCTAGAGTCTGTCACAGACAGTGAAGTAAGTCAGAAAGAGAAAAACAAATACTATATGTTAACACATATATATGGAATCTAAAAAAAAGTGGCTCTGAAGAAGCTAGTGGCATGACAGGAATAAAGACGCAGATGTAGAGAATGGACTTGAGGACACGGAGAGGGGGAAGGGTAAGCTGGGACGAAGTGAGAGAGTGGCATGGACATATATACACTACCAAATGTGAAATAGATAGCTAGTGGGAAGCAGCTACATAGCACAGGGAGATCAGCTCGGTGCTTTGTGACCACCTAGAGGGGTGGGATAGGGAGGGTGGGAGGGAGTCTCAAGAGGGAGGAGATATGGGGACATATATATATGTATAGCTGATTCACTTTTTTATACAGCAGAAACTAACACACCATTGTAAAGCAATTATACTCCAATAAAGATGTTTTAAAAAAAAATTGGCCAAAGACCTTAAGAGACACCTCACCAAATGGAAAATAAGCATGTGAAAAGGTACTCGACATTGTATGTCTTCAGGAAAATGCAAATTAAAACAACAATAAGATACCACTACACACCTATTAGAGTGGCCAAAATTCGGAACACTGACAACATAAAATCCTGGCTTGGATGTGGAGCAATAAGAACTCAAACATTGCTAATGTGGATGCTACAGCTACTTTGCAAGTTTAGCAGTTTCTTACAAAACTAAATATACTTTTACCATCCTATATAGTTCATGCTCCTGGTATTTACCCAAAGGAGTTGAAAACTTATATCCACACATAAATCTCCATAGGTATGTTTAGAGCATCTTTATTCATAATTGGCTAAACTTGGATGCAGTCAAGATGTCCTTGAGGGGATAATAGATAAATAAACTATGTTACATCCCCCCCCCAAAAAAAAACAGACAAAAGCAGTGTCCTAGTTCTCACTTTTCTATAAACATTATTTCTAGCCTCATTTTCCAGTTTATTCTTTCTCATAAATTGGTCACTGGGACTGGGTTTTCCCTTAACTTGCATTCCAGCTGCTGAATGTTGCATTAATATGTCCCATTTATGTGTCATTATCATAGAATCTGTTGACGTCAAGTCCTCCACTCTCTGGCTGTGACACTGGGTATTTTTAACTATGATGATGGCCAGAGCCACAGACAAATATTCCAGGATTACAATAACTTTAAATCAGAAGACATAATCAAAAAAATAGAGCCAGCAGTAAAAATGATTGGTTGTTAACAAATTTCTGCCTTTATGCATATTTTCTAGGCAGTTTGGATATTACTGTTCTTGATATAATAAATTCAGATTGGGGTATGAGAAGCCGAAATTGATAAAAGTTGAAATCTAAAAGTTAGAAAGAAACCTACAAAAATAATTTTTATTACAGGTGATTAACACACACACACACACACAGATACGCCATAAATAATACTCTCTGACTTCAGTAATAAAGACCATACTGAAAATGCTTGAAGTTCTGACCAAAATGTGTAATATTTTAAACCATGAGTTACAGGCATATTAATAAAGGTTGTAAAATGATCTAAAAAAGATGCAGAAAATAGCTGCTGTGAATTCACTAAATGAAATGATAGCTTTAAGTGATTATACAATTTATCAGAAACTTGTTTGATCAACGGTGTTTTGAACAGACATGTGATGTGACATAGATAAAGTATAAAATATACTTCTCAGTGCTACTGAGAAAACTGTCATTTCCAAAACAAGAGGAGGAAAACTGTCAAATTAGGCTAAGTTATGTATTAATATTTAGCATTCTGTTTCCAAAGCAGCCTTAGTGAATATCCAAAGGCCCAGATATTCTTCTTCTGCCTATGGATGTACAATGAAATCGTCTCTATATTTTCATTTAAATATGTCATCTCAAATGTTGTACGTTGTTCTCCTGACTGGAAGCCACAAGAGTGGTTTCATACTTGAGTTCCTTTGTGACTTCCAGATCTTTCTTTGGAATTTCTCAGTCATTTTGGATTTGAGTATATCACCAAGGGCTGCCTGGGTGACCACCACACAACAATCTCATATTCTAATGTGTATGTGTGTACCAAAACCCTAAGACTATGTTTTGCTTCAGTGACTTGAAAGAGGAAGTTGGAGAATCGTCTTCAATTAACTCCATCAAAAGAAGCACTGAACTCATAATGACTTAGTTTTACTTACTAGAAAGACTTCAACAAACACACAAAACATTCTGAAGAGGAAGATTGACTTTATTATTGATAAGTTATAGATTATTATTATTATTATTATTATTATTTTAGTTATAGATTATTTTATCCATCGTAGCAGATGAGCTGTCTCATTTAATCAATGGTCATAGAGTGAATGAGTGAATTTACACATAACTCTGGTAATTCCATCCAGTTAAGACAATTGATTTAAACTGATTTTCTTTTTCACATTTGCTGAGAGGCAGTGTTCCTTTTGTATGACTCCCAGATTCTATGGATTGACAATAAATTCACAATGAAAGGTTATCTTATTTTCCTAACTGTCTTATCACTTGTTCCAGGATCTTTTTAGTGCTATTTGTGGAATACCCTTCAGAGTTACTGACTGATATGTTGTTCCATTCCTATCTTTGTAGGGCAAGGAACAGCAGTACAGATGTCTGCTTATTTTGTAGTAAGAGCAAACATCATCTATCTCTTTCACTGTAGTAAGAATCTCAAAGTTATATGAAAAACAAACCATACAACCTACTTTGTATTGCTTACTTGGCCAAAATACTTTGGGAAAAAGTTGTTTTTGATTAAGAATGAGTGAGGAATAACAAAAATAATTGAAGGAAAAGATCATCAAAAAGTTATTCAAGAAAATGTAATGTAACTGAGAGGTAGGCTTCTAGGTTAAAATGGCCAACAGAGACCCCAGCAGAGTGGATAAAAATAGACCTACAGAGAGGCACATCATGTGAAATCTTAGCACATGGAAGACCAAGAGAATTTGTATGAAATTTCAGAAATTAAGGGGAAAAGAAGACTCATGCTCATGTGCAAAGGAAAAACATTCAAATGGCAAAATGTCTCCAGGCTTCCAAGAAGCTGAAAACTACCAGAATAAAGCCTTCAAAATACTTCAATTTTGAATTTCCTTGTCAATCAAACTATACATAAAGTGTAAAGGTGGAATAAAGACATTTTTAGACAAGTGACATCTCAAAAAATTAGCTTTCCCATGTACTGACCTGAAAGCAGGTACTGGATGATTTGCTCTTAAAGTGATTTCAATAGTCAAAACCAAGAGGGACTCACTAAGTAAGATCTCCAACATATGAGACATGTGATGGAAACAGCAGAATGACAGTAAAGGGAGATTCTAGGGGAACAAATACAAACCAGATGCTGGGGGGATTGTTTTGTCCCATTCAGCCTATCTACCATGATGCTGTCTACTAGAAATGCCTGAGGGCACCCACCTGTGCCCACCAAGAGGTCCCACTGACATTTCTCTTTGGAGTCAATTTTGTGCTGGATGGTCTGTTTCTTATCAGGATTGCAGACTCACCACAGCTACAAATATCAGGGAAATTTGGGAAAAAACAAAACAAAACAAAAACAAGCCTTATTATTTACAAAGTCTGGAGGGTACATGGCACCCCTGGGACCACACAGGGAGACTGCAGGAAGAGAGAGTGGGAAAGAAAGAGAGGGGCTGGGTTCTACTTTTATTGGGGTGGAGGATAGGAGGATAGGGTTTCCTGGGGTCACTCTTTATTGGTGAATTGAAAACATAAGAGGGGGAAATTAAAGCATGGAGAAGGAAAAACCAGAAGTCAAATGGTCAGTTATCTAAGTCAAATGAATATCTCTAAAATAAGGAAACTTTGTCGGGGTGGCCTGGATCTTTATCTAGCAGTGTAGCTGCCAATGTGCTTTGGGGTCTTTGAAGTGAATACCTCAGCAATCAAAAGCTTAATATTGGGCACTTTCATTGTAATAAGAAAAGTCCACCTGTCAGGCTCCTGTACTACAGAGGATGGAATGAGGATGGGGAAGGATTGGGCACATGTGAGAACTGAGGTATGGAATGATTAATATACATTAATATATAAAATAAACTGAAAGTGAAAATGACAGTAGCCACTGAAGCAAACATTTTAATTAAACAATTAGAATTATTTTTGATAAAATTGTGTGTGTGAGTGTGTGTGTGGTTGTTACAGAGGTGTGTTTATGGTTCAAGTTAGAGTTTCAGGGTGTTTAATTTTGGGTTTTGAGATGATCAGCAAGGTATCAGATCATCACATCTTCATTACTGGTCATTGATTTCCCACAGAAAAGTAATCACTTAACACAGGTGTTTGATTTCTCTGCTCTGTTTCAGTCAAGCATACATTTTCCTTTGTCTACACATGCATATTGTTTACATTCCCATTAATTGTTCATCCCCTCCAGACAATCTTCCATATCTGCTGCTTGACTAAAACTGCTCTAAGAACGTAAATAAATTCACTGTTGTTAAATATAGCAGACACTTTTAAATCCCCATCTGACTTAACGTTGCAGAAACAAGGTGGTTGGCGGTTTATCACATTCTCTCTTAGCGAGGACATCCCCTGCCCTTCCCAGTCTATGCAGAGTTGAATCAGGGGTCACTCCGTTCTAGGGAAAGACACGTAGCCAAGATCTGACTCATCAGAGGACATAATTATAACGTCTTGAACATCAGCTATTGGTCCATGGGTTAGCACATGACCTGACACAGGGCATCAGCACTAATTCTAAGACTTTTGATTTAGAGACCAGGCAGGAGTCACTCCCTTTTCTGTGGACTTAGGGAAAGAAGAGTGTCAACCTGGAGAATGTATTAAATAGTAAAGGGCAAATGCTTCAATAAGAACTTTGTGAAAGGATTTCAATATAAAATGGAATGAAAGGATATGAAATGGAGAATCTCATGCATGTGCTCTCAGAAGGATGGAATTTAAGGACTAAGAGACTGGTTTTCTGTAAATGCCTGATTTACAGAAGGTTGAGATTTATCTCCTGACCCATGAACATCTGCCAAGAATGTCTCCCCATCCTCAAGCCAATGAAATTTCTGCATGGATTCTGGCTGGACCCCACCCCCTTAAACTCCTTGTCCATAAATACAGCCCACCTCACAGCTCCATGGAGTTGCCTGTAGTTTGCTACAGCATCCTTTTCCCAAATTATGATTCCTCTGCTCTTCCTGAATAAACTCAAGTTCAGGTCATTCATTTACTTCCTTATTGAGTTTCACACCTTTGTTAACTTGTCTTCTGTCTTTTGCCTCCCTCTTCAAACTTACTGCTTTGTGTACCATGCTACCATGGGGGGACAGAGCTGAAATTAAGTAAAGAACTAAATTCTGGTTTTTGCTTTGCATTGTTTTGAGATTTTTAAGCCCCTAGATATCACCATACTTGGAATGATAATACACATATTTTCAGATAAATCTCCCATTTTCTTCAATTATTGTTTTTGTCAGTAACAAATGAAAATTTCCTCCATATTGTAACCATTCCTCATATTTGAGAGGTAGCACCTCTAAGTACATAGGAATGAGAATCAAAAGTATAATGAAATGCATTATTTTCATTGTGAAGGAAAATAGTTTCATGCTAAATTATATAAATAGGCAAAATATATTTTATCAAACTTTTAGATGAAAAGAACCTTTAATAAAGTTTCAGTGTCTGTGTGTAAGGGACTGGTTGACAATGGGAGTGAAGGCTAGATAACAACAACAGTGAGAAAACCTCCCAAAGTCTTTTTCTTCAGTACTTTGGATACTTAAAAGTATTATTAAAATAAATTTCTTCCATTTTCAAACTTTTTTTTTTAATCATGTTTGGCTGTCACCCAGAGACATGAGTTGCCCTTCTATGTATGCATTATAGTATATTTAAAAAACTACAGTTGAGGGGCTTCCCTGGTGGCGCAGTGGTTGAGAGTCCGCCTGCCGATGCAGGGGACACAGGTTCGTGCCCCGGTCCGGGAAGCTCCCACATGCCGCGGAGCGGCTGGGCCCGTGAGCCATGGCCGCTGAGCCTGTGTGTCCAGAGCCTATGCTCCTCAACGGGAGAGTCCACAACAGTGAGAGGCCCACGTACCGCAAAAAACAAACAAACAAACAAAAACTACAGTTGAAACATTTCACAAAATGGAATGATGTTACAGCGATTTTATCAATAAATAGATTTGGTGAAAAGAACTAAAGGATTCATCTAAGTACAAAGAAAGTCACTTGAGAATCATTCTTGCTGCTTAATTGCCCTCAGGGTAAAAGACTGACCCTCCTAAATCATAGTTTTGGAGAGAGAATTGTTGTTATTCTCAACTATGTAGTCATTTTTCAGAGAACAACATTGAACACATTTGCTCTGGATCCGTTATTCAACCCCCCTCCACTACATCAATCTATTGCTTTGCAGAGAAAGAGGAGGAATGTATAATAAATGAGAAGTTTATTTTATAGCACTTGTCAACCTGACACTTTTTTTTTTTTTTAACACCTGCAAGGGACTTTTGTTTAGAAGAAATTATGTTTTTCTCTTACAGAATCAACATTTCTTAATGAATCAAAAGAAGATGCAGATTGCAAAGAATACAGTGAAGGTGTCTAATCATGTCTGAAGGTGTCTAATCTGAAGGTAAACATGAGCACTATGGCTTAGACACCATTCCATGCTGGAATATTGACAATTTTCTTTTACTGTTTACTTTAAATTTTAGAGAGTTTTGTTCACTTGACCTTAAGTGATGCTGCAAATAAAATGTGGAGTAGAAACAGATTCCAGATGTCCAAAGATCATTCTTTCTAAACTGCCTGCATCTTTTTTACATATTTACCTAGATGATTTTATCTCTGTATTAGTCAGATTAATAAATGAAAGAAGGCGCCTGATTTACTGAAAAGCTTAGTGTGTATTTCTGTCTCAGATGAGGTCTTAATAATTAATCTCTCCCAATTTTAAAGAGGAAGATATTCACATTTCCTTATCATTGCATTCAGTTCTCACCTAGTTTATATCTCAGGATGCCAAAGAGTATTCCTTACCAAACTCCCATCAATCTCAGAGCTTCTACCTTTGTGGAATATATTACCCTGGTGACAGGACTGAAAAGATGAACAAAAGAACGTGCATGCACAAGGCTAACTCTGCTTGTTTCTATAGCTCAGTAGCTCTATGCGGGGTCTGGTGAAGCCACAGAATTCTACTAGAGAGGTTATAAATGGAATATAGATGCCATTCCTGCCATCACTGAGTTTATGTACAAAAGACTTAAGAAGTACCATGGAGGGTAAGAAGGACGACGGAGAGAATTCAGATCAGAATTATTGCTCTCAATGCTTCATGAAAGGAAGTTAAAACAACAAATCAGAAAAGAGGAGAATTCATAGTCGTAAACAAGAAGAAAAGGGTACCACCTCATTTCAGAAAAAAAATAAAAATTTTGGTACCCTAACCCAGCCTCCATACTATGCCCAAAATACACAGTCATACACACACACACACACACACACACACACACACACACATCCAACTCTCAGAATTAATACCAAGAAAGAAGATGAGTGACTGAGTGACACAATTGTGAGAATTCCACACTTGAATTTAGCAAAACGTGGATAAAGAAAACATGTAGGCACTCTGGACAAAGGCAAAAAAAAAAAAAAAAAAAAAAAAAGAGAGAGAGAGAGAGAGAGAAATAGAGAGACAGAGAAAGACAGAGAGAAAATGTAGGAGCTTTTACATAACAGGCAGGGTTTCAGCAGAAGCACAAAGTGTCAAATTTTGACACTTCCCAGTGCCTCTGCAGAAATGTTGTGATGACTAGAAGTCCAAAGTTAATCTCCTCATAAAAATATGTGTCTTAAATGCTGGTAGAGGATATTTGCCAGAATCTTAGAAGAAAGAATAGAAGACCCAACAGAAATTCTCCCACGTACACAGACTGCACACACAGGATAAAACATGCCTCTACCTGGAGCTCAGAAGGAAGACAGACAGTTCCAGTTACATAAGTGGGATGTTACTTGATGTAAAGGAAAATTGCTTTCAAGACAGAGTAATTGGAAGGCCTGACTCCCTTGAACATGAGCAAGTGACAAGTAGCATAGCACAGCATTGTGGTACAGGTAATAAAGGCAATAGCTCATAAGAAAGAAAGGAGGGAAGAATGTATGATAAAGATTAATGAAAGAAGAAACCAAGCTGTGTAGTACACAAAAAGAAAGGAATAGAATAGGGAGCTTATTTTGGAAGAAAACATGATGGAATGATCAGAAGAAATAAAAAGACAATAAAATTAGAACACAAATTCAATAATGTAAGACCACAATGATGAGGTTACAAAGTATTATTATCTAAAAAGGGAGCACTGAGGAAATAAAAGTAAGAATCAAAACAGCTGTTTGAGAGAACAACATTGCAGCCCCATAACAGAGCTAACACGGATGAAAATCTGATCACTGGCCTCAAAGGACTTGTGCTAATCAGAGTGAACCCAAAGGAAAGAAAAAGACAAAACATTTCAGAGTCCATAGTTTTCATCTTATTGAGCAGGAGGTACTGTGCCCTCAAAAAAAGAAAGGAAATGCTTACCTTGACCTGAAACAAATAGACAGCCAGCTTTTTCTCCAGCAAAGATGCATTTATTGGGATCAGGAGAGAATTGCAATTCAGAGTTTACAACCATGGCGAGCCACATGCAAGTCCCCCCATGGCAAGGGAAGGAGAATGCTTTTATACAGAGAAAAAGGAAGTTCAGAGGGTTATAGTAAACAAAGAGTCCATGGCCTTTCAGTGGCTGAGTCTTTGTCAAAAAAGGAAGAGGGGGGACTTCCCTGGTGGCAGTGGTTAGGAATCCACCTGCCAATGCAGGGGACACAGGTTTGAACCCTGGTCCGGGAAAAGCCCGTATGTCGCAGAGCATCTAAGCCCGTGCACCACAACTACTGAGCCTGTGCTCTAGGCCTGCGAGCCACAACTACTGAGCCCATGTGCCACAACTACTGAAGCCCGCGTGCCTAGAGCCCGTGCTCCGCAACAAGAGAAGCCACCGCAATAAGCCCATGCACCACAACGAACAGTAGCCCTGCTCTAGAGAATGCCCGTGCATAGCAACGAAGACCTAACGCAGCCAAAAATTAATTAATTAATTAAAAAAAAAAAAAAAGAAGAGGGGACTTTCTCCTTCTTGCTGGGCTCTGCCATTATCACAGGGCATGAGAACTTCCCTTCTGGTCTCCCAACTCTCTTTAACTGTTTATTAATGTTTTACACTGAACACCTTTGAAGACCCAAAATATGCTTGGATTTCAGAATATGTATGTCCATTTTTAAGATACAAAGCTTCTTTAACCTCTCTTATCTCTTTGCACCCTCAAAATAGTCACTCTGAAGGTTATGTTAGAAGGTCTAACTTTTCCCTATTTAATAGTGAACTAAAGTGAGGCACAAAGAAATTGACTTGACCAAGACCAAACGTCAAGGAATTTGAGGAGAGAAGGTAATAACGTAGATGTTCTTGACTTGAGCCCACACTCCCGCTTTTGTTCTGGAACATGCATAGGTGATGGCCAATTAAAAGAACGATCACTGGTGTGGGAAACAGTAAGTGTCAAATCTTGAAGGCAGGGTGAGAGTGTGGTCATCGATTGTCCTTTTAAAATGTCTTCTATCTCTCCCCCAGATCGTAAGCAACTTCATATATTTTTTTTCAAATGACATCTTCAGAGATGACTGAAAATAACTCAGATTGCATGCAATGCAGCAGTGGGTTCCTATAGGGATCAATTACAAATAAACTGCTTCATTAAAGCTGTAAATGCTCATAAAGTACATCAGAGGAGGAACATCCAACAAGGAAGCACAGGTGTACACAGTTGTTACCAATATTTAGCATAATTTAAATTTGGAACGTAATTTAAGGTAATTTATGGGGAAATTCAGGCATGTATCTCCTAACCAAATAATGATGGAAGAAACTGACTGCAGTGTGAGGTTGAAACCTCTGCTTTGTGCTGTGTTCTCTTGGTCCAGTTTGCCTTTTCTCTGCCCCTTCTCTCTCTCTCTCTCTCTCTCTCCTCCATTTCCTTCTTCCCATTAGAAACTGCCCAGTGCTTTCTGAGACTCACTGGACCTTCTCCTCTGAAAGGATTCCACATCTGTCCACACGATCTCCTCATTTACAGAAGTCATTACATTTGTTCTTCCTCCTGGATTTCTAGAACCAAGTTTCATTAATGTGACTAAGAGGATATTCACCAATACATTTCTCAAAGTGAAGATGCTTTTAATAAAATGAATTCTGTAAACAGAGAAAAATAAGAGGAATTGTTCTTTGAAGATGATAAGGCAAAAAGTATGCTTACAAAAATGCCTGGAATTATAATTCCCATTTTTGCTTTCTAATTCCAGAGAACTTAATTTAGCATGATACAGGTTACCTCCTATCATACCCAGAATACAAAATAAAATTTTCATCAGTATGAGTCAATGCATTTTACATTGATACTAAAATGGCATGTAACTACCAGCATTAATTCTAATGTCTGCAAAGTCAGGAGTAAGTAGCTCCATAAATAATAATAATGTCTAGGGAAAAGTTAATTTATCCTCAAATGGAATTCACAAACTGAATTTATTGACTGTGGTTTTTATGTTTGCATTAGAGAAAAAATTATCTTAGAATAAATTATTTGAAAATCAGTTAAATTTAGTTAAAAATTAGTCAAAATTTGTTAAATTTGACCTTGAAATTGGTGAAAACTGAAAGGATGTGTGGTCTGTATGTGTGATTTCTTTTTTTTTTTTTTTTTTGGCTCTGCTCTGTGGTTTGTGGGATCTTAGTTACCCAACTGGGGATTGAACCCAGACCCTCGAACAGTGAAAGCACAGAGTCCTAGCCACTGGAACACCAGGGAATTCCCTGTATGTGTGATCTTAATCAAAATATTAAGGCTACAGTTTCCTCATCTATAAAATGAATGTAAGATTGACTAAAATAAGCTCTTTTAGTGGAGACAATGAATCTCTTGTTAAGAAACCATAGGTGGGCTCCAGACTTGATGAGATCTCTGAATGTCCCAGAATTTTATGAAAAATTATGTACGTGTTCCTGTGTTCATTGTTGTGGAGAGGAGATCAATAAATTTCATCGGATTCTAGGCAAAGCATACTGTGTGTTTATTTGCCTCTCTAACAGTCTAGTAATGCTGTGATGGTCTATCAATTGTTTACTAAATTGAGTGCATAATCTATGAAGGTTGTTTAAAATATGGATCATCAGAACACACCAGCTCACTGGGGCTGGGGTCAAGTCTATATAAGAAACACTGCTTATGCCACTGGACCCATCATAACTAAAGATGCGATAACCAAAAAGTTGTCCAAAGCTCTCGAAAATGATGAAACAGAATATTATTTTTTAGTCTGTGTTGATTAGCATCACTAGTTTCCTGAGAATCCAAGCCCTTTAAGTTTTCTTTGTGGATATACTGATTCCCAGTACTGTTCACTCTGCTTTCTGTGCTTTCACATCAGGGAAAGGAATGGAGGTGAAGCTCAATTGAGTAGCATCAAGTCCGTGCAGAATGTCTGATAAAAGGTTTAGAAACATAGGAGAGAGAAACCATTAGCTAAAATAAGATTTGAGTTCCATACACACACACAACCCTACCCCCGGGGATTTAAAGTATTTGTGCTAGCTCTATTCCTTTGTATTATACTAAACTGCACCTAACTTTTTTCTTACAAAGGGATACTTTTTCTGCATTGCTTTTAATTCTACGGGGATTTCTACATTAAAATAACTCAAAAGGTATCACCTAACATCGGTCAGAATGGCTGTCATCCCAAGTCTACAAATTATAGATGCTGGTGAGAGTGTGGAGAAAAGGGAACCCTCCTGCACTGTGGGTGGGAATGTAAGTTGGTGCAGCCTCTATGGAGAACATTATGGAGGGTCCTTAGAAAACTAAAAATAGATCTACCACATGATCCTGCCATCCCACTCCTGGCCATATATCCAGAAAAGACAAAAACTCTAATTTGGAAAGATACATGTGTCTCTATGTTAATTGCAACACAATTTACAATAGCCAAGACATGGAAGCAACCTAAATGTCCATTGACAGATGAATGGATAAAGAAGATGTGGTCCATATATACAATGGAATACTACTCAACCATAAAAAAGAATGAAATAATGCCATTTGCAGCAACATGGATGGACCTAGAGATGATCACGCTAGTGAAGTAATTCAGACAGAGAAAGACAAATATTATATGGTATCACTAATATGTGGCACCTTAAAAATAATACAAATGAATCTATGTACAAAACAGATCAGACTCACAGACATAGAAAACAAGCTATGGTTACCAAAAGGGAAGAGGGGAGATGGATAATTTAGGAGTTTGGGATTAACATATACACACTACTATATATAAATTAGATAAACAACAAGGATTTACTGTATAGCACAGGATACTATATTCCATATCTTGTAATAATGTATAATTGAAGAAAATGTAAAAAAAAGAATATATATTATATATATATAATATATATATATAAATGAATCACTTTGTTGTACACCTTAAACTAACACAACATTGTAAACCAACTATACTTCAATAAACTCTTTAAAAAAGCAGCTGAGCAATCCAATCATGAGTTAACAGGAGCTTGAACAAACTCATATAAAAGAGGTGTGTATGGGAAAAAGCAGGCAGGAGAAGTTACAGCTTTATATATATATGTATCTGAGTCACTTTACTGTACACCTGAAGCTAACACAGTATTGTAAATCAACTATAGTTCAATAAAAAATAATAATAAAGTAACCCTAAAAACCACCAAGTCACTATGGAATCAAAGCCATTCCTTTTAAATTTCTTTATTCCATTACTGTCAATGAAGTATCTTAGAGAATTTTCAGGGGCCATGATACAAAACTGGTTATATTTCTAATTATTACTGATAATAAATGAAAATATTTATTTTGTCAGGATGAGGGCATTACTAAAAGCTAAGGAAAAAACTACAACACAATAGAAAATTAATTGAATTTACTTCTTAAATCTACTACCAGGTGGAAAAATGAGGGATTTAACAAACCAGAAAGGTTCTCAGACAGCCCTTTATATTAAGGTGTGGCGAATTAGGACTTCTCCTTTGAAATAAATAAAGAAAGAAATGGCCAGCCTCTAACCATAGTCCTGGGAACTAAGCGTATATCAAATAAAGAACAAATCTGGATTTAATAAGAGGAGATTGTATTTCAAAGAACAATTACCAAGGCAGGGGGAAAGGGCTATTGCAACACAGGATGACTATTGCAGTAGAGAGAAAGCTTGAACATAAGTTGAGCAAACATCTCAGCGTTTATCCAAAGTGTTTTTCTCTTACAGAGAAGAAGGAGTAAGGTAGAGAGAGCAGGGTGTGGGCAAGAGGGAAGAAAGCCTGGTTGTTAGGTTTGTTTGATTAATAAGTATTTTGTCCCAAAGAGTCAGTGGGGCAGCACTTCTTCCAATTAGTTACGAGGCAAGAAATGGGAAATTGGAGGGTCTGAGGTAGACAAGGGCCATCCATGAGTTTTATCTGAGTTATATGGGGAAGAACTGTTTTTTGCAGGAAGCAGTTCCCTAAAGCATGGAGAGCTGGAGGGCTTTCTTACTCTTCACTGTTTTCCAGGTTCAGAGGACTATGGTAAAATTTAACATCATTACAAGTTTTCCAAATGTCACCATAAAATACCACATGCATCTTGTATTTCTACCTCACAGTGCACCTTTTGTAGACAGAAACTAATTCCTGATTGATCTAGAGATGCTGTTCTCTAGAGGATGGAGTGGGATAGTGGAATGGGAGATTTAGATCATTTAGATAGATAAATGCAGAGTAGAAAGAGCTTTGCTCACCTGTGAGGACTCATAAAAGGGAGACCAGGCTGTGAAGGAGCCCCATCACTGAAACATGTTCTGTCACCCGATATAGAAATGGTTTCATCTAGAGGATGTGGTAGAAGAAGACTCTGGCAGCCAGTTTTAGATGCGTGGACTCTTATATCCGAACTATTAGTTGAATTCAGAGAAGGGAGTTTTCTTTTCCTCACAGAATGAATTGACATTGCTTATTATGTTCTAAGCACTATACTGTTTGCTGGGTTGCCAGACATGAAGGCATCATTCATACCGCATTTCAAATCTTCAGGAGTAACAACTCCTCTGCTACTTTCAAAGTTTAGATATGGCTTCATGATTCTACATTAAATTTAGCATGTTAGGGGAATAGATTCTTAAACATTTCTACTTAATAAGGAGTCTAAATTCAATAGTCATCTCAAACAAGTCTCTGTACCTTCTCCTACTCCCTTTTCTTTTCATCATCATTTAAAACATAGATTACACAAGCCATAGAGTAACTGGACCATTTCCACAAGCTCTGTACCATATGTCTATGCTCCCATCTGGCTGTTCCTCTCTGCTGCCTCCAGGGAAAATATGATAAACTGCAAACTATAGATGGACCCTTGTCCCATGGGGGAGATGGACTTCCTCTATTAGACTTTCTTAGTGAGTCATGGGGTTTTTAAAAACAAGCAAAGGGAAGAGAGATTGAAGGCTGCTTCCACCAGGTCAGAAGAGGTAGAACACAGCTCTTCCTGTGCTAGGACTAAGTGGACCTCTGTCTCAGCCTTGGTGTTTTTAGAGTGTTCTGTAATCCTCACAATCAGGAGAGACACACAGGGGTTCCAACAGCTGGTGCAAAAATATAAGAGACTTAAAACAACGAAATCTATTTTCATGGGTGTCCTATGGAAACGTTATCATTTTAATCATCACTATTTATATAGTCACGCATTTTTTAAAAAGTATTCTCTATGGCTAACCCTTAAATTTTAAGTTCCCCTTTAGTGATTAATTTTCTTAATCCAATAGTTTCCTGCTGTATGTTCAAACCTGATTTTAGCTTGTAAAAGTGTTGAGGAAAGTGGACAAATACCTAGACCACAATGCAATGCACCTGAGAATCACAGACCTAAAGCTTGACCACGTTTTATGATATACTGAGACAGGATAATAATTTGCCATGTATTGTCACATATTTAAGGTAGCTTTGATCAAGATGTAAAATGTAATAAGTAGATATCATACTGATACTTGATTATTCACTCTAAGGAAGTCTTGAATATTATGCTTGTAAATGATAGTCCTCAGAATTTTTATCATTTAGAGATTTATATCTCTATAATGTACATAAAACGTTGAGCTATAGTCCATCAAAATATAAACAAATAAAATTGTTTATCTAATTGTTTTAAGCTGCATACATTAGTAAAAAATCATCTATACCTACTCATATCAAGCAAGAAGGGACAGAACAGGTCAAGTGCACAGACTTTGGAAGTAGCCTGCCTGGGGTGACTCCCAGCTTTGCCCCTGGCCTAGGGCAAGCAACCTCAGGTAAGCTACTCTCTACCTCATTTCCTCAATTGTACTGTGAATATTCAAATAGTGATAACTTCAGAGTTTGTTCTAACTATGAAGTTCTTAGAAAAAAATCTCTGACATATTTTAAACCCTCTGTAAATGTTGACTATTATTCGGGCACATGGCTTTAGTAAAGACTCGTTTTTCTCTGTGCTCTCAAAGGATCCGTTTTTTTATTATTATGTGATAGTTATTACAACTGATTCAAGATGAGCCATCGTACACTCACACAAACACACATCTATATACATAAAATCTCATTTGATTTTTTTCACCATCCAAGTATTACTATAATGCCCATAATACCAAATAGAAATTAAAACACAGAGTTGCAAAATAATTCTCCAAGATGGCAGACCATTTAAACAATGGGAAAAAAACACTATCCTAAGAATCAACAAAACCTAGATTCTCATTCAAGATAGATCACTTGCTAGCTGTGTTATCTAAAGAAAGCTAATTTAGTTTCTGGGCTTGTTTCCTCACCTGTAAAATGGGAATAACACTGTGTGCCCCTTCCTGTTTCTCCAGTTACTGGAGAAAATCAAACACTGTAGTAATGATAAAAATGCTCCATAGCATGTACTAGGAGTAAGTGAAGATTCCTCTGCATTTCCTATGTGTGTCTCTTTTGTAGAGTGCTTCAGATTCCAGTGCTCTGACCCACCTGATTAAATAGTGCAGAGTCAGGTTTCCCTTTGATGCACACCCCTGTTACCCCTCCAGAAGTCCCTGAAGGGAAGGGAGCTCTTGTCTATCTATAGTCACAGTCGATGTCTGAGTGTGGGGGGGCCTCTCTTTCCTGCCTGTGGTTACCACGTGCACATCTACAGATCTCACTTGAGATTTGAAATGTCGATAAATTTCCCATCATTGATCTATGATTCTATGCAATACCAATCAAAATCTCAGCAATTGTTATTGGTAAAAATTAATAAGCAGACTCTAAAATTTACCCAAAATTATAGAGAATAGTCAAAAGACTTTTAATGGAGAAAACTTTTAATAACTTGCTCCCTTGGAAATAAAGTCTTATCCTAAAACTACTGTAATAAAGGAAGGTCAGTGTTGATGCAAGGATGAAATAAAATTAGGCCAGTGGAGGGAAGAGTCCAGAAAAAGAAACACATATTCAGGGACACTGATTTAAGGAAAGATGTGACTGAAAAAAGTACAGAAATTGTGCTGGGCTAAGTGGAAATCCATAAGGAAAAGCATGGAAATGACATAAGCCATATGCAAAGGAATTCCAGATATATTACTAATTTAAATTTGAAAGACAAGATGATAAAGCTTCTGGAAGATATTGTAGGACAATATATTCATGATTTGGTACAGAGAAAGATGTGTTAAACAGGGCACAAAAAGCATTAGCCATAAAGGAAGAAAATGGTGTCTAAAGGGACTACATTACAGTTAAGAAATTCCATTTTTCAAACGACATCATTAAGTGAGTGAAAAGGTGACTAGACAAAAATGGTTATAACATACAACTCACAAATTGTTGAAATTCAAATGATATGAAGACCTCCTACAAATCGATAAGAAAGTGAAACAAAACCCAAGAAAAAATGGGCAAAAGAATATCTCTCATATTATAATACTCTTGGATAAGGGCCATGTTCAAATGGCCACAAATGTATGAAAGACCCTCAAGTTCATTAGTCATGAAGGAGAGGCAAATCAGAACCCAGGGTGACTAAAATAAAATATGGCTCTCAGCATGAAATTTAGTGAGGGTTCAGAGCAATGGAAAATCTAATGAACTGCTAGTAAGAGTGTATGTTAGTAAAACCACTTAAAAATAGTTTGAAATTATCTACTGAGGTTGGAAATTATGATTCAGCATTTCCACCTCAAGAAACATGTGTAGTTGTACAGCAAGACACACATATAGGAATGTCCATGGCACTTTTATTTATTAATTTATTTATTTGTGGTACGCGGGCCTCTCACTGCTGTGGCCTCTCCCGTTGCGGAGCACAGGCTCCGGACGCGCAGGCTCAGCAGCCATGGCTCACGGGCCCAGCCGCTCCACGGCATGTGGGATCTTCCCGGACCAGGGCACAAACCCGTGTACTCTGCATCGGCAGGCGGACTCTCAACCACTGCGCCACCAGGGAAGCCCTCCACGGCACTTTTATTGCTAATACCCCAAAATCTATTGTCCATTATCAATAAGAGGCCTAAGTGAATTGTGGAATATTTGTATCACAGAATACTATATAGCATTAAAAATAAATGAACTATAGCAAGGATATAAATGAATCTGATGAACATAATATTGAGAAAAGCCTGAACACATATATACTGTGTAACTTGATTTATGTGAATTTCAAAAGTAAAGAAACTAAACTACAGTACCTAGGGATGCATGATTATGTGGCAAAACTATACAGAACAGCAAGGACACATATATAACAGCAGGAGTAGAGGTTACGTTTGAGGGGAAGGGGCACAGCACTGATTGAGAGGTGTGGGCAAGGTGATGTCATAGTTCAACATCTTGAACTGACCAGATGTCACATTGGTATTTCCCTGGTGATAATTCATTAGTATTTCCCTGGTGATAATTCATTGTGCCACACATTGATTTTCTGTGCACTTTCCTCTTTACATGTTAACATTTACATACTTTAAATGTTAACTAAAGAAAGAAAACAATGATACCAGTTATTCCTGGGTTCTGACATGCTAAGTATGGTTTTTCCATTTAATATCACCATCTTTTTTTAAGGGAAGGTCGTCACCTTGCTTCCAGAGCTTACAGATCCAGGAAGACCTCAGTCAACCTGTCATTTGTTTCTGATGGAATTAGACAGACAGGCTAGGTGCAGATTGTGCAGCTTTTTAAATGCCAAGTTAAGTTATTTACGTCATTCTGTAAGTCAGTGTTTCTATTTTTCTCAGACTTCCTATATTAAATATGCCAGAAGCATTTACCAGACATTTAATCTCCAAATCAACTAATTAGAATTTTTGAAGGTGCGGACCCAGGCAAATATATATATATATATATATATATATATATATATATATATATATATATATATAATTTTATTTTTTTTAAGGAATTTTGCCCTTTTTTAAAATTTTTATTTATTTATTTATTTATGGCTGTGTTTGCTCTTCGTTTCTGTGCGAGGGCTTTCTCTAGTTGCAGCAAGTGGGGGCCACTCCTCATCGTGGTGCACGGGCCTCTCACTATTGCAGCCTCTCTGTTGCGGAGCACAGGCTCTAGATGCGCAGGCTCAGTAATCGTGGCTCACGGAGGGGGCTAGTTGCTCTGCGGCATGTGGGATCTTCTCGGACCGGGGCACGAACCCGTGTCCCCTGCATTGGCAGGCAGATTCTCAACCACTGAGCCACCAGGGAAGCCCCAAATATATATATTTTAAAAGCATTCCATCTAATATTTATACACAAACAAGTCTGGCTCAACTGCAATGAGCAATGTGGTATCATGAAAGAGTTTTTTTTGATAAAAGAATGATACACTCACAATTATGAGCCAGATGGAAAATCTTGCCTGTAGACAGTTTTTTTTTTTCTATATTTTACTTACACTGAAGCTGAAGGTGATAAGATTATACAGAACATTAATCAGCAAGTTTGGTTCCAAAGGCAAAAGTCGTACTAAATAAGTTACTGTTTATTTGCAATTCAGAAATAACTTTGGTTGATAGACTGGCATCATTTTTTTAAATACAGAAGCTTGTGCTTCAACCACCTGCCCTCCTGAAATACAGAGTCAGGGTTAAGAACCTTTGCTGCATTCATGGTGCGCTTCATAGTTGGATGGTAGACCATCTGGTAACCAACTACACTTGCTATCTGCCGGGTGCCTGAAGAATGGAAGCGTATGAGAAAATTATGCTTTGGGAGTGGTTACATATAGCTAGGTACATAGAAAAAAGTAAATTAGAAATTTTGTTGTAATAAAACGCTAAAAGATGTACTCATTTTGAAGCTTATTTTGTAAACATCGGTATGCAGTGATGACTTTAAATATATTTTCCAGCTCGGGCATCCAAATGACCTTGCTGTCAGCAGGGTCAACCTCCTCCTTCCTAAAATGTGATGTGCACTTTGGCACTCAGATTTGAGACTCACTAAGGGAGAGGGGAAATATGATGGTGGAATATCTCGTTTCCATAAAGCAGGTACAATTTGAAAAATGCCTGTCATAGGGGTAAAAGAACAACGGGACAAAATAAAAGGGCTACTATTGGCCATTTTCTAATATATAGAGCATCAGAAAAAAAAAAGATAATCAATTCTAATGGTTCTTTTATTTTTTTTTTTTATTTATTTTTTTTTTTGTGGTATGCAGGCCTCTCACTGTTGTGGCCTCTCCCGTTGTGGAGCACAGGCTCCAGACACGCAGGCTCAGTGGCCATGGCTCACGGGCCTAGCCGCTCCGCGGCATGTGGGATCTTCCCGGAACGGGACACGAACCCGTGTCCCCTGCATCGGCAGGCGGACTCTCAACCGCTGCGCCACCAGGGAAGCCCCTCTAATGGTTCTTAACCAATGGCGATTTTACCCCAGGAGAGATTGGGAATGTCTGAAGACATTTTTTGGTTGTCACAGCTGGAAGGTGTACTACTGGCCTCTAATGAGTAGAAGCCAGGGGTATTGCTAAACTTCCTACAGTGCACAGAACAGCCCCCGACAAAAAAAAGAACTTAAAGTCCAAAATGTCCTTAGTGCTGTGATTGAGAAACCCTGATCAAAGGAATCAAATTCAGTCCATAAACACACTTCGAAAGGGAAAGGCTACATAAATGTAAAGACAGGTAGTTGCACGCAAAAGAAGTTTAAGTCCAATGCATGTTTTAAAAGTAGATTTAATGTGTGAGTGGATTTGCAAGTATGAATATGCTACTCTCAAGGTTTTTTGGGTTTTATTAAGAATATGCACAATAATAGATATTTATTGTGTCTTAACTGCATGACTGGGAAAGATAGACAGGAGAGTCATGAGTGAGTAACGCTGAACCAGGAAAACAAGAACTGTATTGTAAACAAGAAGAGTGGGCAGCAGAAATGGTCACACCGAATGATCAGGTAGAAACAGCTTTTAATGATAGATTACAAGTCAGTACTTTAACCATATGTCCATAAGAGGGAGTTGACTGTACAGAATCAGCCGCCCTAAGAGGGGACATTTCTGTATGACTCTACTATTACAATGAGGTATTAACAAGGCATAATGTAAATCACTAGGAAGAAATGGGTTTAGCAAGTCTTATAAAATAACATATGAACCTGCACCAGAAGAAGGAGCCACACCCACTAAGGTAGACTTGGAATTGAATTTTACCCCCATGGGAAAACCAGGTCTTATCTTCAGACCAAGAATAAATTAATTTATAAACTGGAACTTGATATCTTGGCTTGAAAGAACACTAGGATCTAGGGAGTTCTATAAGATTTTGAGGCAGGAGATGGATGGGCCCCAGGCTGAGCAGCTGGCCTCTGTCCCCTGTGAACAGATACTCCAAGATGAAGACAATAGCAGGAAGATGATAGGAGGAGCTGAGCCCTGCTCAGATAAGAGATAAAGAGACCACATGCTTCTCATTCTCGAGGTCGAGACCTCCCTGACTACACATGCGCAGAAAGGCTCCTTGGGGGTCAAAATGAGAGGGCACCACCCCATAATGGGTGATTCCAAACCTCCCACAGGCCTCTGCTTTGGAATCCATCTTGGCTAAAAGATGCACACGCACACAGGGAAGGGACCTAAGACAGGTCAGGTTTGGAAAAAGAAGTGAGATAATTGGCCAAAAGTAAACAAAGACCGGGAAGAACTGCCCTATTATGTAAGTGACTTTGCTTCTTTTCTGCACTCCTTCTCATCAGGGAGGACACCAACACACTTTCTCTCCAGATGTGTATCTCTGCCTTGCTTCTGTCTTAAATAAACAAACTGTTTCTCTGTGTGCTCTTCAACTTGTGCTGTGTCTCTAATAATAAACTTTGTACCTGTTTTTACAGTTATTGTCTCCTTGAAATATTCTTGCTTTCAAACAGGGCAAAAGCCAGGGGAACTTTGCTTCTGGCCTCTAGCCCCCGGTGGTTTAGTGGCTAGGATTCCTAGTTTTCACACAGGTTATCCAAGTTCATTTCCTGGGCAGGGAATTAAGATCTCGCTTCAAGCCACCACTCAGAGATCAATTACGCTATCCAAGAGGATGAATACAAATGTGAATTTTTTAAACCTTTAAATCCAGAGTCTCAGAATCATTGAAATGGCTTAAGTGTCAGTGTCACAATAAGATTTGTAATCACTGAGCCTTTTTGTGTATATTTGATTTATTTTAAGAGGTGGAATCATTTAAAAGGTCCCTTAGATTAGATTCTTAATTTTATTGACATTCAGAACTCACCTTGGTTTTAATCAACTTTTAAATTGTTAAAATATTGGATTTATACATGTGTATTTATACTCTTTAGAAATGTAAGTATTATGTAAATGTATAGGTAATTTGTCTAATTGTTTAAAGTTTAATAACTTGAGTGTTAAACAAAGGAAAAGCAGAGATGGGTGTTCCTTTCCACACACACTACTGATGAGAAGTGACTGTGTAGTATAGTCAAGGTGTTGACAAACTACCATGCACAAATCAAATCTTACCTGCTGCCTGTCTTTTTATAGCCTGCAAGCTAGCAATGATTATCACAGTTTAACTTTAAAAAATCAAAATAAGAATAGTATCTTGTGACATGTAAATTATATGAAAATCAAATGTCAGTTTCCATAGGTGTGTCATTCAGTGTGCTATTGGAACACCACGATGCTAATTCATTTACACATTGTCTCTGATTTTGCACTATAATGGCAGAGTTAGCTAGTTGTGACAGAGACCATATGCTGACAAAGCTTAAGACATTTACTAAATGGCCCACCACAGAAAGTTTGCCAATCTTTGTGGTACCTGAGATAAGTTTGCACTCCAGAACAAGACAGACTGGGTTTGAATGCTGAGTCTGCCCCTACTAGCTATGATATAGGCATGTTTCTTAAACTCTGAAGACCCCCGTCTCTCCATTTGTGAAATGGTAGCAATTTAGTGACTACCTTATAGGGTGGCTGCAGAAAGTTAATATGTAATGTAGGCAGCTTTTTGCAGGAAAGAGAACTTTGCAGGAAAGAGCTCTCTGCAGGAGGCTCTTTTGTCTTGTAGTTTTAGCAGAGCTATATTTAAACTAACCTTTGGCCCAAGCACACCTTTCAAATCTTTTGATCACAAAGTACTTTGCCTAACCTCTTGGTTCTTTCCTTAGATCAAAGAAATAGAAATGAAGAATAAGTAATTAACAGATGACTAGACATTTTCCCCAGCTTCCCCTTCGGTTATCTTGTGAACAAATGGTGTGAACAAGACAGCATCTAAAGAAAAATCACGAGGAGTCAACAAGTCTGCATGCAGTGGGAGATAGAGACGAATCTGACCCCCTCTATCCATGATTGATTAACTGAGATTACTTCCCCTTTTTCCCTTAAAAAACTTTCATGGCTGAGCAGAATCTTCAGAGTTGGTTCAGGGACATGAGCTAGCCTTCTCCCCAGGATGTTGGCTTACTTTCTTTTCTTTCTTTCTTTTTTTTTTAACATCTTTATTGGAGTATAATTGCTTTACAATGTTGTGTTGGGTTTCTGCTTTACAACAAAGTGAATCAGCTATACGTATACATATATCCCCATATCCCCTCCTTCTTGCGTCTCCTTCCCTCCACCCTCCCTATCCCACCCCTCTAGGTGGTCACAAAGCACTGAGCTGGTCTCCCTGTGTTATGCGGCTGCTTCCCACTAGCTATCTATTTTACATTTGGTAGTGTATATACGTCCATGCCGCTCTCTTACTTTGTCCCAGCTTACCCTTCCCCCCACCCCATGTCCTCAACCTTTCTGTTCCTACCACACTTACCTCTCGAATATTGGCTTTGGAACAGCAAGTAGCCGAACCTCAGTTCGGTAGCAGTAAAACATGTAGAGTAGCTGGAAGAGTGCCCAGAAGTAGGGAGTCCTTAACGAAGGTTCTTGTTAGCCCTAACTACTGTTTGTGGCTTGGTCATCACTACTGCTGGGGTGATCGTGGAGGCATGCGTATGCTGTTAACTTGGAAATGTGCAATTTAAAAAGTCATACACTTATTTACAATCATTATTTAAAATCTATGTACCTTTTCAACTTAGACCCCTGATCCAAAGCCAGTTGAACTTCCCTTGAACTTGCACAGGTCAGAAGAAGGTGGTAGCAGAGGAGAGAATCAGTGTGTGGTGGACCGATGTGGGCTTTGGAACCGTGCAGACTTGGGATGAATTATAACTCTTTCCCTAGTCATGTGTCTTAAACACCTCAGTACCTTTATGAGCATTATTTTTTTCATCAATATAATACAAACTATTATACCAACATCACAGATACCTGGACCTGCTGAATCTCAAAAAAGAGATCCAGATATTTGCAATTTTAAAACAAGCTAACCATATGATTTTGATGCCCATGCAGGCAGGGTTGAGAATCACAAAATTAAAATGTTTATGTGAGTCTAAATGAAAGAATGTGCCACACTCCTAGCAGAGGACCTGAGACACCCAGTATCCCCAAACCAAATACTTTCTTACATTCTGGACGTCCCTTTAGGGTTCATGGACAACTTGAAGTTGGATTGGTTGTCTTCATCTTGGGAAATTCGGAGGTATCATTTCTGTGTACTAACAACAGTTAATGATTGATAGCATTAAAAGTTTGAATATAAAAAGCACATTCTCCTCAGGGGTAATATTTCTATCCAAATTAGACCCTTTCTCCTTAAGCAATATTGTAAGCTCGTGAACACTTTAAAATCACTGGAGAACCTGTAAGGCACTGCTTAGATAGCCCAGCTCTACTCTAAATGGTACAGCATCAATACAAAGTCTCATTAGCCTTATCACTTTCTAGTCCTTGAGCACAATGGGACGTGTCCAGCAGCTGCTACTGACTGTGCTCTAATGCAAAGCCTAATGGGCTGGGAGAACAAGACTTCCAGCCATGCCTGAGCCATACTTTTTGGCTGGCAAATATGTTCTTTTGAACCAGCCAGCTATTATTGGAATGCACAGAGTCTTTAATTTTGGTTTAATGAATTTTTGTAAGAAAGACTTCAATGAAACTTAGACCACATTTCAAAAGTCCAAGAAAAAATAAAAAGGGCTTTCCTTCCCACACAGCCCTAGTGACATTAAACAGCATCATGAAATGATGTTGTCACCTTCTTCCCAGTTGCTACCTAATCAGTTTTGAAAGATAACTTCACCCTATGGATTCAGTTGTGCAAGTCTAAGGAGAAGTTCCAAAATAAACTCAATTCTCTGGGAATTATTGTAAGAAAAAAAAATTTTTTAGCTGGACTTAATTGTCAGGGGTGTCTAAAAGTTTCTTCTGAGTAGAAAAAAGAAATTAGAATATTGACAAATAATCCTTATACCTGAGATCCATAAAATCAATACCACCATCCTCATCTCTACCATATCCCATAAATATATATCTCATTCATTTAGTATGTCACACCCAAGAGATGCTTAGTATAAACCAAGAATAACCTTGTACAAATGGTGTATTCAAAATTTAGTTAGGAAATCATTCTTGTAGTTGAAATGACTTTCAAAAAATAAAGAAAGGATAATTTAGACTGAATCTGCAATATAAGAAAAGATATCCATTTTATGCCATTTCTTCTCTTGGAGGTGTACCACCACCATTCTTCAAGAAAATAATTCTCATTTGTAGAAAATACCATAGGGCATTTTGCTAAATGGAATCAAGTTGGGTGCAGTCTCAAAGAGCTGGGCCAGGGAAGGTCAAAGCCAGGGTAAGTCCTAGGGTGATTAGTCGACATTCTATACCCTATTGTTGACAAGTCAGTGAAGAAATCCAAGATCTCCTGAATCATCCAGTCGTGTTTCTCTTATCCTATAAATTGTAGAATCAGAGATGATTTGGGGCTCTCATCACCCTCTCCTGCACTACACATACACCCACTGTACAGCTTCTACTTTATTCCTGTTTCTGGAGGGGACTTCAAGAGAGTTTTCTGGACTTTGCTCCCTTTATGATGCTCACCATATCCAATTAGCTACTGAATCATCTCTTTTTTTTTTTACATTTTCTTCTTTATGTGTCTTGTAAATTCCACTGTCTTTCCATTTCTACCACCCAAGTACAGACTCCTGTATTCTTTCTTACCCAGGCTATTGAAATACTTAATTTCTCTCCAACTGGAATTTCCCTTCTGCAGTGCTCCTTAGTCAGTGTTAAAGCATTATCTTCTTAAAATAATGTTTTGATCACTGGGCTGGGATATTCTTTATTTGCCCCTTTGCATTCATTTTTACCCATTCTACACTCTTCTCTGTGTCCAAAGAAGCCAACCTGAGCAGACAGTTTCAACCAGTAATCACGCCCTCTGGCTTTTCTTTGAGTATGCCCATGAGAGTCACATCTAGGAGGTCAGGAAGTAAGAGAACTGAGAGGTAAGTGTGCCTTTCAGCCTGGCTACCACCTGCTGGGCTGTGGTCTGCTGGTAGATGCATTTCCCTAAGGAAAGGACACAACATCTGTAGAATGCTGGATTCAATATCTTCAGCTCTCTTCAAATTCGGGCCACCAATTTCTCCTCTTACTTCTCCAGGTCTGATGTTGCTAGCCCCAGGGTGGTTTTCCCTTAATCCTGATCATACTTTTATAAATAGTCTCTTCACTCACCTCTCTTCAATTATTCTTTCAGTTGTATCCTACTAAGATTGTTACTGCTCTAATCGTGCTGCTTCCCAAAGAGGCCCTTCCAAATGTCTTCTTATGCCTTTAATATAAATTCCATTTTTCCAGATCTGATCTTCAAGCCCACTAATTTAGCCCTAATCTATCAGTCTTGGTTATTTTCTATTGTTGAGCTCCAGGAACACCAGTCTCTGGTCAGCCCCCACCCCTCACTCTTTCCCTCACATGTCCCATGCATTCCCATGTCCATTCTTTGGTACAGAGGATGTAATCTGGTTTTACCAACCAGCCACTTGTCTCTGAGACCTGCTCTCACATCCCCTATGAAACTATTAACAGTGGTATTTCTTCTATATGAAGCTCTTCTCCATCCATAAAAGATTGGGCCAGGCTTACATACAAGATCCAAGTTGGGCAATCACAATCCTATTCTCAGTAATTTGGATTTCTGAACAGAGTTATTGGGACTAGATTGGGTGGGTAGTGGAATAACATTAATAGGATTGTGACAAAAGAAAGTCCACAATCACGCACCTGGGCCCCATTCTTCTTGAGGTTTATTTGAAAACTTTTCCATGATTTCTATGAGCTGCTAGGATATCTTCTCTAATAAGTTATTTTATGATAGCTAAATTTGATTTCTTTAACTGAAAAACAATGGGGCCATCACTAATACACTAAGCATTCAACATTTCTCTTTCTTGGAATACCAGCAAGCCTCATATATTTAAAGCAATGGTCTCCAAAGTAGGTTGCAAGCCCCAGAGGGTGCATAAGATGACTAGTTAGTGTGGAAAAAAATATTGGAATATTTATTTCATATCAAAATAATTTTAAATGATTTAAAAATCAGGCTATGTTAATATTTAATATGCAGAATAACATTGGTGTCCTCACTAGCCTGCAGGCTAGTCCTCAAGGGTTAGGGATGCTGAGGGAAGAGTGGGAGTTTTATAAGTTGGAGCGGCTCACAGTGGTATTATCACTTTTCAGTTTACTTTTAGAAAAATTAAATTATAATATCTTGTGTACCTTGCTAGGTCAGTTTAAATAACAGCTTGAATGCTGAAATTTTTTTTTTTTTTTTTGCATTACGCGGGCCTCTCACTGTTGTGGCCTCTCCCGTTGCGGAGCACAGGCTCCGGACGCGCAGGCCCAGCGGCCATGGCTCACGGGCCCAGCCGCTCCGCGGCATGTGGGATCCTCCCGGACCGGGGCACGAACCCGTGTCCCCTGCATCAGCAGGCGGACTCTCAACCACTGCGCCACCAGGGAAGCCCAATGCTGAAATTTTTACAAGACAATGATCTGAGAAGTGAAATGATGTGACTTGTTTTTGTACCCTTCAGAGGTTCACGGTTTATGTCAAGGCAAAGTACTTAAAAGAGCTGTCAAGCTTAAAGATAAGTTAGTAGTTTCTTTTAAAGAGATAAGTGTTCCAAATATACTGAATTTTTATTGATAACAAGTTGTCAGTGGTGTACTAGCTAGCAGATTTTCTTTTAAATGCAACATTTACTGTGTGCTTAAGATAAAAATGGTGTTTTAATAACATAAGAGAAAGTAACTTCATTTTGAAAGAAACTCCATGAATTTGGGTATTTGTTATAGTTTCTCTCCATATGAGATTTTATTGCAAAAATCTGTCATTTATATAAACTTTAATATTTTACGTTAAAACATGAAAATAGAAATTCCTAATCAGTGAATTCCCTGGTGGCCCAGTGGTTAAGACTCCATGCTTTCAGTGCAGGGGCTGTGGGTTCGATCCCTGGTTGGGGAACTAAGATTCCACATGTGGTCATGTTAGGGGAACCACTGACTGAAACTGTCCGCCCTGGCCAGGCCCGCTAGTAACCACTTGCATGCGTTATCTTACAACAGGAGGCCCTGGTAAGGAATGCAGAACTAACCAGCTACCACCAAGTAGAATTCGGGAAAGGTCAAAAGGAGAGAGGAGACACCAGTCCACATATCCTACCAACCTCCCAGAATACTCTTTGCTGGAATCCAGCTTGGCTGAGTGATGCGTGCACCACCAGGAAGGACCCCGAGTCAGAATGATTGGCCAGAGACAACCCCAAAACTAACCCCATCAGTATACAACCCGAGACTGCGAGCCACGTGGCAGAGCAGTTCTCCTGGGATCCCTTGTCCTGCTGCTCTCCACCCGGGTGCCCCTTTCCAATAAAGTCTCTTGCTTTATCAGCACGTGTGTCTCCTCGGATAATTCATTTCTGAGGGTTAGACAAGAGCTCACTCTTGGCCCCTGGAAGGGGTTCCCCTACCTGCAACAGTTGGGGAGCTAAGATCCCACATGCCACATGACACAGACAAAAAAGAAAAGTCCCCAATCGGTTGCAAATTCTCCAAATGGAGAGTCTTAATGACCTTTGAGCCATTTGCTTAAAATATAAAAATGCAGAGCCTTCTAAACAATTCAAGAATAATCTTTCAAGATCAGTTAGGATAGAAAATTTATAGCTAATCTCAACATCTTTCATAACTAAAATAGAAAAATACATATCATAATCAACAAACATGGCCAATTTTGAACTTTGGCAGCCAGATCTACATATCTTTCTCCACCAAGTCAGCCTCCCTTCAAAATGAAATATTAAAATACACTGAACTTAGAACCACAACTTCAAAATATTATTAAAAACAAAGGGTTAAACTTTATTTTTCAATATACTGAACCATTTTCAATAATATTTAGTAAGATCAAAGAAGTTTGGGTAAGACTAATAAAAATAAATGTGATGATTTAAAATGTTATTTATTTATTTTCACCTTATTCTTAACTTTTTTCTCATTTATATAGACTATAAAACATATATTACTCCAGTAGTACAGGTATCTGATTTATTAATGAATTATATAACTACATAAGATAGCTTATTTTATGGATATTATATATTATTTTAAAGACATATTTTTAAAATGTATATAAAATATAAAGAATATATTTATATATATTATGTAATTCTCTCAAGACTTTCCATCTTGCTTAAAGGGAGAGCCAAATTCTTCACCATGGCCACCAAAGCTCTTTCCAGTCTGGTTCCCATGAGCTCTCTGACCTCATCTCCTACTGCTCTGCTGTCATCATCTCTGCTCCAGATACCCAGCCTTGCTGCTCCTGGTCTAGGTCAGGCTTGCTCTTTCCTCTGCTTGGAGTGGAATCCCCCTTGTACACACATATGCTTCCTTAGCCACTCTCCTTGTTTTATTTTTCTCTGTAGCACTTATCACCAACTAGTATACTGTATATCTAAGTATTTCTGTGGCTTATTGACTGTATTCTTCCACTAAATGCAGGATCTATGAGGATAGAAATCATTCTATTTCTGAATTGAAAACGATTTTTACAACTAATGAATGGCTTACAAGACCAGATCATCCAAAGAAGGGCACAATAAGCCTTGCATCTACTATTACAAAAAGCCATATAAATACTCTAGAAATGAATGAGTCATTCCTCTTCTGTGTTCTCATTATCTTTTTTGTGTCCCCCTTATAACAGTCAATGCTTTCATTACAGTAGCTGTGTTCCTATTTACCTTTCTTGTGCTAATAAGAGGTCTCTTACAGGTTTTGCTTTATTCACATTTGTGTGGCCAGGTCCTACCATAGAACTTGATAGTCAATAAGTCAGACACATGGATGTTTGATCCCTCTTTTGTGATTTTGTTTATTTTAACCTTGCGGGGGAGAACATAACATTAAAAAGTAAATGTTAGAGATTCCCCATCACGATGAGGTATAGGAAAGGTGAATAAAGTAATGAGTAAATGGTGCTGTGCTGATTACACAGTTTGCTGGGTGAAAAGATCATCTTATTCTTTCTTCCCATGTGTTCCTGTGACTATTTCAGGTAATTCTCCCATCTCACTATTCCTCTCCCAATAGGCCTTTCTGCCTTCACTCCATTTCTCATATCAAAAATAAATAGAAAAGAGACATGCAGATAAGAATAAGAGGGAAAAACAGAACAGAGATGAAGTCAGGAAAAAGAAAAAGGGAAGGAAGTGCAGGGCATAGGAGCAGGAAAACCTAGTCTGTGGGACATTTGCATAGTCGTCTGCATCACACAACTCTGTTGATGCAAAAAAAATCAGAGTCAGAAGTGAACTCTGGAAGGTGATCACATTCAAACTGAGACGCTGGAAAGAATTGAAGAGAGACGTGTTGCCATAGAGAAGAGGGATATTACAGAGCACAAGAAGTGACTTCGCAACACCCTAAATACCAAGCAACTGGTGTAAATTTTTGTATATCTTTCTCAAAGCTTTAGTGACTGAATGGTCTTGGTTTGAATAAGACTGTCATATTGGTTTTTGTTTGTTTGTTTCTGTGTACTAATTAGCTCTGTTTTGAAATTTCTGCTTTTCTAAGATGTAAGCTAAAACTTTCTTTTCTGTTCGATTGCTATTTTGTTTGCAAAAAGGTTCAAGGGACATCAAAACTTGTTTTCAGAAAGATCGTTTTATTCATTAGCATTGTATATGCCTTATTGTGATCCATAAATTTTTTTTCACATTAAACATTTAGCCAGTAACCTTGACATGAGACCAAATTCCAACTCAAATGTCAGCAGAAAGAAATATCAGGTTTTATGAAAATTTTGCTTATGAATTTTAAATGTGAGAATAATGTTCTTTGGATTTTAAAAATAGCCCATTCTCCATTGTCTTTATTATTACTCTAAACTTTAATACTTCAGACAAAGACTTTTCAGTTGTTTGAATTAGTTAAATTCAGACAGAGACCTTATGAATATTGATCATTAAAATTTTACCATTTGCCAAAACTGAAGTAATTTCTAGAACTACTTCTATGATTTTGAATAAAACATCTAGGTGCACTCTGTATTCTTTTATCATATGCTCTCTTTTGGAATTATTTTTTTTCAATATTTTTTAATTAAAAGTCAGAACTATTAATATGGTGCTATATGGATTGAATATGAATTGGGAACTAAAATCTAGATTTAAAATAACGTTATCTCAAATTTGTAGGAATAGATGAATAGAAAGAGGAGCCTTAATCACAAAATTCTTATAGAGGTGTGAAATACAGTTGTGTTACCACAGTTACTTTAGAATTAGAATTTATTACAATTAATTAATTAGACTTTATCTCTTGATTTTGTTTTAAAAAATGACATTGCATAGTATACCTTTCCAAACCGGTTCCTTTGTCTCTGCTAAAATATGAAGAGTAAATTATTATGTGAATTGCTATTGAGTATTTGAAGTGAATAGCTTCTATTAGTTTCCATTACCCAGCAAGGAATTGTTTTTCAAATATATTAAAGACTTTTATTACAATGTTAAAGAAACCAAAATCGCTAAAAAACCTTTAAACAGAACTTGACTGTAGAAATGGCTAACTCTGAGAGTGTATAAAGTGTCGGATGCTGTGCTAAGTATTTTACAAGCATTATCTTGTTTAAATATTATAATGACTATGAAATAAGTACCATAAACAGAATAAAAACTGAGATGCAGAGAGCTCCACGTACTCTCCCACAGCAAGCTGCTGATCTGGGATTTGAATTCGAGTTTGTCTGGCTCCAGCAGCTGTGCCCTGACCAGTGTGATGGTATCTGTTCAAACACCTCTGCTGTCTTACAGGGCCCCTTGCTGTGAAGACTAGACTTTCCAACCTCACTGGCTTCAGGCTTTGTCATAAGACAGACTGTGGCAAATGGGTGATAGAAACTGACATGTTTCCAAACGGGAGATTTACAAGCCATCACGTGGTGCCCCATGCTCAGTTACCCTTTCCCTCAGTCTAGCAGTGTCCCCACATAGCGCTCTTCATACAGTGTGGGTTTCAGGTGATGGTGACACCGAACAATGTCCCCAGACAGTGATGTACATGCAACTAAGTGTTCACTGTTACATGCCATTTTGTCTCCTTAGGTAGGTTTATTCCAAGGTATTTTATTGTTTTTGTTGCAATGGTAAATCGTAGTGTTTCCTTAATTTCTCTTTCAGATTTTTCATTATTAGTGTATAGGAATGCCAGAGATTTCTGTGCATTAATTTTGTATCCTGCAACTTTACCAAATTCATTGATTAGCTCTAGTAGCTTTCTGGTAGCATCTTTAGGATTCTCTATGTATAGTATCATGTCATCTGCAAACAGGGACAGTTTTACTTCTTCTTTTCTGATTTGGATTCCTTTTATTTCTTTTTCTTCTCTGATTGCTGTGGCTAAAACTTCCAAAACTAGGTTGAATAATAGTGGTGAGAGTGGGCAACCTTGTCTTTTTCCTGATCTTAGTGGAAATGGTTTCAGTTTTTCACCATTGAGGACGATGTTGGCTGTGGTATGTCATATATGACCTTTATTATGTTGAGGTAAGTTCACTCTATGCCTACTTTCTGGAGAGTTTTTTTATCATAAATGGGTGTTGAATTTTGTCTAAAGCTTTCTCTGCATCTATTGAGATGATCATATGGTTTTTCTCCTTCAATTTGTTAATATGGTTTATTGCATTGATTGACTTGCATGTACTGAAGAATCCTTGCATTCCTGGGATAAACCCCACTTGATCATGGTGTATGATCCTTTTAATGTGCTGTTGGATTCTGTTTGCTCGTATTTTGGTGAGGATTTTTGCATCTATGTTCATCAGTGATATTGGCCTGTAGTTTTTTCTTTGTGACATCTTTGTCTGGGTTTGGTATCAGGGTGGTGGTGGCCTCATAGGATGAGTTTGGGAGTGTCCATCTGCCTGTTATATTTTGGAAGAGTTTGAGAAGGATAGGTGTTAACTCTTCTCTAAATGTTTGATAGAATTCGCCTGTGAAGCCCTCTGATCCTGGGCTTTTGTTTGTTGGAAGATTTTTAATCACAGTTTCAATTTCAGTGCTTGTGATTGATCTATTCATACTTTCTATTTCTTCCTGCTTCAGGCTCGGAAGGTTGTGCATTACTAAGAATTTGTCCATTTCTTCCAGTTTGTCCATTTTATTGGCATATAGTTGCTTGTAGTAATCTCTCATGATCCTTTGTATTTCTGCAGTGTCAGTTGTTATTTCTCCTTTTTCATTTATAATTCTATTGATTTGAGTCTTCTCCCTTTTTTTCTTGATTAGTCTGGCTAATGGATAATCAATTTTGTTCATCTTCTCAAAGAATCAGCTTTTAATTTTACTGATGTTTGCTATCGTTTCCTTCATTTCTTTTTCATTTATTTCTGATCTGATCTTTATGATTTCTTTCATTCTGCTAACTTTGAGGGGTTTTTGTTCTTATTTGTCTAATTGCTTTAGATGTAAGGGTAGGTTGTTTATTTGAGATGTTTCTTGTTTCTTAAGGTGGGATTTTATTGCTATAAACTTCCCTCTTAGGACTGTTTTTGCTGCATCTCATAGGTTTTGGGTCGTTGTGTTTTCATTGTCATTTGTCTCTAAGTATTTTTTGATTTCCTCTGTGATCTCTTGGTTATTAAGTTGTGTATTGTTTAGCCTTCCATATGTTTGCATTTTTTACATTTTTTCCCTGTAATTGATATCTATTCTCATAGCATTGTGGTCGGAAAAGATACTTTATATGATTTCAATTTTCTTAACTTTACCAGGGCTTCATTTGTGACCCAAGATATGATCTATCCTGGAAAATGTTCCATGAGCACTTGAGAAGAGAGTTTATTCTGTTGTTTTTGGATGGAATGTCATATAAATATCAATTAAGTCCATCTTGTTTAAAGTATCATTTAAAGCTGTGTTTCCTTATTTATTTTCATTTTGAATGATCTGTCCATTGGTGAATGTGGGGTGCTAAAATCTCCTACTATGATTGCGTTGCTGTCATTTTCCTCTTTTATGGCTGTTAGTATTTGCCTTATGTATTGAGGTGCTCCTATGCTGGGTGCATAAATATTTACAATTGTTATATCTTCTTCTTGGATTGATCCCTTGATCATTATGTAGTGTTCTTCTTTGTCTCTTGTAATAGTCTTTGTTTTAAAGTTTATTTTGTCTCATATGAGAATTGCTACTCCAGTTTTCTTTTGATTTCCATTTGCATGGAATATCTTTTTCAATCCCCTCACTTTCAGTCTGTAAGTGTCCCTAGGTCTGAAGTGGTTCTCTTGTAGACAGCGTATATACAGGTCTTGTTTTTGTATCCATTCAGCCAGTCTATGTCTTTTGGTTGGAGCATTTAATCCATTTATATTTAAGGTAATTATCAATGTGTATGTTCCTATTACCATTTTTTTAATTGTTTTGGGTTTGTTATTGTAGGTCTTTTCCTTCTCTTGTGTTTCCTGCCTAGAGAAGTTCCTTTTGCATTTGTTGTAAAGCTGGTTTGGTTGTGCTGGTTTCTCTTAGTTTTGCTTGTCTGTACAGTTTTTAATTTCTCTGTCAAATCTGAATGAGGTCCTTGCTGGGTAGAGTAATCTTGGTTGTAGGTATTTCCCTTTCATCACTTTAAATATGTCCTGCCACTCCCTTCTGCCTTGCAGAGTTTCTGCTGAAAGATCAGCTGTTAGCCTTGTGGGGATTCCCTTGTATGCTATTTGTTGTTTTTCCCTTGCTGCTTTTAATATTTTTTCTGTGTATTTAAGTTTTGATAGTTTGGTTAATATGTGTCTTGGTGTGTTTCTCCTTGGATTTAACCTGTATGGGACTCTCTGTGCTTCCTGGAGTTAATTAACTATTTCCTTTCCCGTGTTAGGGAAGTTTTCAACTATAATCTCTCGAAATATTTTCTCATTCCCTTTCTTTTTCTCTTCTTCTTCTGAGACCCCTTTAAGTCCAATGTTGCTGCATTTAATATTGTCCCAGAGGTCTCTGAGACTCTCCTCAATTCTTTTCATTTTTTTTTTCTTTATTCTGCTCTGCAGTAGTTATTTCCACTATTTCATTTTCCAGGTCACTTATCTGTTCTCTGCCTCAGTTGTTCTGCTATTGATCTCTTCTAGAGAATTTTAAATTTCATTTACTGTATTGTTTGTCATTGTTTGTTTGTGCTTTAGTTCTTCTAGGTCCTTGTGAAATATTTCTTGTATTCTCTCTATTCTATTTCAAAGATTTTGGATCATCTTTCCTATCATTACTCTGAATTCTTTTTCAGGTAGACTGCCTATTTCCTCTTTGTTTGTTTGCTCTGGTGGGTTTTTACTTTGCTCCTTCATCTGCTGCATATTTCTCTGTCTTCTCATTTTGCTTAAGTTACTGTGTTTTTAGTCTCCTTTTAGCAGGCTGCAGGTTCATACTTCTCGTTGTTTTTGGTGTCTGCCCCCAGTTGGTAAGATTGGCTTAGTGGGTTGTGTAGGCTTCCTGGTGGAGGAGACTGGTGCCTGTGTTCTGGTGGATGAGACTGGATCTTATCCTTCTGGTGGGCAGTACCACATCTGGTGGTGTTTTTTAGGGTGTCTCTGGCCTTATTATGATTTTAGGCAGCCTCTCTTCTCATGGGTGGGATTGTGTTACTGTCTTGCTACGTGTTTGGCATGGGGTGTCCAGCACTGGAGCTTGGTGGTCATTGAGTGGACCTGGGTCATAGTGTTGAGAGAGAATTCTGGGAGAGCTCTTGCTGGTTCATATTACATGGGGCCGGGAGGTCTCTGGTGGACCAATGTTCTGAACTCGGCTCTCACACCTCAGAGGCACAGCCCTGACACCTGGCTGGAGTACCAAGACCATGTGAGCCACATGGCTCAGAAGAGAAGGGAGAAAATTAAAGAAAGACTGGGAAAAATAAAATAAAATAAAGTATTAAAATAAAAAAAATATTAAAATGAAAAAAAATTTTTAAGTAATAAAAAAGAGAGAAACCAAACCAATAAACAAATCCAGCAGTGATAACAAGCGCTAAAAACTATACTAAGATACACATAAAAATCAGAAACTACTCAGTCGCATACAGAAAACCCCAAGTCTACAGTTGCTCCCAAAGTCCACCTCCTCAATTTGGAATGATTCGTTGTCTATTCAGGTATTCCACAGATGCAGGGTACATCACATTGATTGTGGATATTTAATCTGCTGCTCCTGAGGCTGCTGGGAGAGATTTCCCTTTCTCTTCTTTGTTCGCACAGCTCCCGGGGTTCAGCTTTGGATTTGGCCCCGCCTCTGCGTGTAGGTCGCCAGAGGGTGTCTGTTCTTCGCTCAGACAGGATGGGGTTAAAGGAGCCGCTGCTTCGGGGGCTCTGGCTCACTCAGGCCGTGGGGAGGGAGGGGTATGGAGTGCGGGGCGAGCCTGCAGCGCCAGAGGCCGGCGTGATGTTGCACCAGCCCGAGGTGCGCCGTGCGTTCTCCTGGGGAAGGCATCCCTGGATCCCAGGACCCCGGCAGTGGCGGGTTGCACAGGCTCCCGGGAAGGGAGGTGTGGATAGTGACCTGTGCTCGCACACAGGCCTCTTGGCGGCAGCAGCAGACTTAGCGTCCCACGCCCGTCTCTGGGGTCCGTGCTTTTAGCCGCGGCTTGCGCCCGTCTCTGGAGCTCCTTTAAGCAGCACTCTTAATCCCCTCTCCTCACGCACCAGGAAACAAAGAGGCAAGAAAAAGTCTCTTGCCTCTTCAGCAGGTCCAGACTTTTTCCCGGACTCCTTCCCTGCCAGCCGTGGCGTACTAACCCCCTGCAGGCTGTGTTCACGCCGCCAACCCCAGTTCTCTCCCTGCGCTCCGACCGAAGCCCGAGCCTCAGCTCCCAGCCCCGCCCCCCCGGTGGGTGAGCAGACAAGCCTCTCGGGCTGGTGAGTGCTGGTCGGCACCGATCCTCTGTGCGGGAATCTCTCCTCTTTGCCCTCCGCACCCCTGTTGCTGTGCTCTCCTCCGTGGCTCTGAAGCTTCCCCCCCTCCGCCAGCTGCAGTCTCCGCCCGCGAAGGGGTTTCCTAGTATGTGGAAACCTTTCCTCCTTCACAGCTCCCTCCCACTGGTGCAGGTCCCGTCCCTATCCTTTTGTCTCTGTTTATTCTTTTTTCTTTTGCCCTACCCAGGTACGTGGGGAGTTTCTTGCCTTTTGGGAAGTCTAAGGTCTTCTGCCAGTGAACAGTAGGTGTTTTGCAGGAGTTGTTCCACATGTAGATGTAGTTTTGATGCATTTGTGGGAAGGAAGGTGATCTCCACGTCTTACTCCTCTGCCATCTTGAAGGTCGGTCCAGGTTATTTTTTGTAACAGCACAATTAAAGCTAACTTGAAAGATACCCACGCTATTCTGCCTTGGCCTCTGTTTGCTTATTCCTCCCGCTATGTACAGAAATTTATTTATAATGTAATCTTTTTTCTTTACTGACAATAAACTAGAACAAATCAAAATGTCCTTCCCTGTAAAACATTCTGAATACATCATAAAGTCCTTTGGTAAACTCTGTAAATACACAACATAATTAAATAATGAGTGCGCAACAATTATAAAATTCCCACTCTGGTTGGCTCCTGCACAAAATGCATATCAAAGAGAAGAACTGATACTTTTTAGAGATGATTTTCCATCACCCACTGTTGATCACACCTCCCTTGGTACTGGCTACACCATCTATATAGTGTCTGCAAGTACAGTTCAAAACGGATTCTGTTGACAGGTGCAGCTCTGAAGACTGCTTCACCCTCCGTGAGCTATCAGCCTCCCACTCACCCTCCTATCTTTAAAATGGTACTTAGGCCCACTGCTGCCTGCATGCTTTGATTGTAGAACAAAGATGAAAGAGTGATTCATCTAGTTTTTAGTCTCTTGGACTTTTCAGTGGGCTGGTAGAATCACAGGAATTAGGGGTGAAAATGATCCATTGCTTTTGCATTTAGTACATTTTTGCAATGCCAGTCAGCAGCTTCCCAACAAGGTGGTTGAATAAAAAGGGAGAGGTAAGCTAAAATCCTCTGCTAACTACAGACCTAAGGGTGGGCATGTGCTTTACTTGGAAGGATTACCTGATAGATGTCACTGTCATCTTATTTTAAATTCAGTCTCCTTTGGCTCAGCCTATGTCCATGAATTTTGTTTTGGTTGAAATTTATTAAAAAACAAGATAAACAACCATGAATCTCTCATGGGCAGCCACTTATGTGTATGGGAAGTGACTTATTGAAGCTCTAATTGGACAGTCTTTGCTCAGTCTTTATCAGACATGCCTTGCTATTTACCACTGTCCAAGCCCTGACCCGGCGTCCAGTTGTGAGCAACTTTGTAGACAACAGCGCTGCTTCTGTGCGAAGAGCAGCCATATTTCAAATGCCTGCACACAGACTAATTGGACACTCAGGCACGATGTAAATAGATTTTAAGTGTTTACTATCGCCTCTTCCTTATGAGTCAGATCTAGCAGAAGTGGTTTGTCACCTCCTGAGCTATGCCTTCTGCCAACTTGGGAGCAGATGATTTTAACAAAATTGAAATCAACAACAGTAAGTTGTAGATAACACAGGTCAATTAAAAACGTATGTACCTCCTTCCTGTTAGCAGATTTTGCCATTTTTTAGTGATTCTTTCATGGTTAAATGCAGTACATGTAGTAGATATGTTCTAGGAAATTCCATCAGAAGGAATATAAATGACAGCAATTAAAAAGGTCAGGAATTATCATGGTCTTCATATTTCTTGCATATAGTGTAACGTGAAAGGGATGATTGGGTCTTCCATGTGAATCTTCCGCTTGCTCTCCTACTCATTTTACTTAGCGCTTTTAAAAAACTATCTAGACCAGCACTAATAGAGCATTTTATAATGATGGAAAAGTTTTATAAAGTTTTGCAATTCTGCATTGTCCAATATTGGGTCACCAGCCACATGTGCCTAATGAGCATTTGAAGTCTGGCGATTGCAACTGAGAAAATGAGTTTTTAAGATATATTTAATTTTAATTGACATAAACATCTACATGTGGCTAGCGATGACCACACGGGACAGTCAGGTCTGGACTGCATATGACTTAAATTAGACTCACAGAGCTTTAGTGTTGCAAACATTTGGCAGAGAATCTAACTGAAGCTCTCTGTTTTATTACTCATCTGTTAGAGAAATGATTTCTGACATTATCTTTGGAAAGGTGCTACTTCAACTCTAGTTGCTTCCACCATCTAATCAGTACACATGGGGCCGGAGTCCAGTGGTATCTGGGTTTCATCCTCCCAAACCTTTAAACTGTATTTGTCAGCCATAAAATAGTTCATATACAAACAGTATTATTAAAGCAGTGAATGATAAACAAATCATCTGAAATGATGTTGCTTGCCCTTAGAAGGCACAAAATTAAATACAGAAAAATAAATTTGGAAAAATAAAAAATAAAAAAAATAATAAATTTGGGTAAGAGTATATATTTGGGGGGGTGGATGAAGGCAGAAAACTTTATTCCTGTGGAAACATTGAGAATATTCTTTTTGTTGTCACTAGAAACCATGCCTTGTTTATCTTTGCCTCTTCAGTCAGCACAGGGATTCCAATTTGGCGAATGATCAATCAATGTGATATGGATTTATTGACCTTAAGTGATTGCTCTAAGGAAGGTGAATGGCATGCCAGGGGTTGGCATCTTGCCCACAACAGACTGACTAGTGAGTGTGTTATTTCAATGGCAGTTGATGCTGGCTTTATATTGGGATCCCCTGGGAAACGTAAAAAATATCCAGCCCTTACTCCAGTGGGGGCCAGGGCATCAGTAGCTTTAAAAGCTCCCCAGGTGATTCTGGGGAAGATGATTTATTTAGTAAATGATGGTAATAAGATGAAGTTCAGATATATTTCAGAGTCAAGATAAACCTTGTAAGATAAGACTATAACCTATTACCTAAGAATATGCCAAAGAAGACTGTAGCCGCTAATGAAAACACATATCACTACTAAAAATAGGAAGATAAAGCCCTAGTAAATTTTAAAACAATGAAGCAAAAGACCATACCAGACAAAATCAATGAATTCTATTCTCATCAGGGCCTCACGTTTCAACAGATGTGCCTGAAAATGTGGGAATCACTTGGTGACAGAGTCAAGTGTTAATGGCAGAGAATGTGGGTCCCAAGAGGGAAATCACTCTTGAGAAAGAAACAGAGGGAGTTTGGTCCCAGGAACTGGGTTTCACACAGAGCATTAGCAGAATGGAAGGAAAAGTATGCATAAGTGTGGAGCTGATATTCGAATAATAACAGTATTTGCCAATAACTGCTGTCACTGCTGTACGACGCCTACTACCAGCCACACCCTCTCTCAGGTTCTGTGAAGCAGTTTTCCTTTTTATTTTATATAAAACAGCTGTTTTAGTGTCAGGATTGAAGAGGACTGAACACCTAGAGAGCCATGAGAATTAGCAGCAAACGATGAAGAGGCAACTTGGGAGAAGGTATTAGGATTCAGCGTGGTATGTTCATTCAACGGATTATTGTCCTCCATTATCTGCTTATCAAACCCCTTTCTACCCATCAATAATAATTTTGGAAATTAAAAAAAAATAGATGAATAAAACTTTAGTTAATAATTTAATTAAAAACGTGGGCTTCAATTTCCAAACGTAATGAATGAGAGCATTTAGGTAAAAAAACGTTGTCGGTAGTGACTGCAAAGCATTAAAGATGTCATTATCCTTTATTTGTAAAGAGAGGTTAGAAATATCTCCTTACCACTTATTGTAAAATGTAAGTAAAAACTGTATTTATACTGTATCTATTCATTGCAAAGTTGAGTTTCTGATTTGGTCTCTTTTCCAAAAGAAAAGAAAATTACTGTAATTTACAGAGATATCTTTTAGGAATCTCCCACCCTAGACTCTTTTCTTGCTACTTTGAGATTACATTTTTTATAGAAAAGTATATATTGGTAGAAATTTGGGAGCCGGAGGAAGATGGCGGAAGAGTAAGACGCGGAGATCACCTTCCTCCCCACAGATACATCAGAAATTCATCTACACGTGGAACAACTCCAACAGAATACCTACTGAACGCTGACAGAAGACCTCAGACCCCCCAAAAGGCAAGAAACTCCCCACATACCTGGGTAGGTCAAAAGAAAAAAAGAATAAACAGAGACAATAGGATATGGACGGGACCTGCACCAGTGGGAGGGAGCCGTGAAGGAGGGAAGGTTTCTACACACTACAAGCCCCTTCGAGGGCGGAGACTGCAGGTGGCGGAGGGGGAAAGCTTCGGAGTAGCGGAGGAGAGCACAGCAACAGGGGTGTGGAGGGCAAAGCAGAGAGATTTTGGCACAGAGGATCGGTGCCCTCAGGCACACACCAGCCCGAGAGACTTGTCTGCTCGGCCGCCAGGGCGGGCGGGGCTGGGAGCTGAGGCTCGGGTATCGGCTTTCAGTCGGAGCGCAGGGAGAGGTCTGGGGCTGGCGGCAGGAAGAGACCCTGAAGGGGTTAGTGCTAGCCCGGAGGGAGTCCGGGGAAAGGGTCTGGAGCTACCGGAGAGGCAAGAGACTTTTTTCCCTTTTGTTGCCTGGTGCGCGAGGAGAGGGCATTCCCCTCCCTCCCCTCTGCCTGAGTGAGCCAGAGCCCCCGAATCAGCGGCTCCTTTAAACCCGTCCTGTCTGAGCGAAGAACGGACGCCCTCCGGCGACCTACGCGCAGAGGCGGGGCCCGGTCCAAGGCTGAGACCCGGGAGCTGTGAGAGCAGAGACAGGGAAATCTCTCTGTGCAGCCTCCGAGGCAGCGGATTAAAGCTCCACGGTCCATTTGATGTGCCCTGCGTCTGTGGAGTGCATGAATGGACAGCGAATCATCCCAAATTGAGGAAGTGGACCTTGAGGACAAGATTTAAGACTTCCCCCCCCTTTTTTTTTCCTCTTTTTACAACGAATTATCTCAAATTAAGCAGGTGGACTTAGCAAGATTTCAGACTTTTCGCCCTTTTCCTCTTTTTACAACGAATTATCCCAAATCGAGGAGGTGGACTTGGAGAGCAAGATTTTTGATTTTTCCCCCTGCTCTCTTTTTGTGAATGTGTATGTGTAATCTTCTGTGTAAGATTCTCTCTGTATAGCTTTGCTTCCACCATATATCCCAGGGTTCTTTCGGTCCGTGTTTTTTTTCACTAATTACTTTTTAATTTTAATAACGCTACTTTATTTCATACTTTATTCTATTTTACTTTACCTGCTCTTTCTTTTTTTCCTCCCTTCCCTTCCTCCCTCCCTCCCTCCGCTCCTCCTTTCCTTCTTTCTTTTTCTTTCCTCCATCCCTCACTCCCTCCCACCCTTTTCTTTCCACTTTCTTTTTCTTTCCTTCCTCCCTCCCTCCCTCCCTCCTGTCTTTCTTTCTTTCTTTCCTTCCTCCCTCCCTCCCTCTCTTCTTCCATTCACTCTTCCTTTTGCTTTCATTCCTCCCTCCCTCCCTCCTTTCTTTCCTTTCTTTCCATCCTTCCTCCCTCCCTCCTTTCTTTCTTTCTTCCTTCCTTCCTTCCTTACTTCCCTTCTTCCTTTCTTTCAATCTCTCTTTCTTTCTTCTACTAATTATTTCTTTCTACTTTTTCTCACTGTTATTCTGAGCCGGGTGGATGAAAGGCTCTTGGTGCTGCAGCCAGGAGTTAGTGCTGTGCCTCTGAAGTGGGAGAGCCAACTTCAGGACACGGGTCCACAAGAGACCTCCCAGCTCCACATAATATCAAGCAGCAAAAATCTCCCAGGGATCTCCATCTCAACACCAGCACCCAGCTTCAGTCAACGACCAGCAAGCTACAGTGCTGGTCACCCTATGCCAAGCAACTAGCAAGGCAGGAACACAACCCCACCCATTAGCAGAGAGGATACCTAAAAACATAATAAGGCCACAGGCACCCCAAAACACACCACCAGACGTGGACCTGTCCACCAGAAAGACAAGATCGAGCTTCAACCACCAGAACACAGGCATCAGTCCCCCCCACCAGGAAGCCTACACAACCTACTGAAACAACCTTAGCCACGGGGGACAGACACCAAAAACAACGGGAACTACGAATCTGCAGCCTGCAAAAAGGAGACCCCAAACACAGTAACATAAGCAAAATGAGAAAGCAGAAAAACACACAGCAGGTGAAGGAGCAAGATAAAAACCTACCAGACCTAACAAATGAAGAGGTAATAGGCAGTCTACCTGAAAAAGAATTCAGAATAATGATAGTAAAGCTGATCCAAGATTCTATTTCCCAGATCCAAAATCTTGGAAATAGAATAGACAATATGCAAGAAACAGTTAACAAGGACCTAGAAGAACTAAAGATGAATCAAGCATCGATTAAAAACACAATAAATGAAATGAAAAATACTCTAGATGGGATCAATAGTAGAATAACTGAGGCAGAAGAACGGATAAGTGAGGTGGAAGATAAAATAGTGGAAATAACTGATGCAGAGAAAAGTAAAGAAAAAAGAATGAAAAGAACAGAGGAGAGTCTCAGAGAACTCTGGGACAACATTAAACGCACCAACATTCGAATTATAGGGGTTCCAGAAGAAGAAGAGAAAAAGAAAGGGACTGAGAAAATATTTGAAGAGATTATAGTTGAAAACTTCCCTAATATGGGAAAGGAAATAGTTAATCAAGTCCAGGAGGCACAGAGAGTCCCATACAGAATAAATCCAAGAAGAAATACGCCAAGACACATATTAATCAAACTGTCAAAAATTAAACACAAAGAAATCATATTAAAAGCAGCAAGGGAAAAACAACAAATAACACACAAGGGAATCCCCATCAGGTTAACAGCTGATCTCTCAGCAGAAACTCTACAAGCCAGAAGGGAGTGGCAGGACATAATTAAAGTGATGAAGGAGAAAAACCTGCAACCAAGATTACTCTATCCAGCAAGGATCTCATTCAGATTTGATGGAGAAATTAAAACCTTTACAGACAAGCAAAAGCTGAGAGAGTTCAGCACCACCAAACCAGCTTTACAACAAATGCTAAAGGAACTTCTCTAGGCAAGAAACACAACAGAAGGACTATACCTACAATAATGAACCCAAAGCCATTAAGGAAATGGGAATAGGAACATACATATCAATAATTACCTTAAATGTAAATGGACTAAATGCTCCCACCAAAAGACACAGAGTGGCTGAATGGATACAAAAACAAGACCCATATATATGCTGTCTACAAGAGACCCACTTCAGACCTAGAGACACATACAGATTGAAAGTAAGGGGATGGAAAAAGATATTCCATGCAAATGGAAATCAAAAGAAAGCTGGAGTAGCAATTCTTATATCAGACAAAATAGACTTTAAAATAAAGACTATTAGAAGAGACAAAGAAGGACACTACATAATGATAAAGGGATCGATCCAAGAAGAAGATATAACAATTGTAAATATTTATGCACCCAACATAGGAGCACCTCAATACATAAGGCAAATACTAACAGCCATAAAAGGGGAAATCGACAGTAACACAATCATAGTAGGGGACTTTAACACCCCACTTTCACCAATGGACAGATCATCCAAAATGAAAATAAATAAGGAAACACAAGCTTTAAATGATACATTAAACAAGATGGACTTAATTGATATTTATAGGACATTCCACCCAAAAACAACAGAATACACATTTTTCTCAAGTGCTCATGGAACATTCTCCAGGATAGATCATACCTTGGGTCACAAATCAAGCCTTGGTAAATTTAAGAAAATTGAAATTGTATCAAGTATCTTTTCCGACCACAATGCTATGAGACTAGACATCAATTACAGGAAAAGATCTGTAAAAAATACAAACACATGGAGGCTAAACAATACACTACTAAATAATGAAGTGATCACTGAAGAAATCAAAGATGAAATTAAGAAATACTTAGAAACAAATGACAATGGAGACACGACGACCCAAAACCTATGGGACGCAGCAAAAGCAGTTCTAAGGGGGAAGTTGATAGCAATACAATCCCACCTTAAGAAACAGGAAACATTTCGAGTAAACAACCTGACCCTGCACCTAAAGCAATTAGAGAAAGAAGAACAAAAAACCCCCAAAGTTAGCAGAAGGAAAGAAATCATAAAGATCAGATCAGAAATAAATGAAAAAGAAATGAAGGAAACGATAGCAAAGCTCAACCAAACTAAAAGCTGGTTCTTTGAGAAGATAAACAAAATTGACAAACCATTAGCCAGACTCATCAAGAAAAGAAGGGAGAAGACTCAAATCAGTAGAATTAGAAATGAAAAAGGAGAAGTAACAACTGACACTGCAGAAATACAAAAGATCATGAGAGATTACTATAAGCAACTCTATGCCAATAAAATGGACAACCTGGAAGAAATGGACAAATTCTTAGAAATGCACAACCTACCAAGACTGACTCAGGAAGAAATAGAAAATATGAATAGACCAATCACAAGCACTGAAATTGAAACTGTGATTAAAAATCTTCCATCCAACAAAAGCCCAGGACCAGATGGCTTCACAGGCGAATTCTATCAAACATTTAGAGAAGAGCTAACACCCATCCTTCTCAAACTCTTCCAAACAATATCAGAGGAAGGAACACTCCCAAACTCATTCTACGAGGCCACCATCACCTTGATACCAAAACCAGGCAAGGATGTCACAAAGAAAGAAAACTACAGGCCAATATCACTGATGAACATAGATGCAAAAATCCTCAACAAAATACTAGCAAACAAAATCCAACAGCACATTAAAAGGATCATACACCATGATCAAGTGGGGTTTATTCCAGGAATGCAAGGATTCTTCAATATACGCAAATCAATCAATGTGATACACCATATTAACAAGTTGAAGGAGAAAAACCATATGATCATCTCAATAGATGCAGAGAAAGCTTTAGAAAAAATTCAACACCCATTTATGATAAAAACCCTGCAGAAAGTAGGCATAGAGGGAACTTTCCTCAACATAATAAAGGCCATATATGACAAACCCACAGCCAACATTGTCCTCAATGGTGAAAAACTGAAACCATTTCCACTAAGATCAGGAACAAGACAAGGCTGCCCACTCTCACCACTCTTATTCAACATAGTTTTGGAAGTTTTAGCCACAGCAATCAGAGAAGAAAAGGAAATAAAAGGAATCCAAATTGGAAAAGAAGAAGTAAAGCTGTCACTGTTTGCAGATGACATGATACTATACATAGAGAATCCTAAAGATGCTACCGAAAAACTACTAGAGCTAATCAATGAATTTGGTAAAGTAGCAGGATACAAAATTAATGCACAGAAATCTCTGTCATTCCTGTACACGAATGATGAAAAATCTGAAAGTGAAATCAAGAAAACACTCCCATTTACCATTGCAACAAAAAGAATAAAATATCTAGGAATAAACCTACCTAAGGAGACAAAAGACCTGTATGCAGAAAATTATAAGACACTGATGAAAGAAATTAAAGATGATGTAAATAGATGGAGAGATATACCATGCTCCTGGATTGGAAGAATCAATATTGTGAAAATGACTCTACTACCCAAAGCAATCTACAGATTCAATGCAATCCCTATCAAACTACCACTGGCATTTTTCACAGAAGTAGAACAAAAAATTTCAAAATTTGTTTGGAAAAACAAAAGACCCCGAATAGCCAAAGCAATCTTGAGAACGAAAAACGGAGCTGGAGGAATCAGGCTGCCTGACTTCAGACTATACTACAAAGCTACAGTAATTAAGACAGTGAGGTACTGGCATAAAAACAGAAAGATAGATCAGTGGATCAGGATAGAAAGCCCAGAGATAAACCCACGCACATATGGCCAACTTATCTTTGATAAAGGAGGCAGGAATGTACAGTGGAGAAAGGACAGCCTCTTCAATAAGTGGTGCTGGGAAAACTGGACAGGGACATGTAAAAGTATGAGATTAGATCATTCCCTAACACCATACACAAAAATAAGCTCAAAATGGATTAAAGACCTAAATGTAAGGCCAGAAACTATCAAACTCTTAGAGGAAAACATAGGTAGAACACTCTATGACATAAATCACAGCAAGATCCTTTTGGACCCACCTCCTAGAGAAATGGAACTAAAAACAAAGATAAACAAATGGGACCTAATGAGACTTCAAAGCTTTTGCACAGCAAAGGAAACCATAAACAAGACCAAAAGACAACCCTCAGAATGGGAGAAAATATTTGCAAATGAAGCAACTGACAAAGGATTAATCTCCAAAATTTATAAACAGCTCATGCAGCTCAATAGCAAAAAAACAAGCAACCCAATCCAAAAATGGGCAGAAGACTTAAGTAGGCATTTCTCCAAAGAAGATATACAGACTGCCAACAAACACATGAAAGAATGCTCAACATCATTAATCATTAGAGAAATGCAAATCAAAACTACAATGAGATATCATCTCACACCAGTCAGAATGGCCATCATCAAGAAATCCAGAAACAATAAATGCTGGAGAGGGTGTGGAGAAAAGGGAACACTCTTGCACTGCTGGTGGGAATGTGAATTGGTACAGCCACTATGGAGAACAGTATGGAGGTTCCTTAAAAAACTAAAAATAGAACTACCATATGACCCAGCAATCCCACTACTAGGCATATACCCTGAGAAAACCATAATTCAAAAAGAGACATGTACCAAAATGTTCATTGCAGCTCTATTCACAATAGCCCGGAGCTGGAAACAACCTAAGTGTCCATCATCGGATGAATGGATAAAGAAGATGTGGCACATATATACAATGGAATATTACTCAGCCATAAAAAGAAACGAAACTGAGCTATTTGTAATGAGGTGGATAGACCTAGAGTCTGTCATACAGAGTGAAGTAAGTCAGAAAGAGAAAGACAAATACCATATGCTAACACATATATATGGAATTTAAAAAAAAAAAAAAAAGTCATGAAGAACCTGGGGGTAAAACGGGAATAAAGACACAGACCTAATTGAGAATGGACTTGAGGATATGGGGAAGGGGAAGGGTAAGCTGTGACAAAGGGAAAGAGAGGCATGGACATATATACACTACCAAACGTAAGGTAGATAGATAGTGGGAAGCAGCCGCAGAGCACAGGGAGATCAGCTCGGTGCTTTGTGACCGCCTGGAGGGGTGGGATGGGGAGGGTGGGAGGGAGGGAGATGCATGAGGGAGGGGATGTGGGAACAGATGTATATGTATGACTGATTCACTTTGTTATAAAGCAGAAACTAAAAAAAAAAAAAATTAAAAAAAATAATAATAAAAAAAAAAAAAAAAAGAAATTTGTATTTGTTCACTTAAAGTCAAACTAAGTATATTCCCAAAGCCTAGCTTAAAACTTTGAATATATATGTTCACAGAATAAATATTTGGTGATTGACTGATTTAGATGAAGAATAAGAAGGACATTATATGGCAGTTGAAATTTGGGATGGCTTGGTAACTCCAGAATATAATTCCATATGAGACAAAAATGGTGGAAACTGTGTGTGTTTGTGTGTGTTTTCATGGATTTTGGATTCAAAAATAGTTCTTACTTTTGGAAGTAAGAAATCATATAGATGATAATTTTCTTTTAATTTTCCAGGTCATTTTGAACAAAGTAAACAGATACAGAATGAAAACCTCATAGAATATGACTACGATCTCTACTGAAATATTTCCTGAAGGCTATAGTCAACAGGGAACTTAAAGAAAATTTACCAGATATTGACCTGAGGATTCTAAAAGTAAAAATAAATGTTAAAATTGTTACTTATAATCACTAATCTTTGCATCATTTATAAAAAGGAAAATTTCTTCTTAAAATATGGTCAATCAGCTTTCTTTCTAACAGACTGTGCAGACCTGGGCACCAGCTCAAATACTGCATAACCAACAGAAGATCCATTCCCTTGTGGAGAGTAGAGAATTTGATGAAAAATTGTGAGAACTGTGGAGTGCATTACTCCATTCTCCAGATTCAGGAAAAAAACGATAACATATACTTAGGCAAATGTATATAATTCTAATTTTATACATTTATTATCAATACACTGTAATGTAAGGTTTGTATCTTTTTAAATAAAAATAAATGAAAATATTTTAAAAGGAAACAACAGTTGAATTCTCTATCTATGTAAGAATAGATGGATTGGAAATCAGAAGGGGGTATTTAAAACCCTGAATGGTGTTTTCATTTTCAGAGATTCAAAATAATGTGCGATAAATCTCTTTCAGATCTGATGAACAATATTACTTCTCTACCAGCATTTTGGATTACAGATGGAAATGGAAACTGTATGTGAGTCTAAGAATTTCCAAAGAATAAATGAAGAGCCAGGAATAAAATGTCTTTTATTCATAGATCCAAATATCTTACTTCCTCTGCTTGAAAAGATGACATCAGCCTTCTGCAGAAAATCATATTCCAATTATGTAACCATCATATACATAATTGGATACATCAGTTCAAATAAGCAAATAGTCCATGAATGCATATACACTACACATTGAAAGTAGTGTTATTCCAAAACCTGTGTTCTTTATTTTTTTTTTGGAAATAACTTACTGGTAAAAAGTTATGGAAAACCATACACCAAATTAGACTTTTTGGAATAACCACATAATTCCAGATGCAGAAACCACAGCCTTGATTAAAGCACACACTCCAAACTTCAAACTTTCATGACTCTTGAATAAGATTTTTGGCAATAAACATTATGCAAATAGAGGCAATGAGGGAAAAACCACTTCTGAAAACTGCAATGTGCATTTAAGTAAACAGCTATGGAACACAAAAATGTGTTTTTTTCTGATTCTACTAACTGATTTCTTTCTAGAAACTCCAAAGTCAGGGTGCTGACACACTGAAGAGCTCTAACTGCTATTCAAAGTAAACAAAGGTAGCAAGTGGAATTTTGTGGAGATTTGTACAGATAATAACCTAATAATTCACTGCCATTTCAAAAATATATTTGGACTTGCTGAAAAGTTTGTAATTCTTTAGAATGAGTTCATTCTTCTTGTTTTCTTGTGCAGTAAGTCCCTGTACAGGCCATTCCTTGTTCATCGGTGATGAAAAGATAAGAGTCCCGCACTGAGTTGCCAGAGCAAGCCCCAGGGAAATACTTAGAAATCACTGGGGGTTGGGGGGGGCACTTCCACCAAACAATCACCACCGTGTGTGTGCCTGCATCTGGCATCCTGGCTCAAAGGGCTGTGTTTGGCTTTTGAGGGTGTGCTGTATTAAGGAAAATCTTTGCATCTGAAAAAAAAATTCCCTTCCTTTTTCTTTTAAGGCTAAAAAAACTATCCCCCTCATAATGCAATGGCAGAATCATTGACTGTTTCCCCACAGTGAAAGGTAAGTGCTTACAGAGCCCAGGCTGGAAAAAAAAAAAAAAAAAAAAAAAAGAAATAGGAAAGTATAATCCTGCTGGAAGTGGTGGTTACCATGGTGACCCACTTAACACCAATAGTACTGAAATTGGGAAAAATGAGAATCTCCAATCAACATGTTAATCGTTAAAAAGGTTAATTGAAAAATTTAGGTAAAACAACAGAAACAGAAGTTTCCATATTTATTTTCAAATCCACGCGGATCACCTCCATCTCTGCATCACATGTGTAAGCCACATGGAGAGCTCTGCTCCAAATTTCCCTATTAGGTTGAATAAGTATGCTATGTGTGACTCCCTCTTTCTCTGAGGAAGCGATTCTATCTTTGCAGACTCTACCCCAAAGGGATATATGAGCCTGATACAGGTATTTTCAAGTATGGGTCCCAGGCAGTCTGAATCAATAGTTTCCTTCAGGCCACTGACCTGCGCAATGATCTCTTTTCTTATCTCCTAGTTCAGGAATTTTTGAGCAGTATATTATCTATGACAGATACTGTAACCATATAATACATCTTTATTTCTTTTTTTCACTCATTTTCTCTCACTCCTTTTCCTTTCTTTTTCCTTGCTTCTTTTTGGGCACAAGAGAAGTTCATATTTATCAAAATTTCAATTTTCTGTATGATGTTTGACTATGGCAAAGGAAACATGCTGATCCTTGCATCTGATATAGTGTAAACTCAAATAGATTTAGGTTTTGTGACTTTATTTCTAGAGTGTAGATTTCATAGTATTAAAGTTTATAACTTATTTTTTGTTATATCAAAACATTTGAATACTGAGAAAAATCTTCCAAGAATGTGTTTCTTTTATTATTCTTTTTTTTTTTTTTTTTTTTTTTCAGTACGCAGGCCTCTCACTGCTGTGGCCTCTCCCCTTGTGGAGCACAGGCTCCGGACATGCAGGCTCAGCGGCCATGGCTCACGGGCCCAGCTGCTCCGCGGCATGTGGGATCCTCCCGGACCGGGGCACAAACCCGTGTTCCCTGCATCGGGAGGCGGACCCTTAACCACTGGGCCACCAGGGAAGCCCCTCAGCTTGAGATTTTGAAGGCGCGTTTTAAGCTCTGCTAACAGTCTGTAATAGTTTTTACTCTAAGGCTAGTTTAGCCCTTGTGCTAATTATCTTTATTCGGATATTTATTATGGTAGCTCCCCACTTCCAGGTAGTTATCTAATGCTGTATAACAAATTATCCCAAAGCACAAAAGTTAAAAAAAAAAAAAAAACCCAAAACATGCATTTATGATCCTACAGTGTCTGTTGGACAGCAATCCGGGCATGAGTTCTCCTGGCTCCTAGTCTCTCCTGAGGCTGTAATCAGGTGTCACCCAGGTTTGCAGTCACTGCAATGCTGACTCTTTTCCTGGAACACTTGAGTGGTTGTTCACAACACTTAGTGGTTCATGAGCTGCAGGCTGGAGATGTCCCTAGTTCCTTGCCACATGGTTCTGTCCATAGTGCAGCTCACAATATGTCAGCTGGCTTCCACCAGTGCAAGCCGTCAAGAGAGAAGCCATTAAGACATAAACCAGTATCTTCTTTTAATCTAATCTCAGACATTAGATCTCATCACTTTTGCTGTATTTTACTAATTATAAGCAAGTCACTATGCTCTGCTCACACTTAAGGAGAAGAGAGCATGAGTCCCAGGAGGTGTGGACCATTGGGAACCTCTTAGAAGAGTGGGATTCCCACACTAGTAAGGTGTAACTCTTGTTAGTTGTATTCAGAGAGTCCCTGATGTTTGATTAGCACTCCAAAGTCTGTGTCAGACTTGAGCATCTCACAGACCTGAACGAGCTCTGGGAATTGTTCACTTTACAGTTCCCTGAACACTCTACCTGACCTCCCACAGTTTTGCTTGGTATTTAGCAACCAGCTCAAGGGGACCCTTGCACAGATTTGGGGGATCTCTATCTCTGCAGAGCTCCAATCTCTCTGAGGCGATGTCCTCAAATTACAGCCACATCACCCTCCCTGAGCTCCATCCTCTGTCTCTTTCACTCAGTGAGACCATTACGTTGCACTTTGCTTTCTCCTCCTGCCTGTGGTCCAGGCAGAAAGCTGGGGCAACTCTAGACGTGCCTCGTTTGTGTCCCTTATCTCAGGGGTCACAGTCATGCTATCTGTTTTACCATATTTGGGCACAGATGTGTCATCTATCATATTTATTTTTGTACCTATTCATGGGAGAATGGCAAATCTGGTCCCAAATACTTCATCTCATCCAGAAGCAGAAAACTTCCAGGGATTTTTGAACAAGTTTTATTTTTCCATAAACACTGCAAAAAGTATAGTTAGAATATATTTTGCTCATACAAATGTTATAAGCACTAACCTTATGTAAACAAATAATAAAATTAGAGTTAGAGGTTGAAAAGAAACTAAGTGAATAGGAATCCCAGTACCTTAAAAAAGTGATTTCTATAGAGTTCCTCAATATAGCAAAGTATCTTGAAAATATAATTTTCAAAACATGTTCAGGAACACATATTTGATGTGTTTTAAAAAGTAACCCATTGTGTGTCAATCTGTTATACAGTTCATTAACAATTCTTAACCATGAAAAATTTAATAGGGCTTAAAATTTTTGCCTAATGTTGCCCATCCTTATACATTTTAAAATCCTAGAAATGTCTTCTACAGGAATTTTTTCCCCATGCATGCTTCACTTTATGGTGACTGTACTTTCAAAGGTTACAAGTGAAAAGTTCATCAGATTAATAATAGCTGACGCTGTGCTCTGCTAAACTTTCCAGCATTTTCTTTTTACTGTCCTATATTTATCACATGGCTAGGGATGTGATAAATGTCCTAGGGATTTGAAACTAATTAAGCAAGAAGAGTACAAGTTCCTTTTGCATTTATTTGCTCCTTGCCCTTGTGTCCAGGGGCACATTTACAGCCCTCTTTCTCCTCCTTCCCTCCCGAGGCTGCGAGAAGAGGATAGACATGTTCCCGCTGTTTCTGCAAATGGACATCCATTCCAGGAGACCATCTACTTACTTTGATTTCTACCTGCTCCCTGCACAGGGCTGGTGCCCCTCTAGATGCAGGTGTGGTGTCTGCACAAATTCAGCCTACTGCATATGCAGGAGGAAGGATAGTTACTACCAAGAAACTGATTAAAGAATAAAAATGGCATATTTACACCTTCTTACCCTAACTAGAACTCAGGCTAATCCTGGGCAAAAAGTTCTAAAAAGTACAGAGTTAATTCAGACCCACCAAGCTATACTCGTTAAGGCTTCTCAAGATATATTTCACATATTTTGAATGGAAAGATTCAAAATTAGGCATTTTACAGTACTTTAAAAGTTTGTTTTGTGCCCCTTTAAAAATGAGTAAATAAGGCTTCCCTGGTGGCGAGTGGTTGAGAGTCCGCCTGCTGATGCAGGGGACACGGGTTCGTGCCCCGGTCCAGGAAGATCCCACATGCCGTGGAGCGGCTGGGCCCGTGAGCCATGGCCGCTGAGCCTGCGTGTCCGGAGGCTGTGCTCCGCAACGGGAGAGGCCGCAGCAGTGAGAGGCCTGCGTACCGCAAAAAAAAAATAATAATAATGAAAAAAAAATGAGTAAATATAAGAGTGATGAGTGTCAGGAAAAAAAAATCACACTCTGTGTGTCATGATATTTGCAAATGGTATTTGGATTGGGCTATAGTCAGCAGCCTACAGGAACCTCCCTTTTGTGTGTATACGTGTTTTCTCTCTCTGTTGCCTCCATTTTCTGACCCATGTTCTGCTGGTGGGTAAAATTTCTAAAATTTAACTTTTTGGCAAGAAGCCTAATTTTCAGATTGGAGCTGAGCTGAAGGTAGTTCCTAAATTGCCCTGAAGTTATGACTGTCAGGATAGTTCTAATGCAATATTTTTAAGCATGCTCCTGGGCCAGCACTGCTAAAGGTTTAAACTGCAGAATTGGTTTTTACTCATCGACTAGTGTGGTCTGTTGGCATAATCTAAATGAGAAGGCAGAGTGTCCAATTAGTAAAGGGGAAAAGGTTAGCAAAATTTTCTCACTGATTAGAAATAAGTACTATGTTTGGAAATTTGTTTGGGGTAATAAATTCTGACTAAGTTATTAATAAAGATTGTGTCTTTAGTGAGTTGAGTTCAACTGGTAATGCTACAAGATTAAATAGAATCTGTTTATCTTCTATGTTCTTACTGTGACTTGCAAATGAAAATGTTTGCATATTTTACATATTTCTGCATTTTAGTATTCTGAAGTAGAACATTTAAAAAAATATGTAGCACAGAATTGGGCAATTGTGCTACAGATTTTGGACAACTCATTTGGCAATGAGTATCTAATCCTGCCTACTCTGGAAGTTATTGAATTCTCTGCTAAATTTGGAGGGAACAGACAACTGCTTTGGTTGTTTCTCTTTCCACAGTGATGGGTTTAAACATGGTGGAGGCATTTGAATAATAAAGCGTATTCATTCTTCTCCTGACAAAAATCGAAGTCCTAGCAAATATATAATGGTGTCTGACTTAGTCGATTTCAATTTAATTAGCATGTCATTTTCAAACTGAAATATATGTTCTCAAAGTTATAAAGACATCCTTTATACATATTTTTAATAGAATTTGAACTAAAGCAATTTCTACACAGAAACCTAGGATTGTAGGGCTTAAATTTGCTTTTTGGTTTAGAGAATTTAAGAAACAAACAACAACAAAGTAGTTTAGCCTAATGAATATTGCTGAATTTCCAAATTTACCCAGGTGTTCTAAAAATATATCAATTATTCGGATGAAGAATAAAATTACGTTTGTATACCTCATAATGGGAATCTAGAGAGGTTAATTTCACCATGAAGAGTTTATTATTCACCTTGTTGTTTTTGATAGGATCTTAGCAAGAAAAAAAGTAAATAGAATAATACAGTTTATGAAATCCATTTTTAGCATCATTTGGTAAATAAAATATTAGAAAGTTATTTTCTTCTTAAACATCTGCAGGTGGCAGTAAAATATATTTCATGGGCTGTTTCTTTATAATAAAACATGGGATGTGTTTTTATGATTCTGGCATAGTTACACCCATGTAATAATTTAATCTGCCATTCTATATTTATAAGGAGATATGCCAGTGGTTACAAATTATTAAGATCAGAAATTGAGACAGTGCCCACATGAGATATCTCACAACAGGAAAATGCCATGTTTATTTGGCATAGTTCTTTGTATACAACATCGTGAACAGTTTCAGTGGATTTTTTTTACTTGAGTCAACCAGTGTTTTTTATTTGGGTTTCTGATACAAAACTTGCTGTAAGGCTTCCCTGGTGGCGCAGTGGTTGAGAGTCCGCCTGCCGATGCAGGGGACACGGGTTCATGTCCCAGTCTGGGAAGATCCCACATGCCATGGAGTGGCTGGGCCCGTGAGCCATGGCCGCTGAGCTTGCGCGTCCAGAGCCTGTGCTCCGCAACAGGAGAGGCCACAACAGTGAGAGGCCAGTGTACCACAAAAAACAAAAAAACAAAACAAAACAAAACAAAAACTTGCTGTAGTCCAAAAAACAGGGGAGCAGGGGGAAATAAATTAGAAGTTTGTGATTAACACATACACACTACTATATATATAATAGATAACCAACAAAGACCTAATGTATAGCACAGGGAATTATACTCAATATCTTATAATAACTTATGATGGAAAAGAATCTGAAAAAGGATAAAACCAAATCACTTTGCAGTACACTTGAAACTAACACAACATTGTAAATTAACTATACTTCAATTAAAAAAATAAAATTCTTATTGGAATAATATGAAAGAAAAAACAGAGAAGTCATCAAAAAGTCATGTCTATCTAATTTATGCTGTTGTGAGACAGTAATTATCTAGCTCATCCTGCTGGAGTGAACCTCTGTGAGTGACCCTGGACTGCCCAGTTCCTCTTCCAATAAACCCTGCTTACACTTTCCATCTTGCAGAGCTTGTGATTGGATATACTGGGGCTCTTTCAGTATTTGCTTCTGGATTGCTCACAGTTTGCCCCATATTCATGAAAAATTAACCTGCATTATTCTAGCTTTTCAGTAAAGCGATTTGAGGTTGAGTCATTTATTTATTTGTTTTCTATTTGTTTGTGCCCTGCTTTGTTTCACAAAAGGTTATAAAGAGATTTGTAAGGATGCATAGAGTACATATATATGTATACATAAAAGTGTGTGTAACGATACATACAGCACAAGATAAAATATATTAAAACAAGAGAATGGTAGAAAAAAGAGGCAGTGGGAAGTAAAAGCAGGAAAGCAATATAGAGCCAGAAGTTTGGCATGGAAAAATCATTCTAGAAAATCATTTAATTTGGTAGAGATGAGTCACAATTATGGTGCTGTTTATTTAATAAGCAGTATAGAAAGGAACAGGGTAAATTACAAAATTCCCAGTTTTCTAGCATCAAGACAAACAAGTGGGGCAGCTGTGGCTAATTTCAGCCTCCCAAGGGAAATTCACTAGTCATTGTGCTCGGGAAGCCAGCAGTCTGGGTTCAAATTCTGCCGTGTCACTCGCCAACAATGCAACTGTGGACATGTGACTTTATCTATCTAAGCCTCCTATTGTTTATCAAATAGAAATCATAATAGCAATGATACTATTACCAGGTTGCTCTTAGAAGTAAATGAGCTCTTCTATGACAAGTGCTTTGCACAGGTTCTGACATACAGCATATACTCAACACACAATGAATGGGATGAATTGTAATGTATGACAATTTCCAAATCTAGAAACATTGCACTATCATTCTGAAAAGGAGTTATTAATATCTCTAAGTTTACATTTAAAATTGATCTTAGGGTTATAAAACAACAGCACTAGACCAAGAGTTATGAAATCTAGAATTAAGAATCCTATTTCTTCTAGTATCTGATTGACAATGGATCATTCATTTAATATCTCAGAGTGGTAGCTTCCTCATCCCCAAAGATTGACAGGAGAGTCGCAGGATTTGTGCCTCAGCTCTAGTATTTTCCTGTTGAGGCAAAGTTTTTTGCTGCTCTTGTGGTCATTATTAAAAACAGATACTTTTAATGGGTATAATATTGATCAAAATCAAATTAAAAGATATAGGGAAAATGAAGATTACTCTTAAAATATAATTAGGATAGGGAACTTATGTAATGTTTATCTAAGGAACTGGAAACCAAGAAAAGAAAATGAAGAAAATCAGAACACAAGCACAACTGAAGACATTGGCCTCATGTTAACAAAGTAGATATCATTTCAATTATAATCATTATTTTCATATATTAGGGAAAACTCCTAAATAAAGAATTATTTTAAGGCTCTAGACATTTTTATTTATAATTTTCAGGGCAAAGTAGATCCAGTGGAACAATATATCTCAAAATGAAAGACTTCAGCTTATGATGTTTTAAAGACAAGGATTGTTTGAGCCTCCTTAGAATTGCTTAGGGCTTATGAAACACAGTTGACAAGGGGATAACAAAACATATGTTTCTGATGCTATTTTAGTTTTGAGGTTTGTTGTAACAGTCATTTGGTAAAAGGAAAATATTCATTAATATCTAATAAAACACGCATCCACAAGGAAAGTCCTAAGTTTTACATAATATTTATTTCATTGTACTAGAGTTTACATTGTGCATTTCAGCATTATGAAAACTACGTGTGGCTATCATCAAACTGTGTTTTCAATATTCGTGGCCACACCATTTCAAATTATCTCCCCTTTCTTGGTACTTCTTTGCAAGGGTTTAATCAGTATCCCATCACACCAAGCAGAATGAAGGCAGGCTTGGCCTATGCCCTCTAGGAGGACTTTTGTGGAATTGAGAGACAGATGCCTGTAGTGGGATTGTCTGTGAGGGCAGTGCATGGGCCATGATGCAGGTGGTAAAGCCTCAGGGAAAACTGAAGACGGACAAAGCCAGCAAGGACTCACCAACAGACCCTGACTGTACTCAGAGGTACACAAGGCACTCAGTGATGATGCAAAACCAGGGCATACATCTCCTCCGAAGCAGACTGAAGGACCCCTCCCTCAATGGCAATGAGATATAGTGAGGTACCTAGATTCAGGTGCCATCTTAGGAAGCACAGGAGAAGGAAAACAGCTGGAGAGGAAGTTGGACATTTAACTGACTGAACATTTATCCCAAGAGAGAACACATAACTTGGAAATATCCAAAACATTTTTAGAGAAAAGTTAGTTTTCCTTCTACAACTTGACACTCACTAAAGACTGTAGACTCTCAGCTAAATTTCTTGCAAGTCCAACTCAGTAATATGCTCATTTTCCACCCACCACGTGTTATTTTCTTCTTATATCTAGGAAATGCATGCTATTAAACTAGAGCTAAGTACTTAACAAATAACTTAGTCTAACATATCTCCAGTTTTGAAGCATATAGAGGCATTAATTATGGTCGATGTCTCCTATGAAATGGGAGTTACAATGCTGTAACTACCCTGTCTCAGTGAGCTTGAGCTGCTGTAATAAAATGCCACAGAATGGGCAGCTTAAACAACAGACAATTCCTTTCTCACAGTTCTGGAGGCAGGGAGTCTAAGATTAGAGCGACAGCATTGTTGGTCTCTGGGAAGACCCTCTTCCCGGCTTGTAGGTGGTCCCCTTCCTGCTGTGTCCTCACATGGTGCAGAGAAAAAAGACAGCAAGCTCTGAAGTGCCTCTTCTTCTTGGGTCATTAAGCCCATCATGAAGAGCGCACCCCCATAACCCCATCCAAACCTAATTACTTACCAGAAGACCCATCTCCAAACACCATCACATTGGGGGTTAGGGGCTTTAACACAGGAATTTGGGTAGGACATAATTCTTGATCAAAAAGATACAGAAATTGCTGCATTTCTGTATTGTCAGTTAAAGAAAAACATGGAGGAAGGCTAATGATTTATAAAGGAAGATTAAAAGGAGCTAACCATGAGGGGCTCTGAAGCATAGGCAAGTAATTGCTTAGGACTCTGGACTGCCGTGTGAATCCACAAGCAAGGGCTGGCAAGGGCCCACTAAAGTCAGTCACTGTACAGGAACCAGCTCTGCTCAAGGACGTCAAAGTCCACAGCATCGTTAAGACATCTCAGGAGCATGCTGTGACCCACTTTACAAGGCCAGCATTGGTTCCAACCATATAAAAATGAATGTCTGGCCAAATTCTCAAAGATGTATAGGAATTTTAAGTGTCATTTTAGGAACTTTGTCCTGTATCTTGAATAGACTAGGGAAAACATTTGGAGATGCAATCAGGAAATCTTGTGAGTCATACTGCAATATTTTCTATAATTTTCTCTTATTTGTTGCCATGATATTTGTGGAATACTGGGCATGGTGTTTATATAACATCTATTAGAAAAGAAAAATATCCTAGGGGTAACTTAGTCAGATGACGAAAGATAAGTTGCAGAGTCATTGTCATATCAGTGGAAAATTCACTTTGCTAAGAACCTGGAGTCTACTCTGTCAACTTTCACTAAATAGCTGTGTGACAATGACCAGTCACTTAGCCTCTGGGACCATAAGTCTTGCCATCTGTTAAATGGAGCCTTGGGAATCCCTTTCCTTCCTTCTCTCCTTTCTTCTCTGTGAACACTCAATAGGATAATGTCAGTAAGAAAACTGTTAAAACCAGGAGATTCCATATAGGTTCAAGGTTGTGGTTTTTCTCCCTCTTCTTCTGCTACCTTGAAATGTTCCTATTGCTCTAAAATTAAGACAGGAATGGGGAAACCTACAGATAAAAGTTAGAAACAGAATGTAGCCATGTCAAAGAGAAGCTGGGCATGTATGGAATGGTCTGGGTCGCTACAGGTGCACTGTTGTAGCAGGTGCTACAATGACCTTGTCACTCCCAGGATTCCACTGTGAACTCTGCCTCCAAAATGCCAGACTTTATCATGAAGGGCATATGGTAGTACTTCTGTCTGAACTATTTTATGATTTCTGGTGGTCTTTACACACATAAGGAAGCCCATTTCTACTGTGGGTGCCTTGATGTCCTAAAACCAGCACCTTCTTAAAACTTAAAGTTTGCTTGTCCCTGGCTCTCTCTTCTCTCACAGAGTACAGCTTTAGTGGCTGGGGCATGAACAAGCTCACTGTCCATCATCGTCAAACCTCTTGTCCAGACATGACAAGTATACGTTGCATAAGTTGTATAAGGTGCTAACATCCTAGCCTCCCTTCACCTCAAGGAACAGGAGCAGCACCTCGTGGCCAAATACATTCATATTTTGGCAGTGAAGCAAGTGAATGTTCACAAGTGTGGTAAATAAACACCAGACACCGTCTCACATCATTTCAGGTTAGTACCCCCAGCCAAATCAGTTCACGTCAGGCCAGAATTCACAGCCCAATGAGTTTAAGAAGTTCTGGTTTTCAGATTGCTTAGATATCAGAACTGCAGATAAGAGAGTGTATAAATCTATGGCAGGAAATACCCGAGGCTCCTTTGTCACATATAGCCCTAAATCCAGCAGAACTGCCAAGCTTTCAAGGTGAAAACCATCAGATCAACTCTCAGTATCTGTTTCTACTTCTCAAGGCTGTGCTTGATGTTACATTTTCAAAGGTTAGTCATGGATTTCTTAAATATGTTTATATTTAATTTGGAAAGGACCTTAAAGGTCACTCGGTAATTATTTTTATTTTCCTAATAATAAACTGAGGTTCAGAGAACTGAGGTCAAGATATGTGTATGGAGGATCAGAATAAGAGTCAATCAGATAGACCTGTCTTCCAATCCTGCCTCTGCTTGTTTCTTTCTTTTTTTCTTCATTTTATTGAAGTACAGTTGATTTACAATGTTGTGTTAATTTCTGCTATACAGCAAAGTGATTCACTTATACATATATATTATTTTTCATGTTCTTTTCCATGATGGTTTATCACAGGATATTGAATATAGTTCCCTGTGGTGTACAGTAGGACCTTGTTTTTTATCCATTCTTTATAGAATAGCTTGCATCTGCTAAACCCAAACTCCCAGTCTATCCCTCCCCCTCCCTACTCCCCTCCTTGACAACCACAAGTCTGTTCTCTATGTCTGTGAGTCTGTTTCTGTTTTGTAGATAAGTTCGTTTGTGTCATATTTTAGATTCCACCTGTAAGTGATATCATATAGTATTTGTCTTTGTCTGATTACTCCATTTTCTCAACCCAGTGCCTTCATCTGTAGACTAGGGTGATAATCTCTCCTTCACACAATTGCATGTTCATTACTGAGTGTTTATTGAGTGCCTACATCATGATAGGCACTGTTCTGGGCACTGAGGACACACCAGGATGGTTTGAGGGATTAAATATAACAGTGTATTTAAAGAGTTTAACACAGTGGCTAGCCCCTTATAGTTATTTATTTAATACTATTATCAGCTATCATTTTTCTAGTAGTAGAATCACACACACACAAAAAAATCTCAGCTCTCTGGGTTCACAATCCACTTATTCTTAAAGAAAAATGGGAGAAGGTGAAATAGAAGCACAGGATGTGATTTGTTCAAGCTAATACACCCCAAGGAGTAATACTGGATTTGCAATATTACAAAGTTAGTATTTCAATATTAGTGATTCTCCGGTTCATATTAGGGAGTTGCCTAGCCTTATCCTGCCACTAAAATATCCCAATCTTGGGAAATGTCCTACCTGAGGGGGTGGATCTCAGAGACGGCCTAAGTCACAGGCTGCCCTGGTCATTGGCTTTTCAGGATCACTTGTCTGATGCACTTAGTCATTTACCTCTTAGCTACTTGAACTAAAATTTTATAGCTAAATGGGAGCATAGCTATTTCTAATGATAACCAGTGCTCACTTCTTTTCATTACTACCATGATGCAATAGCATTTTCTCAGAGAGAAACATAATGCAAATTTTTTTTTTTTTTTGCAGTACGTGGGCCTCTCACTGCTGTGGCCTCTCCCGTTGCGGGGCACAGGCTCCGGACGTGCAGGCTCAGCGGCCATGGCTCACGGGCCCAGCCTCTCCGCGGTATGTGGGATCCTCCCGGACCGGGGCATGAACCCGTGTTCCCTGCATTGGCAGGCAGACTCTCAACCACTGCACCACGAGGAAAGCCCATGCAAATATTTTGAATTAATGGAAAAAGGTTTAGTTGTTAGAATACCATGGCCAACATCAATAAATTGTCAGCAACGTGCATGTTTCATTGGGTTAGGTACTGTATGAAATGAATCAGCAGGATATTATTTCTGTTCTACATGAAATTGAATGACTCTCCCTTTTTTGCCTTTTAGTAAATTTTAATTTTCTGTGAAAGACTGTGTTATTTTAATTTTAAGTTTAAGAAAGGAAGTGTCAGTGACCAAGAGTATTTCCTAGCCCTTAGAGTGGAGTCACTTTTCTTTTTCACTGGAACTTTCCTGTAGTTGAATGCTAGCTGTGGAATTTTTGAAGCATGTGGGAGCAGACTGGCACTCATCTTAGCAGAAATGTTCTTGTTTTGACTCAGTCATAGAAGCAAATAGATAAACTAGAAGTGTTTCATTCCAATATAGACTAAGGATATATTTAACATTCTGGATAGACAGAATAAAATACTTGTGAGTCATAGGATCCTGGCTCCTTAAAATGAAACAACATTCAATTGGTTTATTGATTGGAACATTTTTTCAGCGGAAAATGACATAAACTATTTAATTAATATTTTTAAAAATTACTCAAATTCATACTGAGAAAGTACATTAAAATCTGACTAATACATAATCTCCATTCAGTTTTCAAGATCTTACTTTTAAGGAGGCTCCAATCTTAACATATTTTTAAAATTTTAACATTTTTGAGGCATTTTGTAGGATGGAAGAGCTGCGGATATTCAAGGGGAGTGAATCACTTTTATTTTCAAATTCCTCTAACAAGGGACTTGTTTTGAGTTTTGTTTTAGAATTGAGCAAGTGACATATTTCTCAGGGAACTTTTCAGAGATCTCTGAAGATTGTAGAAATTATCACCTCAGGTTTTGAAAATTTTGACAGCACAGGGACTGCATGTTTTGAAAGATGGAAAGTTATAAAAATAGTTTGCAAAGGGGAATCTCAATTCAAAAGAGCGAGCAGGAAAAAAAAAAAAAGAAAGTCGAAGTAAAAATATTTTTCTCGGGGCTTGACTTTGGAAAACAATATTCTGTGTCGACCATGACAAAACATTAGGGTCCAGAAGTCCTAGAGGCCAAAGGGATAACAGCAGACTCTATAACACCCGCCCCTCTGGCTTGCTATGTGACGATGCATCCAGAATAAATTTTAATTATAGCTACCAGTTCCATGTGGCTTAACATAAAGGGAGCCTATACAGGAAATTGAAGCCTAAGTCAAACGTAGCAAGTGGTAACCTCAGAAACCCAGTGAGATGATTATTTATCAAGAAACATGTATCATTTCTAAAAATAAGTATAGATAAGTATTAATATTAGAGGAAGTCTGCAAGTCTCTCTCACTTGAAACCTCTCCATTTGAAAATGTGCCTCACCTTTTACGATATAAAAAAGTCATAAAATATTTTAAATGTAATAACATCCTTTATTCTGATTTGGTTATGGTGGTGGTAAGAGAACGTAGCTGGGAGATATAAACCTAGCTTTTTCATACTACACATATTATTAATGACAGATAAAATTACCCAAGTAAAATTTTTTTTATTTATCTTCCAAATCTATAGGTTTTCTTCTTTATGACAAAGTGTACTTTGAGTATGAAAGTTGAACTCAGTACTATTCACTACCTTAGGTATTATTATATTTAATACAGTTGCATAAAGTTGTATAAATAGCTTTTTAGTTACTCTTGGAAATCGAGTAAGTGGTTTGAACTAGGAATAGAGTCAACAATATTACACTTACATATTACCACCTCTGAGAATACTGGTCATGGTTGCATGAACTTCTGCCTCAGTGTATACTTTCATCTGGTCAAACAGACCCACAAACTTTTACATTAATGTATATTTATTTCTCTTTTTCAGTACTGTAAACTCAAACCAGCCACTCTGAGAAAACTGCATAACAGAAGAAATTGTTGTCCTCCTTTTAAAGGAATAATTTGTGATGTTAACAGGATACAATGAGAAAGCAGGGTGAACCACACCCATTAATAACACAGACATCAGCAGGCATATAACTACCAGCAGTACCAGATAACAAATGACAAAAACTAAAATATTATTTTCTAAGATGTGAAAGGAAAGTAGGTCTGAGAGAAGGAGGACAAAGTCATCCTTCATGTCTACTTGGTGATAGTTAACAGGCCAGAGAAAATAAAACGATCTGTCTCGAAGGAACAGAACCCTCCACAAAGACCTAATTAGAATCTAGGTGACAGTGCTGAAGGCAAGTAACGGATTAAGAAACAGAAACATAACAGCCATTTTTACTGCAGTATTTTATTTTCCCTTGAGAAGTCACACCAATGGATTGAAAAGTACAATGTTCCACTTTCCATATAGTCTAATAGACTGGTCCTGAGGTTGGGAAGTTATTCTAGGCATCACTTGCAAATAAATTATTCATGCCACAGAAGATACAGGTGTAATCAAAAGTCCTGAATTTTTTTAAAATATCACTTTTACCTGAATATGGAATGTTAATACACTACACTTAAAAAGATAAAAATGACTTTCTAAGTGCTCACTACAAATAAAAAGAAGGCAAACATGAAACACTGATCCAGAGGAAGCTTAGAAATCCACAGTAACTCCTTTCTGTGAACTCTGATATTGAGCCCTCCCATATGTTGGTCAACTGAGTTTATGACCCCATCATTCCCTGATGGGTTAAGAAGATCTCCACTCTCTTAAATTGCCCAAGTTTGAGATGTAGTCAGATATCTTCCTAAGGATGTTTCCCCCACATGAAGAGTAGAAATAAGTAGGGTCTGAAATGTCAACAGAAGACATAGTTGAATGTGGTAATTATTATAATAAAAGTGATCAGCATGTCACTACAGTAAAGAAAATTGTAGAATCAAGACTAAGATGATCTGAAAGTATTGTTATTGTACCTTCATTCTTGAAAGATATATTTGTTAGAAATAGAATTCTGAATTGACAGGTTTTTGTTTCAGTATTTTAAAGTTATTTTCCACTACCTTCTGGCTTTCATTATTTCTGATGCAGTAAATGGTATTTCAAATAATTGTTTCCCTGAGTGTAATATATGATTTTCTATGGTTATTATCAGCATTGTCCCTTTATCTTCATTTTCAATAATTTAAATGTGATATGGTTTTATTACCATACTTGCAGTTTGATGAACGTCTTGAATATAAATATTTATGTCTTTCATCAAATTAGGAAACTTTTCAGCCATCTTTTTTTTTAAATATTTTTTCTCACTTTCCTTTTTCTGGAATCCTAATTACACAAATGTTGAAGCTTATGGCTTGTCCCACCAGTTCCTTAGGCTCTTTTTTATATCTCTTTAACTTATTTTTCCTTTTTAAAAAGTTTTCTCTTCACCTATCTTCAATTTTATTAAGTCTTTCTTTTTGCATTTCCAAATTGCTGATAAACCCAGCCAGTGTGTCTGTGTGTGGCTCTGTGTGTGTGTACCCATATATTCAGATATTATACTTTCAGTTCTAAATTTTTCATTTTGTTCTTTTTAGAAGAGCCTGTTTATTTGTTGAGCATTCATATCTTTTCATTTATTATGATCATATTTACTTTATGTCCTTGAGTATAGTTAGTTATAACAGTTACTTTATTATTCTTGTCTGCTACTTCCAACATCTCGGTCAATCTCTACTGATCACTTTTCCCCTTGATGTTGGAACAGATTTTTCAGTTTCTTCCTATGTTTAGTGATTTTTCATTTTTCTAGCTAAGACATATGAATAATATGCTTTAGAGATTCTGGTTTCCTTTTTGTTCTTCTGAAGAGTATAGTTATTTGGTATTAGCAAGTAGTTAATTTAGTCATTTTCAAACTCTAGAGTATGAAATTTTAGTTCAATACTTTTTCTCCCAGGCAAGCTTCTTATAAAATGCTCTGTACATGTAGAGTTTGGGGATCAATCACAGATTTGGGTAGCTTTCAAGCACAGAATCTGGTGATCTCTCTTTTAGCTCTCTCATGAGATATTCCTTTTCGCTCTCCACTTGTGAGAGCTGCCTTTCCCACTTTCCTCTGGTTGTCTTGTCTGGGTTCTAGTCACTCCCCATGGCACTGACAGCTGTCTAGTCTCAAGACAAAAGCCCTAAAAAAATCCAGAAAATTCACAACATGCTATTCCTTTATCCCAAGTTTTGGCCTCCTACCCTCCAGTATCTGCTTGCTGTTGGCTGCTCTCCAGTGCTTTATGCAATTATCCTTTTTATATATTTTCTCAGCTTAAAGGTATTGTCTAGGGGAGAGTTGCTTCAATGGACGTTACTTAGCAGTAAACATAAGCCAGAACCTCTATCTCTATATGTGCTCATTTTTAAATGTAGGTTAGAATGTGCCAGCTTTTCTGAACACAAGCAACCACAAACATATCAGTGGCATACAGCAATAATCACTCATTCCTTATTCACAGCCTTCATGTTATTTCGGACAGCTCTGCTTTCAGATGCAAGTCAGATTCAGGTCTGTTCCCTGTGTCTCATTCTGGGCTTAAGCTGGAGGAGTAGCAGCAGCCATCTAAGGTATGTTCTTCTCCCAAGGCAAGGGTTGGAAACATTCAAATGAGTAAGCAGAAAAGTGCAACTCTTCTTAAGGTCTACACTTAAACTGGACCACAGTACCATCACTTCCTCTGCATCCCATTGATCAAGGCAACTCATCTGAACAACCCCAATTTCAGTGGGCAGGAAAGTAAACCCTTTACATAGAGGAAGAAGAATTTATATTTGCCAAACTATCATCTATTCTACCAAATTAGTAACAAGGCATTCAACTAAGCTATCAGAGGATTAAGAGAATTCTACTCCTGAGGTCAGTTAAATCTAGTGAGAAAGACATGTAAAATCTTTGTGCAATGTGGTAATTTTTAGATAATATATTGCACAATCTTGGATTCTTTCTATTTCTAGGAATATTTCTTCTCTCCTTCTCTGTATGATAAAAAAATAAAACCAATGTGATATTACAAGAAAATAAAACTGTGGACCAATATCCTTCTTGAGCATACACACAAAATTCTTTTAAAACTTCTCACAAATAGATTCTAGTCATATATAAAAAGGGTAAAGTATAGTGACAATGCCAGGTTTACCACAGATATGCTAGGTTGGTTTAACATATTCAGAAAAATCAATCCATGCCATTCAGTCTAACAACAAAATTAAGTGGGAGAAAGCACATGATCATCTAAATAAATGTAAAAAAAAATGTTTTGCAGAAGTTATTACTCATGATAAAAACCAGAGCAAACTAGACAAAGAAGCACTTCCCTCAACATGAGTAACGATATCAACAGAAAGATTGCAGCTAACATCGTACTTCATGATGGAAGACTGAACGCTTTCCCCCAAAGATTGGAAACAAGGCTAAGATGTCACATGTGTCACTGATCGTCATGATCATACAAAAGGTCCTGGCCAGTACAATAAGACAGGGAAAAAGACATTAAAATAAAAACAAAAATTGGAAGGAAGGAGTAAAATGATCTTTTTCATAAGCACATGATTTTATCATGTAGAAAATCTTAAGATACCCATGAAAGAAGTACTAAAAATAATAAATATACATTTATCAAGGCCATGAGGTATAAGATCAATATACAGAAATTGCTCTATGAGAGAGAGAGAAAAAAATCTAAATAAAATTCAAAAATCCAATTCAATTAAAAATAACATCCAAAAACATGAAATGCTTAGGAGTATTTAACAAAGTAAGTACAAATCTACAAAACTTTGCTGAAGGAAATAAAAGAGTATCTAAGTAAATGGAGAGATAAACCATAATCATGAGTAATAAACCCGGTATTGTTAAAATGTCAATTTAGCCTAAGTTGAGCTATAAATGCAACACAAATGCAATGAACATTCAAGCAAATATTCTTGTGAATTTTGCAATTATAAAATTCACATGGAAATGCAAATGACCTAGAATAGCCAAAGCAATCTTGACAAGTAAAGACAAAGGTAGAAAAATTACATTACCTATTTCAAAACTTATAGTAATGCTATAATAATCAAGATTGTATAAATTTGACAAAGAGACATATAGATCAACAGAACTGAAAGTTCATTAATAAACACAAATATGACCAGTTGAATTCTGACAAGTGGGTCAAGGTAATTCAAAGGGAAATGGAAATTGTTTCAAGAAATGAGGCTTCAACAACAGGATATCTCTACTGAAAATATAAACCTAATGTTCATTCATATCAATCCTGAAAATTTTCTTGAAATAAGCCATAGAACTAAGTGTAAAAGTTAAACTTATAAAATCTCTAGAAAAAAATGAAAAAAATTAAGCAATAGGTAACTAAAGATTTCTTAGATGGGATACGAGAAGTATGAACCAAAAAAGGAGAAAATAAATAAATAAACTGACCTTTATATTTAAAAAAAGCTTTCTAAAGACATGATTAATGAAATAAAAATGTAAACCACAAAATAGAATATATATATATATGTGTATATATATATTTATATATGTACATAATGAGAAAGCACTTGTGTCTAGAATATAAAAAGAATTTTTACAATTCAATAATAATGAGTAGCGCAATTTTAAAAATTAGTAAAATTTTAAGGACACTTCTTAAGATACATGAAATGTCAATAATCATAGAAAAGATGTTTAACATCCTTAGTTGGAAAACTAAGATAAACCTTCATTGAAATACAACTGTACACTTACACAGATGGCTACAATTAAAAATTGAGAGAATGAAAGTTGTCAATTATACAGAACACCTACATTGCTGGTGGGGAAATATGATACAGCTACTTTACAAAACAGTTGGGCAGTTTCTCATAGATATAAACATGCATTTGTGTATGACACAGAAATTTCACTCCTAGGTATTTATCCAAGAGAAAGGAAAACTTGTAGCCTCACAAAGACTTATATACAAATGCACATAGTAATTTTATTTATAATAGCTAAAACCTGAAAGAAACTCAAATGTTGATCAACAGGGAAGTGGGTAAGCATAATATAAATGTGATGCAATGGAATACTACTCAGCTATAAAAAGGGACAAACTAATGAAACATCAGCAACATTCTGCTGGATGAAAAAAGTCAGAAATATGATGCTGAGTAAAAGGAGCTGGATACTAGAGAATATATACTTTCCAATTTCACATATATGAAATTCTAAACTTTCAAAATAATCTCTGCTAGGAGGCATAACTCATTGAATGGTCCACTGTAAATGGATATTGATTATTTCAAAGTTGACAAAAAAGACAAAATCTGCAGCTTCATTTGTTACAATTTCATATCTTGTATTAATATTTGGTAATAATTAACAAACTTGTGTTCCAGGCATGGTAAAAAACACTTCACAAGTATGAATACTTAATAAAGCTCATATAGAATTTTATTACTGAGTTGATACCAGGTGCTTTCCAAGGTATTCTTACAGGTTATAGTAATCCTCATTACATCACTGAAATATAGGCTAGGCAGTTTTTATCCCCATTTTAAAAGTAAAGAAACTGAAATGCAGTGAGGTTAAATAATTTATTAAGCAAAGTCATTTAGCTTTTAAGGATTAGGTTTGGAAATCTAAATTTATCATTTTGTCTGCTAATCCTTCTAAATAATACACCTGGAAATTTGTTGAATTGGATAAATGTATATTTTTGAGTGATTTTCAAATTTGGAAATTGATGTTATTCTAATTGTCCTGCACTTTTAGAGGAAGAGGCTTCCATGGTTGACTCATCACTATGTAACTTTGTTCTCATGCAAATGGAGCCATTGTAAACAGTTAGTCCATTTGCAACCCACATATGGAGAAGCAGCTACCTCCCATGGACTGTGTTTACCTTAGGTGGTTAATGATCATAAATGCAACATCTACCAAGGTGTTGGTAGATGGAAACTTTCCAAAGCACCGGTTAATGAGAGATTTTTTTTCTCCCCTCTCAGGAGCAAGTTCCATGTGAATTCCTGCCTTATGAGTCATCTGCCAAGTCCAGCTCATCGAATTTTGCCCCAAAGGCAGTGGAAGAATGAACCAACCCATCAAACTCCTGCCATAAATTTAGCTTCAACCATGAGATTATTTCTCCTGGGAAGGAGGTTTCACACCCCTCAAGCAATCCCTTGGGCATTTTAAATAGTTTTTCTTCTTGTTTGAGTGCTTTCTATTTAAGACCAAGTGAAATATATTTCTGAACTAGATTTTTTTCTTTATCATTGTGCATTTGCTGGCAATAATAAGTAGAGAAGATTTATCTGTGTGTGCATGCATGTGTGAAAGAGAGATGGGATTGGAAAAGAGAGAAAAAAAGGGCTGGAAAGGGAGAGGGAAAGAAGACACTAAGAGACTATTAAAAATATATATCTATTATCTAGACATTCTGTGGAGTGATTTCTGTGCCAGCTAAGAATGTTTTTTCCTCCTGAGACATTCTGGGAAGTCTAAAAGTAACTGACTTCAGAAACTAACACATATCTTGGCTATTGAATACACAGTTTTATGGAGAGCTACATTCCCAGTACAGAGAGTTTTTATGGAATGCAAAACTGTAAGAACATTTTCCTATAATGTGGTCACCAGGAAGTGTCTACCCTTTCAAGATGGCCATATCCTAATCCCTAGACCCTAGGATTGTTACCTTCCATGGCAAAAAGGACTCTGCAGATGTGATTCAATGAAGGATCTGAAAATGGAAAGATAATTCTGGATTATCCACATGGGCCCAATTAAGTCAGAAAAGCAGAGGGTCAGAGTCAGAGGGGAGTCTGAAGTTGCTCTGTTCTACTGGTTTTTAAATGGAGAACAGCCCATGAGCCAAGAGTGCAAGCAGCTTCCAGAAGCTGGAGAATGTGAGCTATCAATTCTTCCCTAGCACCTCCAGAAAGAAGGCAGCTCTGCCAACACATGTGTTTTCACTTAGTGAAACCCATTTCAGACTCTGGCACTCCAAAACTGTATGATAATATATTTTTTTAAGCCAGTAATTTTGTGGTAGCTTGTTACAGCAGCTTATGGCTGAAACCAGTACACATAAGAATAGATGCAGAAAATACTTGGGCATTTTTATTTCACATCCTATTCTTATCCATAGGTGACTCTGTGTTCTAATCTTCATGGCTTGGAATTCTAATTTGTGGAGAATAGAGTTGACTGCACCAATGTTTAAGATAACAAGAGATATTTCAGGAGAGCAGCAACACTACCAAAGGGACCTTAGAGAATAGTACCCCTCCTGAGATGTCTGAAATTTGGGACTATTTTCCAGGTGTGTCCTTCTGTAGGATCTGAACTCACAGGGTCAACTTGGGTTTCAAGTCTAGAATATGTGCTTAGTAAACTTGTTGAATGAATGGTTAGGGAAAAAGGTTAGCTATGAATACCTTGTATTAAAGAGCATGGATGATGAATAAAACCACCTTCTCTGCCAGCTGGTTGGTGTCTCAGTGTCACATCGTATTCCTGTTAAGATGAGCACACTTTGGTAGAAATGCAAGTGTAATAAGGACCAATTTACATATTACGCCCCTACATTGTAGAGGCAAAAAATATAACAACCAAGGGAGGCAAGGAAAAGGCACAGGGTGTTGTGACCAAGTGAAACAGGATGGAAGAGGGCAGGGCACAACCTTTAAAAGAATGACATAGTTTTTGAGGATAAGACATAAACTGGCTACAACCTCCTAGGTCCAAGATGGTGGAAGATCGAATTTCCAGTGGACCTTGAGCCTCACTGTACGCTCACTGTAATACATTAGTTAAATGACACGTCCACAGGTGCCAGGACACTTCTGACCATAAAAGGACAAAAAGAGGGCAGTGGCCCAATTCCTGGAAATCTCCGCCCCTTCTCCAAAATAGTTAGAATAATTCTCCCATTCACTAGCCTATGAAAATACCAGCCCATAAAAACTAGCCACACCATATTTCTGGGCCTCTCACTTTCTGAGATGGCCCACACTCTGTCTGTGGAGTATGTTTCTCCCAGGGCTGCTCTTGCCTTTTGTGACACACTGCATTCTGTCTATGGAATGTGTATCTCTCTAAATACACCCACTTCTTACCTATCACTTTTCCTCTTGCTGAATTCCTTCTGCTATGAGACATCAAGAACCTGACCTTCATTTAGTCCTGAGACCAGTGTAGGATCTCAATTAAAAAACAGTGGGTTTGAGTCCCAATCTGAGCTGTGCGGTTTCACAACGGGGCAGGCTCTGGCACCACAGTGCATTGACTCTAAAGCTGAATCTTTTCTTTATAAACTGTCTGGTTTCAGAGAAGTTAATTAGCATCTGTATCTCAGACCCTCTGACATTAAATGAAGAAATGATTTAGTGCAAGCAACGTGCACAAAAACACAGCAAACTAGAGCTGGACACAGAAGGAGACTCAAGGAGCTTCAGGGAGAGTCAGTCCCATGTGGTGAAATGCAGTGTTTCAGACAACAGTGAAAGTGATGTGATTTCTATTAAGAAAAATAAGAAGTATTCATGGGATGTCAAAGATAAACTTCTTCATTAAAACTTTTGCCTAGAGCTAGTATTGGGCATTAAAACAATCTAGTGTTAACACTTTACTAGTTTAGAGATATTTTTCTCTTTTACCATCTCTCCATACACATATCAGCTTTGATGAATTTTCACCTTTTTAAACTCATAGATTCACATTACTGACCTCATTAGCCAGAGATGGAAAAAAAAGCAGCATGCTTACTGGATAATGAAAATTACTGCTCACCTCTAATGATCAGTTATTTGAAATAATATCTGAAATGTGTATAAAACAAAATAAGCACACAAAAAAAGAAATATTGGTTGTTGTTAAGTGGTTACTTGTGTGTTAGTTCAAGTTAAGGTAACGCTGCTCCAGTGATTTGTATGTAGGTTGCTATGGCCACTGAACATAGCTACAGCTTGCAGACAGTCCAGCTCTGAGGGGCACATCCACATTATTTGTGAAGGATAAAATTCCATGATCCCTTTGAACATCCTTCTAACTATTTTTAACAATTATTGATGTACAGGTAGGGGAAATGAAATGTACAGACTTCAAGTGTCATTTTGATGGGTTTTGACAATTATGTGCACCATGTAACCACCATCCAAAACAAGATATAACTCCTGCTCATTATGAGTCAGTAGAAGCCTGACTATCACCACCTCAAGATCAGAGTTCACCGTGTTCTGATTTCTATTACCCTAAAATAATTCTCTTCGTTCTTGGGCTTCATACCCATGGAATCATAGAAATGTATTCTTTTGCTTTTTTCATGCAAGACAATGGTTATGAGATTCATCCCAGCTGTGAGTAGTTTATTCTTTTTTATTGCCTGGTGGAATTGTATTGTGTGAATCTAATATGATTTGTCTATCCATTTCTTTTCCTAGTAATTTGGTTTCCATTGTAGAGTCATTATGAATAAGGTTGATATGCATATTCTTGTTAAAAGGGTTATGTTGACATATGGTTTCTTATTTCTTCAGTAAGTACCTGATTCAGTTTGGATTGTAGGCCTAAATGCAAAAGCTAAAACTAAAAAATGTCAAAAAGATGTCACGGAGAGTATATTTAAGCCATTAAGGGAAGCAAAGATTTCTTAGGTAGACACAAAAAGCACCAAAGAACCAGAAAAGAGAACCCTCCTACACTGTTGGTGGGAATGTATTCGGCTGGCCAAAAAGTCTGTTTGAGTTTTTCCATAAGATGTTACGGAAAAACCCGAACGAACTTTTTGGCCAATATGTAAATTGGTGCAGCCACTATGGAGAACAGTGTGGAAGGTCCTTAAAAAACTAAAAATAGAACTATCATATGACCCAGCAATCCCACTACTGGGCATATATCTGGAGAAAATCATAATTCAAAAAGATACATGCACCCCGATGTTCATTGCAGCACTATTTACAATAGCCAGGACATGGAAGCAACATAAATGCCCATCGACAGATGAATGGATAAAGAAGATGTGGTACATATATACAATGGAATATTACTCAGCCATAAAAAGAACAAAATAATGCCATTTGCAGCAACATGGCTGGACCTAGAGCTGATCATACTAAGTGAAGTAAGCCAGACAAAGACAAATATCATATGACATTGTTTAAATGTGGAATCTAAATATATATATATATATATATATATATATATAAATGAACTTATTTACAAAACAGAAACAAACTCACAGTCTTAGAGAATGAACTTATGGTTACCAGGGGCAAGGGTTGCGGGGAGGGATAGTTAGGGAGTTTGGAATTGACATGTACACACTGCTGTATTTAAAATGGAGAACCAAAAAGGACTTACAGTAAAAAAAAAATTTTTTAATAAAAAAACAAAAGAACCAGGAAAGAACAAAATTGATAAACTGGACTTCCTCAAAGGTAAATATTCTTCTTCTCTGAAGGTGTCATTTAAAAAATGACTAGGCAGGTCAAGGGTAAGAATGAAATATTTGCAATATGTGTAACAAAATATTGTTTTCCAGAATATGTATACAAATCAACAGTAAAAAGACAAAGGACCAGTCAAAACTTTTGACCAGACAAATGACAAGATAAATATGTTAGAGGACTTTAATTATCTCATTTCAGTACTTATTTTACCCTATAGTCTTCTGATAGTGTGATATTGGCCAAAGGGTACAAAAATAAAAGTATGAAAGGGCATAGATGGTCCAGGAATAACCTCAGACATAGATGTAACTAATTCTCCTTTTAACACATTCCCCTACTTCTTGTTGCCCCACTACCTCTTCAGTACCCCAGTATCACCTGTACTCTTCTGTTTCTGCCATCTCCTCTCACAGTACGGTATCTTGGCTCCAAAGCTCAACTTGCTTCTAATGTTCCTTCTTCTTACTAGAGTACACGTTATCAGTCTTCTACTAAGAAATAATGTTTTCTCGACAAAATAACCCAAAACATGTCATCTTTGACTAGTAACTTATTTAATCCTATTTGGAGATCAACAACTTATTTATTAATCCAAGTATATTTCTCTCGGTTGGTTAAGGAAATGGTATTGGGGACTTCCCTGGTGGTCCAGTGGTTAAGACTGGGCCTTCCAATGCTGGTGATGTGGCTTTGATCCCTGGTAGGGGAGCTCGGATGCCACATGCCTGGCGGCCAAAAAACCAAAACATGAAACAGAAGCAGTACTGTAACAAATTCAATAAAGACTTAAAAAAAAAAAAAAGGAAATGGGATCAAGGGAATGTAAGCAACACAAGAAAAGGGTCGTGCATAGTTTCTCATCCCTCCTTTGGTCATACTGGCTCCACCTGTATACAAAATGTTTGCTCTGTCTAGACAATTCAAGCCTCAGACATCTCACCAGAAATGATACCAGATAGGAGACACACTACTTTATCTCCCACCAGGACCCATACCGGCCAGTGTTTATCAGTGTTAGGTTTATTGAAATGACCTCAGTTTCTGGTCTCCTCGGTAACTTGGTGTGGTCAGCTATTAATAGTATTTTTAATGACGTGATCTAAACTTAAGTATTAAGAATGGGAGTAAGCCACAGCGATCAGTAGTAATTCCAATAACTGGGAAAGAATGATAATCCAAGACTATAGGGTTTTCTAATCAAATGCTTTGGAATCACTTCTCAGAATATTATGAATCTTGATTTGGAGAAATATTTTCAGTTCTGCGATTGCTTCCAATAATATGAATCAAAGGGGAAAAAGATCCCTATGCGGAGTTTTCAGATGATTTTATTTGTTAAACTAAAGGGACCATCAAGGGAAGGCTTTTTGTACATTCATGAAAATGATAAAATGATAGTACTTTAAGAAGTCTGCTTTTATACTTGAAATGCATTATCATCTAAAAGCCTGAAACTGAAAAATTAAAAGAAAAGCACCAAGAAAAAAAGAAAAGAAAGAAAAAGGAAAGAAGGAAGAAAGGAAAGAAGGAAGGAGGAGGGAGGATGGGGGGAGGGGAAAAAAAGGAAAGACCCAAACATGGCCTTTTGGAGACAGATAATTCCATCCAATAACATTAAGAAGCAGCTACACCAGGCAGGAGGAGTTCTTTTTTAAAATATTACATTTAGAAATCAGCCAATGGGAAAAGAAGGAAATATTCACGGTAACAGAGGCCAACCACAACGTTGGCAGTGATTCCATGAAGGTTTCTAGACGAGGAGGAAACAATGCCCACTGCATGTGCTGGTCCAACAATCACATCCACTCTGGTGTGTCGGCAGCAGGAGTGGTGGGGTCTGCCCCACAGAAGCCTCTCCCATTCAAGCTGCAAAATGGGGAAAATAGCAAGACAAGGTACCCCTGGTTTAGGCATAAAATTTTCTAACACAGGAAGCTGAGCAAGGACCGATGACCGGGGTACAGTATGTCCTGATCAGGATACTGGGTGCTTTGACATGTTATATTATTGATACTTTCAAACAACATGACAACCCTTTTCAGTAGGTATTATCGTGGACTGGTTTTGTGATTGTCATTTAGTTACTGATTTATTTTTTACTTATTTATTATGGATGAAGATTTTAAATTGAGAGAGGTTGAGGAATATTCTCCAAGTCCCAATTCGGAATGGGACAAACTCAGAATGCCCACTGTTCCCATTGTCAAGGCAGTATCATCCAGTGGTTAAGGACACAAACTTGGTGGCAGTATTTCTGGGTGAAAATCCCGGCCCTGTCACTTATTCATTGTTTAAACTTGAGCAACTCATTTGACCTTCCAAAAAATTACTTTTCTCAATAATAACATGGGAATAATAAAGAAGGTATTCTCATAAGATAGCTGTGAGGATTAAGTGTGTTTATACATGTAAAGCCCTGGTAAGAGTTCCCCGAGTATAATACGAGCTCAATAAATGCCCCTTGTTATTATTATGAGATCCTGTATGAATTCTATTATGTATGTATACGAGTACTTATTCACTCAGCATGTCATAATAGTTTCTGACTATCTTTTCAGGGAATTAAAATGTAATCTGTGCATCCCCTGGAGAGAGAAACTTTGTTTACTTATTCTTTTATTTACTTATTTACATTGCATGCTAAAAATTTTGGAGAGAGGAGAAATAAGTATGCTTATGGGATAGTGGAAAATGTAATCCTAATTATGTTCCGACTGGATAAGCAATAGAACTGAATCATGCTGAGTTAACCAATTAGCCTCAATCATCAAAACTATAGTTGCTATCTTGGCATAATTGCTTTTTTTTTTTTTTTTTTTTTTGGTTAGAACATATGGAGGAACCGGAGAGAGCACTGCCTGACAATTAAAATCTGGGTGATCATGTGCTGCCTCGTGTCTACCCACTAATTAGAAAAGTTATTGAAGAGGTATAATTTGGAAGTTTGTCAGTATTAGGAATTAACTAGGACTCCACTCTTACACATTAAAGCTTACAGCGACCAATATTCTCTCAAAAAATGTTAGTGTTTCATCACCTGTTTCAGAGGAATGAACTTTAGAACCTAAATCCTAAACCATTATTTCTTCACTTCATGAAGAACTTATCCCCAAAGAATGGCTTCAAACTTTTCAGTCAGAGCAGTGTAAGCTCTTAGAAAAACTTATCTCCAGCCACTTCAGGATGACATCACTCACATTAATCTCTCTTTTCCTTTTCCATTTCCACAAACCCTTCTTCCTTAACTATTCCAGAACATTAAAATGGCAAGAATATCTTAAATTTCTTAGATTTTCTTTTATCTCTTGCAGTTCCTTACAAGGCTCTGAGTACAGAGCAGCTAGGAATGTATACTTGATATTCTCTCTTCCTACCTCCAGCTCAATTCTCCTTGAATTTCTCAATTCTTTCTTCTACCAGGCCAAAATACAAAATCTAGGATTCTTAATACTGTCCTCAACAAGCTCTTGAAAGTGAAATAATACATTAGGCATATTCATTCATTCATTCATTTGTTCATAACGAGTGAATGTCAACTCTTTGCCAGGCTCTACTCTATATTCTGAAAATACTTCAGTAAACAAAATTGAAAAGGGTCCTGTCCTCAAGCTGTGAGGAAGACATGAAAAAAACACCCACAAACCAACCAGATAAACAAGGGAGGTTTTAAACATGTAAATTAAAAAATAAAATAAACAAGGAAGGTAATGGGAATCACAGGATGGGAGAAGAAAGAGTGGTGAGGCTGACGTCTTTGAAAGGTTGGTGTTAAATCAGAGTCCTAAGCATGGGAAGAGCTGACTCTGAGGGCATCAGTATTTGAGGCAGAAGGAACATAAAATGAAGAGCCTGAGGTGGGGACAAAATGGTGGTTTTTGAAATGACAGAAAGAAAACCAAAATATCTGGAATGTGGTCAGCAAGTGTGAGAGAAGGTGCAAGTTCAGAGTTCTTTGCTGCAGAGATGAGAATCCATCCCAAATAACATTTAATAAGCGACTGAAGGGTATCAGGAAGCTCAGAGGCTCTCTAAGGAGGCTGAGAGTCAAGCCCAGCTGTAGACCAGCAAACCACCCACAGGGTGAGGGTTGCTTCAGGGAGAGCATCATCACCTCCACTGCTGCTGAGCACAAGTATTGCAGCTCACTCCTTTGAGACTAATACAATGTTCCCCAAACTCTACTACAATCCCAACCAAAGGATAGATTCTACACAGTAGGTACCCACCTCCTGCTACTACTTACTTCCAAATTGAAAGTCTCACAGCACTTTTGGTGGACAGAGCCCATGTCACACAGACAACAGGAAGGCTGGGAGAGAGTATTCTACCTTCTGACTTGGGGACGCAGGACTCATGGTGTCCCATTGGAAGGGTGTTCAAAAGGCGCCAGCTCATCAAACATGTGATAAATGTCCACCAGAGCACAGAGGAAAGCTGGGATTTTTAAATGTGAGTATGATTTGTGTTAGATATGATTCTCATACTCTTCCCCAAATTCTGCATCAAAGAAATTGAAAACTACAAAATGTGTTTGAGCTCCCCAGCATCACAGATGCAGTATGAAAGAAGGAGAGTTGCAATGATCAGTGGTCCCAGAATGTGGCTTAATTCACGGGTGCCTCTGAAGGACATTTAATCAGCAGTGCCACTTTTGCCAGCAGGAGCAAGGCCGCTGGCCACTGGGTCAAATCTCATCAGTATCATCAACAGAAAGTGACACCCATCCTTCAAGGATAAACCCATCATTTCCCTAGGACTCTGAGGTGGAGATCACTACCACTGAAAATAGCACGGGTGATTAAGAGTTTGGCAGAAAATGAAAGATGTCTTTCAAATCTTACACTCCTATAGTTACAACTGCCGCATTGCTAACAAAGTCAAAATAATTTCTGAAAAAGAACTTGAAAGTGGAGGCATTTAAAATTCAACATATACACTAAATAAAAAGTTTTCTCTTCACAAATTTAAAATGCATTTTGTTTTCAGGTTAACATGTTCAAAACCCATTTTTCTTATTTATTTTTTTATTATTATAATTATTTTTAGGTATAAAGGTGTTCCTTGCAGCACTGTTGTTATTTTTTTTTAATTTTTATTTTGTATTGGAGTAGAGTTTATTTACAATATTGTGTTAGTTTCAGGTGTAGAGCAAAGTGATTCAGCTATACATATACATATATGTATTCTTCTTCAGGTTCTTTTCCCATATTGGTTATTACAGAGTATTCAGTAGTGTTTCCTGTGTTATACAGTAGGTCCTTGTTGATTATTTTTTATATGGTGGTGTGTATGTATTAATCGCAGCCTCCATTTTTTCTTTCTGTGATTAGACAAGGACTTACCAGACACTTGTTACCAGAAAATGTAATGAAGCAAAACTCTGAACATTTTGGGGCTTCATCCAATGCCTTAGATTAGCAATGAAACTTTTTTCAAAGCTCCATTTTGCATATGATTAGCAAGTAGTTAAGCTCCATTCATCCCACAGAAATGTCTACATATTATAAGCAAAACACTTTGCTGTTTCAAGGCAGTGGGAAGGGTGTCTGGCTGTGTATCCCAATCACCAGGGGAAATGTGATAAAATAAAGACTCAGGGTTTCCCTGCAAGATTGTGATTCCTTATCATCTCTCATAGGGTCAGGGAACCCAATGCATCTAACACATTCATCAGTAGTTGAATATGATTGCAATCTGTCTTCCAGGCAGATCTTTTGGTAAAATCACAGGATTTTCATCTCATCAGAGATACCTAGGGGGTTGTGTTTACACAAGTAGTACCCAAACATTCTGTAAAAGGAATTTAAATAGTTACTGAACAAAGGACATGATGAAAACTTATCTTTCTGAGAAAATCCATGGAAAATCCTCCCATTCTTCTGCTAAAGTCTAAACTCTTCTAAACATCTAAATACTTTATAAATGTTTCAAACAATCTTTGAATGGGTTATATGATAATAATGACAACAATAATAATAACAAACAGGACAAAAGAGAAATAAAAGATTATAAACTAACTCAAACACTAATTAGGTGGGCTTCCCTGGTGCTGCAGTGGTTGAAAGTCCGTCTGCCGATGCAGGGGACACGGGTTCGTGCCCCAGTCTGGGAAGATCCTACATGCCATGGAGCGGCTGGGCCCATGAGCCATGGCCGCTGAGCCTGCATGTCCGGAGCCTGTGCTCCGCAACGGGAGAGGCCACAACAGTGAGAGGCCCATAAACCCAAAAAACAAACAAACAAAAAACTAATGAGGTGGTATTCAAAAAATAATATAATGTGTAAATAAAAGCTAGAACTAATCTTTGAAAACCAGAAACACAGACAACTCTCTAGGATACACAATAAAAATATAAACAAAACTGGAAATGAGAATGTGACTACAATGATACTGAGGACTTTTATAATAAGTTAATAATGTTCATAATTATAGTTAATAGATATAAAATTCTAATTTTCTTTTTGAAAATGAATCAGTGACCCAAACCACAGCTGTGGGAAACTGAAGTCTAATAATTACAAAAGAAATAGGACAAGTTAACAATGACTTGCCTCCTTAAAAGAATTGTGGGTTATGTGGTTTTACACCTAATATAACAAAGCTTCCTCCCCTGTAGAATCTATTCCTGAGAATAGAGATCATCAAGGATCCATTATGTAACAAAGATCAATAGAAGAGATCAATAAAGTTTATTTAAAAGACAAATATAAAACCAAAGCGGTTAAGGAAAAAAAAGACAAAGTGAAATATAAAATAAGGTATGCACAATGACATTCAATTGTAGAGAATTTAAATATCATGAGATTATTCTGAATAATCTCAATACAATGAATTGGAGACTTTAAAAATTAATATAGTTTGTACAGAAAAATGCAAAATACCAAGGCCAGCTCAAGAAACTATAGACTATCTAGAAATCTAGAACATTAAAGATAATCATAAATGTTAATGACTCCAACAAAACATGATTTAGTTTGAGTATAAATTTATTCAAAGAAGGAAGCAGAAAGTGCAAATAGAATGCTGATATTTAATAGAAGTTAATAATATAGAAAATATGGCAGTCCATAGAGAACATTGATAAATTTTGAGAAATATAAAATTCAAATTTGTTACCTTACAACTGGGAAAGAATTTTAATAGTTTGCCCATTTGAAGTCAGTAAATCCCCTACGTGCGAACATTCAAGTTGTGAAATTTCAAATATGCGAACGTGAGTTCACATGTCCAATCACGTAAGGTGTGAGTGAAATTGCAGCTTGCCCTCCATCTCCTATTGCTGATGATGCTTCAGCTCTACCATCTCCCACCTCCTCTCCCTCCTCCAGTCAGTAACTATTCTTGCCTGTTCACTCCATGCCAGCCCCTGTATGCCAGCTGTTGCACTGTACTGCTGTACTTTTCAACGTACTGTACTGTAAGATTAAAAATGTGTTATTTTTGTGTTTGTTATGTATTTTTTATGTGAAAAGTATTATAAACCTATTACAGTACAGTACTATATAGCTGATTGTGTTAGTTGGGTACCTAGGCTAACATTGTTGGACTTAAAACAATTTGGACTTATGAACATGTTCTTGGAATAGAACTTGTTCGTATGTAGGGGACTTACTATATATCCATCTGCTAGGCTGACATAATGAGATAGTAACACGAGTGGTGAAAAGAGAGCAACAAACATGGTTCATGGCAATTCATGGAGAGTTTTATATAAAGTAAGAGGAAACACAGAGGCATGGCTTCCCATTTTCTAACAATCTGCACATCTCTTAGTGAGCTAGATTCTACCAGCAAATAAACATGAAAAATAACCATAACACATTTCTGGGGTTTACAGTAATGTTGAGTAAAGAGAACATCAGTTTCCCAGGAGAATCACTCAACAGGCCTGGTCTTCTGACTTGTCTAGCCCATAACTGTGTTTCAGTTCCTTAACTTTTAACATCTCCCTTCTGTTTTTATTCTGTATCATTTTAGCAGGTAAAATATGTTATTTAGTCTCTCAGGCATACAATAGCTCTTCCAGATACCCAATGAAGGGAAGGTGTTTCAGCAATTAAAACAAGGTAGTATTTCACCATTCTTGATTTTTCCTATTTTTACTACCTTTGTTATAGAATGCTATATAAATCTATTGGTATACAAACAAATATGTTGAATTCATATCATTTCCATGAAATTTAAGATCCCTCATTTTCTTTTTCACTTTTATTCCTCTCCTGGTCAGCATTTCAGAAGTGTCTCCAAGGCATTCCAGTTCAGTATAATTTTGCTAGTATTATTTAACTACTAACTAGTTGCATAGAAAACAAATTCTAAACTGCCTAGAATGGTCAGGATCTTGTTAAATAGAATAGAATCCATTCTGGTTATTTTTAAAAATAGTAAAATGTTACAGATTCTTTAGAAGGGCTAAAGATATTATAGACACTAAAATGAGTTTTCAAGAGTAATTTGCAATGTCAAATTTTGCTGCCAAGAAAGCAGCCACCTGTGACAGCTATTGAATTAAGAAACTATTGGCTTCAGAACCACTGGATCAGGAAGCTGCTTGCTAAATTTGGAAGCTGGCTTTATACTTGTCTACTCCAGAACAGTAACACTTCTACTGTTTCCCAGAAGCAAAATAGTTCCTCACACCCTGCATCTCTCCACACATGACTCAGTTCCAAATCCAAGTGTACCTTGGATTCCAGTAGCAGAATCTAAGTCTCAGTGGGAATTCTAGCTACAAGAGAGCCTAAGAAACACAGTTTTAAGCTTTCCAGTCTCTGCAGGAAAAGGGTTTTGGACTTAGGTTGAAGGGGTTTCGAGTGCATATTGAAAAACCCAACCAACAACAATGACCTCACAAGCAGAGGACAGGCAGAGCATCATATAGAGTCACAAATGATTATGCAATAAAAATGAAAGTAGAAATGCTGACAAATGTATTTGTTTATAAGATGCCATCATTTTTAATCTTTTAAAAGCAGTTTAGTGTTAAACAACCCTCTCTTAAGAGCTTTTACCCAAAACAAATGTCTATTATTTTAATAATAAACTTAATAATAAATTAAGTTTATTATTTAATTTAATAATAAACTTCAGGGATAAATTTAAAAGAATCCATGTTGAAAGTAAAATATTTTCATATATCTCCCTCAGAAGGTGATAGTATACCCAGAAAAAATGTACTAAAGATAAAGAAATATTGAATACTATTAACCAAGTTGACCTAATTTATAGTTGTAGAATATAACAACCAAAATATGGAGCATAAATATTTCCTTCCAATTTATATAAAATATTTACCAATATTAGACCATAAAACATATTACAGTAAAATTATTTAAATTTAAATTAAAAGGACTAAAATCAGAGATCCCTACAAAGCAGACCAGCTCACAGCCTTTTGGGAAAGCATGTGGCTCTAGAGCTTGAGCTCACACCTCTCCATTCTTTAACCTGAGAATAAAGCTTTCCTTTGTTTCTGAACCAAACTTGGTCTCATTGGCACAAACCACACCAGCCAGAAGGAGGCATGTTGGAAGCCGTGTACCTGACAGGGTCAGCTGACAGGGTCTTGGCTCTCTGGCGGGGTTTCAGACCTGAGCCTCTGCGAATGGGAGAGGCGAGTTCAGGACATTGGGCCACCAGCGACTTCCTGGGCCCATATAATATCAATCAGTGAGAGCTCTCCCAGAGATCTCCATCTCAATGCTAAGACCCAGCTCCACTCAACGACCAGCAAGATCCAGTGCTGGACAACCCATGCCAAACAACTAGCAAGACAGGAACACAACCCCACCCATTAGCAGAGAGGCTGCCTAAAATCATACTAAGTTCACAGACACCACAAAACACACTACTGCATGCGGCCCTGCCCACTAGAAAGACAAGATCCAGCCTTATCCACCAGGACACAGGTACAAGTCCCCTCCACCAGGAAGCCTACACAACCCACTGAACCAAACTTACCCACTAGGGGCAGACACCAAAAAAATAGGGAACTATGAACCTGCAGCCTGTGAAAAGGAGACCCCAAACACAGTAATTTAAGCAAAGTAAAAAGACAGAGAAATATACAGCAGATGAAGGAGCAAAGTAAAAACCCACCAGACCAAACAAATGAATAGGAAATAGGTAGTTCACCTGAAAAATAATTCAGAGTAATGATAGTAAAGATGATCCAAAATCTTGGAAATAGAATGGAGAGAATACAAGAAATGTTTAACAAGGACCTAGAAGAACTTAAGAGCAAACAAACAATGATGAACAACACAACAAATTAAATTAAAAATTCTCTAGAAGGAATCAATAGCAGAACAACTAAGGCAGAAGAACGCATAAGTGACCTGGAAGATAAAATAGTGGAAATAACTACCACAGAGCAGATTAAAGAAAAAACAATGAAAAGAATTGAAGACAGTCTCAGAGACCTTTGGGACAACATTAAATGCACCAAGATTCGAATTATAGGGGTCCCAGAAGAAGAAGGGAAAAAGAAAGGGACTGAGAAAATATTTGAAGAGATTATAGTTGAGAACTTCCCTAACATGGAAAAGGAAATACTCAATCAAGTCCAAGAAGTGCAGAGAGTCCAATAGAGGATAAATCCAAGGAGAAACATGCCAAGACACATATTAATCAAACTGTTCAAAAATTAAATACAAAGAAAAAACACTAAAAGCAGCAAGGGAAAAGCAACAAATAACACACAAGAGAATCCCCACGATGTTAAAAGCTGATCTTTCAGCAGAAACTCCGCAATCCAGAAGGGAGTGGCAGGGCATATTTAAAGTGACGAAAGGGAAAAACCTAAAACCAAGATTACTCTACCCAGCAAGGATTTCATTCAGATTCGGCAGAGAAATTAAATCCTTAACAGACAAGCAAAAGTTAAGAGAATTCAACACCACCAGACCAGCTTTACAACAGATGTTAAAGAAATTTCTCTAGGGACGACACACAAGAGAAGCAAAAGACCTACAATAACAAACCCAAAACAATTAAGAAAATGGTAATAGGAACATACATATTGATAATTACCTTAAATATAAATGGATAAAATGATCCAACTAAAAGACATAGACTGGCTGAATGGATACAAAAATGACCTGTATATGTGCTGTCAACAAGATACCCACTTCAAACCTAGGGACACATACAAATTAAAGTGAGGGATGGAAAAAGATATTCCATGGAAATGGAAATCAAAAGAAAGCTGGAGTAGCAACTCTCATATCAGACAAAATAGTCTTTAAAATAAAGACTATTACAAGAGACAAAGAAGGACACTATATAATTATGAAGGGATCAATCCAAGAAGAAGATATAACAATTGTAAAATACTTTTGCACCCAACCTAAGAGCACCACAATACATAAGGCATATGCTAACAGCCATAAAAGGGGAAGTTGACATTAACACAATAATAGGGGACTTTAACGCCCTACTTTCACCAATAGATAGATCAACCAAAATGAAAATAAATAAGGAAACACAAGCTTTAAATAATACATTAAACAAGATGGACTTAATTGATATTTATAGGACGTTCCATCCAAAAACAACAGAATGCATTATCTTCTCAAGTGCTCATGGAACATTGTCCAGGATACATCATATCCTGGGTCACAAATCAAGCCTCGGTAAATTTAAGAAAATTTAAATCATATCAAGTATTTTTTCTGACTACAACACTATGAGACTAGATATCAATTACAGGAAAAAGAACTGTAGAAAAGACAAACACATGAAGGCTAAACAATATGCTACTAAATAACCAAGAGATCACTGAAGAAATCAAAGAGGAAATCAAAAGATACCTAGAAAGAAATGACAATGGAAACACGATGGCCCCAAACCTATGGGATGCAGCAAAAGCAGTCCTAAGAGAGAAGTTTATAGCAATACAGTCTTATGTCAGGAAACAAGAAAAATCTCAAATTAACAATCTAACTCAGCACCTAAAGCAGTTAGAGAAAGAAGAAACAGAAAACCCCAAAGTCAGCAGAAGGAAAGGAATCATAAAGATCAGATCAGAAATAAATGAAAAAGAAATGGAGGAAATGATAGCAAAGATCAATAAAAATAAAAGGTGATTCTTTGGGAAGATAAACAAAATTGATAAACTGTTAGCCAGACTCATCAAGAAAAAAAGGGAGAACACTAAAATCAACAGAATTATAAATGAAAAAGGGGAAGTAACAACTGACACTGCAGAAATATAAAGGATCATGAGAGATTACTACGAGCAATTATATGCCAATAAAATGGACAACCTGGAAGAAATGGACAAATCCTTAGAAAGGCAAAACCTTATGATACGGAAACAGGAAGAAATAGAAAATATAAACAGACCAATCAGAAGCACTGAAATTGAAACTGTGATTAAAAATCTTCCAACAAACAAAAGCCCAGGACCAGATGGATTCACAGGCAAATTATATCAAACATTTAGAGAAGAGATAACACCTATTCTTCTCAAAGTCTTCCAAAATATAACTGAGAGAGGAACACTCCCACACTCTTTCTACGAGGCCACCATCACCCTGATACCAAAATCAGACAAAGATGTTACAAAAAAAGAAAACTATAGTCCAATATCCTTGATGAACATAGATGCAAAAATCTTGAAAAAAATATTAGCAAACAGAATCCAGCAGAACATTAAATGAATCATACACCATGATCAAGTGGGGTTTATCCCAGGAATGCAAGGATTCTTCAATATATGCAATTCAATCAATGTGATAAACCATATTAACAAATTGAAGGATAAAAACCTTATGATAATCTCAATAGATGCACAAAAAACTTTTGACAAAATTCAACACCCATTTATGATAAAAACTCTCCAGAAAGTAGGCATGGAGGGAACTTACCTCAATGTAATAAAGGCCATATATGACAAACCCACAGCCAACATCATTCTCAATGATGGAAAACTGAAACCATTTCCACTGAGATCAGGAACAAAAAAAGGTTGCCCACTCTCACCACTATTATTCAACATAGTTTTGGAAGTTTTAGCCACAGCATTCAGAAATGAAAAAGAAATAAAAGGAATACAAATCAGAAAAGAAGAAGTAAAACTGTCACTGTTTGCAGATGACATGATACTATATGTACAGAATCCTAAAGATGTTACCAGAAAACTACTAGAGCTAATCAATGAATTTTGTAAAGTAGCAAGATACAAAAACAATGCACAGAAACCTCTTGCATTCCTATACACTAATGGTGAACAATCTGAAAGAGAAATTAAGGAAACACTCCCACTTACCATTGCAACAAAAAGAATAAAATACCTAGGAATAAACCTACCTAAGGAGACAATAGACCTGTATGCAGAAAACTATAAGACACTGATGAATGAAATCAAAGAGGATACAAACAGATGGAGAGATATACCATGTCCTTGGATTGGAAGAATCAACATTGTGAAAATGACTCTACTACCCAAAGCAATCTACAGATTCAATGCAGTCCCCATCAAGTTACCAATGGCATTTTTCACACAACTAGAACAAAAATATTCACAATTTGTATGGAAACACAAAAGACACCAAATAACCAAAGCAATCTTGAGAAAGAAAAATGGAGCTGGAGGAATCAGGATCCCTGACTTCAGACTATACTACAAAGCTACAGTAATCAAGACAGTATGGAACTGGCACAAAAACAGAAATATAGATCAGTGGAACAGGATTGAAACCCCAGAGATATACCCACGCACACATGGTTACCTTATCTTTGATAAAAGAGGCAGGAATATACAATGGAGAAAAGACAGCCTCTTCAATAAGTGGTGCTGGTAAAACTGGACAGCTACATGGAAAAAAAAGAAATTAGAACACTCCCTAACACCATACACAAAAATAAACTCAAAATGGATTAAGGACCTAAATGTAAGTCCAAGCACTCTTAAACTCGTAGGGGAAAACATAGGCAGGACATTCTATGACATAAATCACAGCAAGATCCTTTTTGACCCAGCTCCTAGAGAAATGGAAATAAAAAGAAAAATAAACAAATGGGACCTAAATAAACTTAAAAGCTTTTGCACAGCAAAGGAAACCATAAATGAGATGAAAAGAATGGGATAAGATATTTGCAAATGAATCAACTGCAAAGGATTAATCTCCAAAATATAGAAGCAGCTCATGTAGCTCAATACCAAGAAAACAAACAAACCAATCCAAAAATGGGCAGAAAACCTAAAAAGACATTTCTCCAAAGGAGATATACAGATTGTCAACAAACACATGTAAGGATGCTCAACATCACTAATAATTAGGGGAATGCAAATCAAAACCACTGTGAGGTATCACCTCACACCAGTCAGAATGGCCATCAACAAAAAATCTACAAACAATAAATGCTGGAGAGGGTGTGGAGAAAAGGGAACCCTCTTACACTGTTGGTGGGAATGTAATCTGACACAACCACTATGGAGGACAGTATGGAAGTTCCTTATAAAACTAAAAATAGAACTACCATATGACCCAGAAATCCCACTACTGGGTCTATAACCTGAGAAAACCATAACTCAAAAGAGTATGTATCACAATGTTCATTGTTGCTCTATTTACAATAGCCAGGACATGGAAGCAACCTAAGTGTCCATCGACAGATGAATTGATAAAGAAAATGTGGCACATATATACAATGGAATACTACTCAGCCATAAAAAGAAACAAAATTGAGTTATTTGTAGTGAGGTGGATAGACTCAGAGTCTGTGATACAGAGTGAAATAAGTCAGAAAGAGTAAAACAAATACCAAATGCTAACACATATATATGGAATCTAAGGGGGAAAAATGGTTCTGAAGAAGCTAGGGACAGAACAGGAATAAAGACACAGATGTAGAGAATGGACTTGAGGACACGGGGAGGGGGAAGGTTAAGCTAGGACGAAGTGAGAGTGTAGCACTGACATATATACACTACTAAATGTAAAATAGGTAGCTAGTGGGAAGCAGCCACATAGCACAGGTACATCAGTTTGGTGCTTTGTGTCGACCTAGAGGGATGAGATATGGAGGATGGGAGGGAGATGAAAGAGGGAGGGGATATTGGGATATATGTATATGTATAGCTGATTCACTTTTTTATACAGCAGAAACTAACCCACCATTGTAAAGCAGTTATACTCCAATAAATATATTTTTAAAAAATGATCAAAATCACACAGTTATGTTCTCCGACCATTAACAGCATGAATTTAAAATAATTTACAAATACTTTCTTCCATTCAGTAGGTTGTCTTTCTCTTTTGTCAATGGTTTCCTTTGCTGTGCATAAGCTTTTAAGTTTAATTATGTCCCATTTGTTTATTTTTGCTTTTATTCATTTTGACTTCAGAGATGGATACGTTATATAAAGAAAAGGATAATATTCACTAATACAGAGAAAAATGATAAACACAACTTGCTGAGTGAGAAAAGCTAGAGACAAAAGAGTGCTCACTACATGATTTTATTTATATGAAATTTATATGAAATTTTAAAAGTGACAAAATTATTCTTTACTAAAAATATTCTTTAATAAAATTTTATTTTATTACTTAGAAATAAGTAAAAAATTCTTTAATAGCAAAGCCATTGAAGGGGCACTGGAGAATAGAATTAACTGGGAAGGGGTGTCAGGAGACTTCCTGAAGGGGTAGAAATTTTCTTAATCTTGTAATGGGGTTGTTTTCAGGATATACACCATTGTCAAATCTCCTAGTACTAACCAGTTGAGATTTGTGCATTGTTTTAAGTTAAATGTATATCAAAAATAATCAGAGAATTTTAAACATTTCATATGAAGTTTAAATGGGGCAATTTATATCACTCACAATATGTTCAAAATTTTGCATGAGTGACATGAAGACCAATTCATAAAACAAACCTGCACTTTTGGTTTACAGCACATTTTAGTTGTAGTTTTATATATTACATTTAGAATGCTCCCCAAATATTTGCACGTGAATTCTATTGAAAATACATGAAAGCTATGAAAGCTATGAATGTGACTTAGGGTGCCCCCAAAAAAGAAAGTTGTATATTATGATAACAAAAATACCTGATGATGCCTTTTGGAAATAAAAAAGAAAACAGTCTCCTATGAGAAATACTTAGTATAAAAGTCATTGTCTTTCTTAAACATAAGCTTACCTGAGGTATTTAAAACAACCATAGTTAAGGGTTATTTATATTTCTGTATAAGAATAGCCAGGCAACTTTCTTTTGGTGTGAGAATTTGCATTCTAAGGTATATCACTGAATATCATTTTTTGGTTGATTTATTACATGCCTTTGAGACTAAATGTTTATAATGAAAATGCTGACCCAGTCAGTTCTGGCAGTCAGATTGCTTGTATTATAATTATATAAGAATATAATGATATTAACTGAAGTTGAGCAATAAAGGACCACAGATAAATTAGACAAACAGGGAGACTTCATTTCTAATGCAAAAACTACAACCTTTTTAGTAATATGCCTAGTCGTTCAAAATCCAACTGGGGCAAGAATTTGAAAGTCACAAACTTTCAAAATTCTAGAAATAACCATTGCTTTGCAACAGGACACAGATTTAAAATGGGTGCGCTTTTGGATCACTGTTCACATAGCCACATTGGGACTGCACTGAAGGACATGAAGCTTGTTAAATGACAGACCAATGAGTCACTCTCAAGTGAGATAGAAATAGAATGAAATTGACAAACATAATTGGCAAGAAAATTAGTTCAGCAGTAGGTAGCCATAAAAAAAATGTATTAATTGTCAAATATGCAGAAAAGTAATAGAAACTGAAGGGGGAGTAGTTTTATGGATTCAAAAGAGCTAGGTTCACTAACTTGATGAGAGTGCATATCAGATGAAGTTGGAATTATCTGAGGTTCATATTTTTTTTCACCTTTTAATCAAAATAAAAGTCTTTAGAAAATATGTTTCATCATGAATCAATTCAAAAATGTAGGTAATTCTTAGCACTAATTAAAGGGAAATTTCTCCTTATTAAAAACAAAAGTGTGCAGAGCCTCCTAAGAATGATACTGTTAGGCAATAATATTTCACACATTTTAAGAAAAGTATGAAAAATATTATTATGCCAAGTAGTTACAGGGAAAGGAATTAAATTAATCATAAGCGATTCTTTTGATTGTTTTGACTTTAAGCCTCTTTATAGTCCCCTACAGCAGTAATATTTCATTAACGTTGGAAGTGGGAGAAGGCTTCTTCTCGTTTTATAGTTTACTTGCAGGAAAGACTCTTTTCATCAACTTTATTTTTCAAACACAAAGGCATTTGAAAAGTAGTTTGATTGTGTTGAAATGGATGATCTCCTTTGTGGTGTCATGGACATCTTGATTATCTTCCTCTAAATGACTTTTGAGATTTCACAAAGGATAAGAGGTAGGTGAAATTCAGGTGTGTTCTTTTTATGTTGCTTCTTCTGTTTGATCCAGTTATACAAATATGCTCAATCTTCATCTAATTGCAAACTACTCAAGTAGTAGCTAAAATATACTAATATAAAATCCATGTGTGTAGTGAATATTTTCCATAAAAATAAATGGTCTGCAATGATACATAATTTTCTTGATCTATGTCTTTGGAAAATCCCACCTTATTGCTCCAATCCAATAGAAAGCTGGCAATATTGTTGTCTACAAAGTGGAACTTTAACAACAACAACAAAAAGAAACCACGTTGATTTTTCTATGAAAATTATGTTGTCAATATACCAATTGTGTGTTTTTATGAGAACCTTGTTTATTGCAAATATTTACTGAGTTCCACATTTAGGTATGTAACGAATATTTAACTAACTAGTGTGTACCCCAAATTGTTGAAGGAATAAAGCCTTTGCCACACAATGAGCTCACAGTTTAGTCATGGAGACAGGAGGACAGATGTCAACCAAACACTTGAGCAACATGAAAATGGATGAAGGGTTCTGGCATGCTGGAGGGGTCAGTAAATGCAAATGTTCTTTTGTTTGCTCTTTTTCCTTTCTTGTTTTTTTTTTTTTTTAGAAGAGAAAGTAATGTCCTGAGGGGATTTAAAGGGAGAGGAAGGTGGAGAAAAGGGATATTCCAAGAAGAGTGAACAGCATGTGTATAAGCAAATAGACATGGAGAGTCTGACATAGGCACCTAGGGGTGACCGATGACTCGGGCAAGGCTGCACCATGGATACCAGTGTAGTGGTGAGTGGTGAGTTCACCCTGGTGGAGAGGGGCCAATAGGGTCCCGTGCACTATAGTTGAGGCACTGAACTTTATCTTGAGACACATAGGAAGGAGATGAGTCAGAGATGAGTCAGAGGATAATGGTGCAGCAGGATCTGTACAAAGGGAGTCTTCTAAGTGGTAGACTGAGTGGTCAATAGCAGCAAACCTTACACAGAGGTCACGTGAAAGGAGAACTGAGCTGTTTCCATTTGCAATTAGGTAACTAGTGGATTCTCTTCCACAAGTAGAATGTGACCTAGATGCCAGCTGGTAGATTCCACTTGAGTTAGCCCTATTGATGTCAGAGAAATGAAACAAGGAGTAATTGACCATACAGTTCTCTCTCACTCTGTCTCTCCTATGTACACATACACAATACACACACACACACACACACACTAAATGATACAAAAGTCTTGAGGACACAGAAGATGGTGGTGTTGCTGTTGTGTACGGGAGGCCAATGCAGCACCAGAAACAGAAGAAAGTCAGGCATGCTGGAAGGGGGATAGTTAGGGAAAGATTTCTAGAGTCCCACCTTCCTCCAGTCTGTCCTAGGACTCTAGAGCTTAGAATAAAAGAGCATCTGAACCTTCCTCCTGGTCCACTCTTCCCCTGGGTTAGATCATTTCCAAGAAATACAGGACAAACGGGTTCCTCCAGAAGCTGTGTGTCTTGAGGGACCCCTGGCACAGCCCTGGTCCTATTCCTTCAAGTTATCTGGAGCCTCAGGCTTTCACACCTCACCACCTCCACAGAACAACTCTGAAAGTTGTTAGCCTCCAGGATATTCTGCCTACAGGCACCTCTTCACAGGATTTCTCAGACCAGTCAAAGAGTCTCTACCATGTCCCTAACTCAGTCTCTGTCAAATCGCCTTGCGTTATTTTCCCCTTAGTCTCTTTGACTATCTGAAAATCTCCCATGCATTAATTTTTTTTTGCTTTTTGACCATTTGGTTCCCTCTCCCAGCTTCACAGAGTCCAGGCATAGTAAGAACTCACTGAGTATTTTATTTTTTTTTCAAAACAGATTTTATTTAATACAACTAAATACCAAAGCAGTTATTAGTCATCTTCTCCAATATTAGCAATTTTTAAGGAGTTCACTATAAACCCCCATGGACATATCTTATTGTTTTAAGATTTGTCTGATTATCCATTGGTTCAACATTTCTTGGAAGACAGGTTATCGTCTTCTTCACTTGTTCATTAATTTATGCTGCAGTGTCATGAACAGTGACTCCCTTTAGTCCTTTATTTTTATTTTATTTTATTATTATTATTATTTTTTGGCCACAGGTGCAGCTTGAGGGATCTTAGTTCCCTAACTAAGGATTGAACCCAAGGTCTCGGCAGTGAAAGAGCCGAGTCCTAACCACTGGACCACCAGGGAATTCCTACAACTCATTATTATTTTAAATGAATGTATAAATTAATGGGATACAAATTCTTTGGAAGATATTGGGGAGTGAATGACCTGGAAGCAACAGAGGACAAAAATGGGAAGGACGAGAAGATGATGGAGCTGGTAATCTTTTTTTTTTTTTTTTTTTTTTTTTTGCTGTACGCGGGCCTCTCACTGTTGTGGCCTCTCCCATTGCGGAGCACAGGCTCCGGACGCGCAGGCTCAGCAGCCATGGCTCATGGGCCCGGCCGCTCCGTGGCATGTGGGATCTTCCAGGACTGGGGCACGAACCCATGTCCCCTGCATCGGCAGGTGGGCTCTCAACCACTGCACCACCAGGGAAGCCCGGAGCTGGTAATCTTTAATAAAAAGACCAGAGAATTCTACAGAGGCCTTGAAAATCAACACTAGAACTGACTATCTTAACTCTATGAAAATTATCTTAGCAGATGTCAGCCTTAGAAACAGGAGAAGTAGCAATCAGGCAAATAGGTAAAATAACTTTTGTCGAAGAAGGTAAGTACTGGAATATGTACTGGAAATGCAGAATAATGAGGGAGAATCGACAGCAGTGAATAAGGGGGCTGGTGCTGGAAGTATGGTGGGTAAGAAAGTTTAGAAATGTAGAGGAGAGTCCTGCACAGGTGTGGAGAAGCTTGCATTTTGGTTGTCGCTTAAGGATGACAAGAATCATTCATTCAATATAAAAGAAACACTTACTGAGCACCTAGGAACAACAGATTCAATTAAAAGTAAAAATTGATATATTTTCAACAGTTATGGCCTTGTCAATCCAACAGGATGGGGAAGTTATTCCAGTATCAAATTAATAAATATATGAGTACAAACTGAGATAGGCACCACAACAAATGAGGGGAAAAACACAAAAGTACAAAAAAATATTGTTCTATGGAAGCATAATGAGGAAGATATTTTGACCCCAGAGCTGAAGGGCAAGTAGGAGTTACCTATCACAGGAAAGAAGACAACAGTCAGAGACAACAACGTGCTCAGAAATACTGTTGGGATTGTAGACAAAAGTTGGCATTTTCACATTCAATGATGGACTGTAGAAATGGTGCCAAGAGGATGAGTAAGTAGAACGTTGTGAGCTAAGGCCTCAAAAGTAAGCAACGGCCAGGCCATACAGAGATGTTTTGTTTTGTTTTTAACTACATATAAAATTGTTGGTGTTTTTTTACCCTGCAGTGAAGAGTGATTCAAGGGTTTTACAGTCAAAGGTGGCAAAGGTGTGTATTTTGAAAATGTGCCCTTGGCAGAAATGTGCAAAAGAATTGGGAGGTGGGCAGGAGGGATGCAGGGGCACCTGTAGCAGTAGTTGTCCAGGAGATAGAGGATGCAGCTTGGACTAGGCTACATTGTGTAGAAATATAGAAAGTGGCAGGTTCAAAAAAAAATATTTAAGAGAGAGAAAAACACAGGATTGGTCATAGATTTGCACAGGAGAGGTGTGAGGGGGTGGGACAAAGGTATACACCACAAATAATTCCTGTTTATGGCATGCCTAACCGGATGGCTTGTATTGTGATTATCTGAGGTAGAAAACAACAGTCAAGCACCAGACCCTGGGAGGGAAGATTATGGTTTTGGTCATGGACATGCCAGGTTTGTCATACCTCTAAAGCACCCATGGGGAGATCCTGCAAACTTCGCTGAAGTTTTAGGTGGGGAGGGTACACAGGAAGAAGAGAATAGAGAGTTTAGAACACAGCCTTGAGAAATTCCAATATTTGATTACTAGCTTGGATTACCATCAAATTACCAGACATACCACTATTTGATTACTATCAAAGGAGACAAAGCAGCCCCTTGGATGGAAGGAAAATCAGAGAATATAGTGTTAGAGATAAAGAGATTTTCAATAGCAATGAGCAGTCAAGATGTCCCATGCCACTGAGAGGCCAGATAAAATAAGTTCTGGAAAATTTTCATTGCTTCCCTGTTAGAAATAAAGAAAGAGATTTTCAATAGCAATGAGCTGTCAAGATGTCCCATGCCACTGAGAGGTCAGATAAAATAAGTTCTGGAAAATTTTCATTGCTTCCATGTTAGAAATAAAGAAAGAGATTTTCAATAGCAATGAGCAGTCAAGATGTCCCATGCCACTGAGAGGTCAGATAAAATAAGTTCTGGAAATTTTTCATTGCTTCCAGCCTCTTAAAAGTACGTCATAAGGGAGTGGTAGGATATGGGGACGTCATAAGGAAGTGGATGTCATAAGGAAGTGGGTCGAGGAGTGGTAGGATATGCAGAATTGGAAACTGCACACTCTGAGTGACTGGGGGAATTTGGGGGTATGAGGAGGAAATAGAATATAACTGGAGTGAAAGAACTGTTCAAGATATGAGAAATCTGAGCATGTTTAAACATCTGAAAAAAATCCAAATGAGACCTGGAAAGGGAAAACCTGGGCAAGGGGCAGAGAATTATTATTGAGAGGGTGTGAGGGGGAGAAGGTGGGAGGATTTGCTATGTCTTCAAGGGATGCTTTCCTCATACAGATAAGAGTTTTTACTGTTCATGTAAGGTTTGCTAGCAGGAAGTTAAGGAAGGTTATGTCAAATAAAAAGCCCATGTCAGCTGTCAAGAATGATCAAGGAGGTGTATGCAGCCCTGGGAACTTCACTGCAGCCTGGTGTCCTGTAAGCTGCTCCTTCTGACACATGGAGAAGTTCCTCCCCATACCCCACAGCACAACAGTATGGAGGTTCCTTAAAACTAAAAATACAGTTACCATATGATCCAGCAATCCCACTTCTGGATATATATCGGGAAAAGATGAAAATTCTAATTTGAAAAAATACATGCACCCCAATATTCTTATCAGCACTATTCACAATAGCCAAGACATGGAAGCAACCTAAATGTCCATTGACAGATGAATGGATAAAGAAGATGTGGTAGATATATACAATGGAATATTACTCAGCCATAAAAAGAATGAAATAATGCCATTTGCAGTAACAAGGATGGACCTAGACATTACCATATTAAGTGAAGTAAGTCAGACAGAGAAAGACAAATATCATATGATATTACTTATATGTGGAATCTAAAATATGACACAAATGAACTTATCTATGAAACAGAAACAGACACACAGACATAGAGAACAGACTTGTTGTTGTCAAGGGGGAGAGCGGGGAGGGGGGAAAGGGATAAATTAAGATTTGGGGATTAAAAGATACACAGTATTATATATAAAATAGATAACCAACAGGACCTACTGTGTAGTACAGGGAACTATACTCAATATCTTGTAACTACCTATAACAGAAAAGAATCTGAATAAGAATCTGAATCACTTTGCTGTATACCTGAAATATTGTAAATGAATTATAGTTTAATTTTTAAATATATGATTGACTACTGTGCCTGGTTTGGCTAGGTTATCCCCAGAGTAAAACAAAGAAGTTTTTAGAAATGTAATAAAATGTTCCAAAAGATTTTAAAAACAATGTTGAGATAGAAAAATAAAGGACAAATTTCACTGATTTGGGAATAAAGTATAACTAACAGAAGGAAATATCAAAACTTGCATCTGCTTTAGTTCTTTTAAGCAAATGTTAAGCATTTTTCAAATCACAAATGTGGAATAAACAGCATATGGAGGATGTGTAGTCCAGGACAGACAATAGGATAGTTGATGAGCACCTGGCTAGTCCAAGGGAATTAAAACCTAATCCCAGATGGAAAACACCTGGATGTGGAAGGGAAAAACACTTTGTTGTTATTATTTTCATCCTTTGATAGCTCCCTGAGAAAAGTGAATTCGGGACAGTCACCCCCCTTCCATGTCCCATTGCCAGGCCCCAGCTCTCCCTCGTTGCCCTATTCCCAGAAAGAACCATGGACTCTCAGGGCTGGCATAGGTCGTGCAGAGCATTTTCATGAATTCTCCTCTTTTACAGATAATGCCACTGACATCCCGAGAGATCAGGAATTTGCTCAAGGACACTAGCTGTTGTGAGTCAGTCACTGAAGAACCCAGATATCCCAACATTAAACAAAGTACACGTTTAACCGCATTTTGGTATTTATTTATGAAACCTGTTCTGATTATGAGAAAGCAAGGTACTCCATCCCCATTCCTCAATTTCTTTTTTTTTTTTTTTTCTTTTTTTATTAGTTTCTGCTTTATAACAAAGTGAATCAGTCATACATATACATCTGTTCCCACATCCCCTCCCTCATGCATCTCCCTCCCTCCCACCCTCCCCATCCCACCCCTCCAGGCGGTCACAAAGCACCGAGCTGATCTCCCTGTGCTCTGCGGCTGCTTCCCACTATCTATCTACCTTACGTTTGGTAGTGTATATATGTCCATGCCTCTCTTTCCCTTTGTCACAGCTTACCCTTCCCCTTCCCCATATCCTCAAGTCCATTCTCAAGTAGGTCTGTGTCTTTATTCCCGTTTTACCCCTAGGTTCTTCATGACATTTTTTTTTTTTTTTAAATTCCATATATATGTGTTAGCATACGGTATTTGTCTTTCTCTTTCTGACTTACTTCACTCTGTATGACAGACTCTAGGTCTATCCACCTCATTACAAATAGCTCAGTTTCGTTTCTTTTTATGGCTGAGTAATATTCCATTGTATATATGTGCCACATCTTCTTTATCCATTCATCCGATGATGGACACTTAGGTTGTTTCCAGCTCCGGGCTATTGTGAATAGAGCTGCAATGAACATTTTGGTACATGTCTCTTTTTGAATTATGGTTTTCTCAGGGTATATGCCTAGTAGTGGGATTGCTGGGTCATATGGTAGTTCTATTTTTAGTTTTTTAAGGAACCTCCATACTGTTCTCCATAGTGGCTGTACCAATTCACATTCCCACCAGCAGTGCAAGAGTGTTCCCTTTTCTCCACACCCTCTCCAGCATTTATTGTTTCTAGATTTCTTGATGATGGCCATTCTGACTGGTGTGAGATGATATCTCATTGTAGTTTTGATTTGCATTTCTCTAATGATTAATGATGTTGAGCATTCTTTCATGTGTTTGTTGGCAGTCTGTATATCTTCTTTGGAGAAATGCCTATTTAAGTCTTCTGCCCATTTTTGGATTGGGTTGTTTGTTTTTTTGCTATTGAGCTGCATGAGCTGTTTATAAATTTTGGAGATTAATCCTTTGTCAGTTGCTTCATTTGCAAATATTTTCTCCCATTCTGAGGGTTGTCTTTTGGTCTTGTTTATGGTTTCCTTTGCTGTGCAAAAGCTTTGAAGTTTCATTAGGTCCCATTTGTTTATCTTTGTTTTTATTTCCATTTCTCTAGGAGGTGGGTCCAAAAGGATCTTGCTGTGATTTATGTCATAGAGTGTTCTACCTATGTTTTCCTCTAAGAGTTTGATAGTTTCTGGCCTTACATTTAGGTCTTTAATCCATTTTGAGCTTATTTTTGTGTATGGTGTTAGGGAATGATCGAATCTCATACTTTTACATGTCCCTGTCCAGTTTTCCCAGCACCACTTATTGAAGAGGCTGTCCTTTCTCCACTGTACATTCCTGCCTCCTTTATCAAAGATAAGTTGGCCATATGTGCGTGGGTTTATCTCTGGGCTTTCTATCCTGATCCACTGATCTATCTTTCTGTTTTTATGCCAGTACCACACTGTCTTAATTACTGTAGCTTTGTAGTATAGTCTGAAGTCAGGGAGCCTGATTCCTCCAGCTCCGTTTTTCGTTCTCAAGATTGCTTTGGCTATTCGGGGTCTTTTGTTTTTCCAAACAAATTTTGAAATTTTTTGTTCTACTTCTGTGAAAAATGCCAGTGGTAGTTTGATAGGGATTGCATTGAATCTGTAGATTGCTTTGGGTAGTAGAGTCATTTTCACAATATTGATTCTTCCAATCCAGGAGCATGGTATATCTCTCCATCTATTTATATCATCTTTAATTTCTTTCATCAGTGTCTTATAATTTTCTGCATACAGGTCTTTTGTCTCCTTAGGTAGGTTTATTCCTAGATATTTTATTCTTTTTGTTGCAATGGTAAATGGGAGTGTTTTCTTGATTTCATTTTCAGATTTTTCATCATTAGTGTACAGGAATGCCAGAGATTTCTGTGCATTAATTTTGTATCCTGCTACTTTACCAAATTCATTGATTAGCTCTAGTAGTTTTTCGGTAGCATCTTTAGGATTCTCTATGTATAGTATCATGTCATCTGCAAACAGTGACAGCTTTACTTCTTCTTTTCCAATTTGGATTCCTTTTATTTCCTTTTCTTCTCTGATTGCTGTGGCTAAAACTTCCAAAACTAGGTTGAATAAGAGTGGTGAGAGTGGGCAGCCTTGTCTTGTTCCTGATCTTAGTGGAAATGGTTTCAGTTTTTCACCATTGAGGACAATGTTGGCTGTGGGTTTGTCATATATGGCCTTTATTATGTTGAGGAAAGTTCCCTCTATGCCTACTTTCTTCAGGGTTTTTATCATAAATGGGTGTTGAATTTTGTCGAAAGCTTTCTCTGCATCTATTGAGATGATCATATGGTTTTTCTCCTTCAACTTGTTAATATGGTGTATCACATTGATTGATTTGCGTATATTGAAGAATCCTTGCATTCCTGGAATAAACCCCACTTGATCATGGTGTATGATCCTTTTAATGTGCTGTTGGATTCTGTTTGCTAGTATTTTGTTGAGGATTTTTGCATCTATGTTCATCAGTGATATTGGCCTGTAGTTTTCTTTCTTTGTGACATCCTTGCCTGGTTTTGGTATCAAGGTGATGGTGGCCTCGTAGAGTGAGTTTGGGAGTGTTCCTTCCTCTGATATTGTTTGGAAGAGTTTGAGAAGGATGGGTGTTAGCTCTTCTCTAAATGTTTGATAGAATTCGCCTGTGAAGCCATCTGGTCCTGGGCTTTTGTTGGATGGAAGATTTTTAATCACAGTTTCAATTTCAGTGCTTGTGATTGGTCTATTCATATTTTCTATTTCTTCCTGAGTCAGTCTTGGTAGGTTGTGCATTTCTAAGAATTTGTCCATTTCTTCCAGGTTGTCCATTTTATTGGCATAGAGTTGCTTATAGTAATCTCTCATGATCTTTTGTATTTCTGCAGTGTCAGTTGTTACTTCTCCTTTTTCATTTCTAATTCTACTGATTTGAGTCTTCTCCCTTCTTTTCTTGATGAGTCTGGCTAATGGTTTGTCAATTTTGTTTATCTTCTCAAAGAACCAGCTTTTAGTTTGGTTGATCTTTGCTATCGTTTCCTTCATTTCTTTTTCATTTATTTCTGATCTGATCTTTATGATTTCTTTCCTTCTGCTAACTTTGGGGGTTTTTTGTTCTTCTTTCTCTAATTGCTTTAGGTGCAGGGTCAGGTTGTTTACTCGAAATGTTTCCTGTTTCTTAAGGTGGGATTGTATTGCTATAAACTTCCCCCTTAGAACTGCTTTTGCTGCGTCCCATAGGTTTTGGGTCGTCGTGTCTCCATTGTCATTTGTTTCTAAGTATTTCTTAATTTCCTCTTTGATTTCTTCAGTGATCACTTCATTATTGAGTAGTGTATTGTTTAGCCTCCATGTGTTTGTATTTTTTACAGATCTTTTCCTGTAATTGATGTCTAGTCTCATAGCATTGTGGTCGGAAAAGATACTTGATACAATTTCAATTTTCTTAAATTTACCAAGGCTTGATTTGTGACCCAAGATATGATCTATCCTGGAGAATGTTCCATGAGCACTTGAGAAAAATGTGTATTCTGTTGTTTTTGGGTGGAATGTCCTATAAATATCAATTAAGTCCATCTTGTTTAATGTATCATTTAAAGCTTGTGTTTCCTTATTTATTTTCATTTTGGATGATCTGTCCATTGGTGAAAGTGGGGTGTTAAAGTCCCCTACTATGATTGTGTTACTGTCGATTTCCCCTTTTATGGCTGTTAGTATTTGCCTTATGTATTGAGGTGCTCCTATGTTGGGTGCATAAATATTTACAATTGTTATATCTTCTTCTTGGATCGATCCCTTTATCGTTATGTAGTGTCCTTCTTTGTCTCTTCTAATAGTCTTTATTTTAAAGTCTATTTTGTCTGATATAAGAATTGCTACTCCAGCTTTCTTTTGATTTCCATTTGCATGGAATATCTTTTTCCATCCCCTTACTTTCAATCTGTATGTGTCTCTAGGTCTGAAGTGGGTCTCTTGTAGACAGCATATATATGGGTCTTGTTTTTGTATCCATTCAGCCACTCTGTGTCTTTTGGTGGGAGCATTTAGTCCATTTACATTTAAGGTAATTATTGATATGTATGTTCCTATTCCCATTTCCTTAATGGCTTTGGGTTCATTATTGTAGGTATAGTCCTTCTGTTGTGTTTCTTGCCTAGAGAAGTTCCTTTAGCATTTGTTGTAAAGCTGGTTTGGTGGTGCTGAACTCTCTCAGCTTTTGCTTGTCTGTAAACGTTTTAATTTCTCCATCAAATCTGAATGAGATCCTTGCTGGGTAGAGTAATCTTGGTTGCAGGTTTCTCTCCTTCATCACTTTAATTATGTCCTGCCACTCCCTTCTGGCTTGTAGAGTTTCTGCTGAGAGATCAGCTGTTAACCTGATGGGGATTCCCTTGTGTGTTATTTGTTGTTTTTCCCTTGCTGCTTTTAATATGATTTCTTTGTGTTTAATTTTTGACAGTTTGATTAATATGTGTCTTGGCGTATTTCTTCTTGGATTTATTCTGTATGGGACTCTCTGTGCCTCCTGGACTTGATTAACTATTTCCTTTCCCATATTAGGGAAGTTTTCAACTATAATCTCTTCAAATATTTTCTCAGTCCCTTTCTTTTTCTCTTCTTCTTCTGGAACCCCTATAATTCGAATGTTGGTGCGTTTAATGTTGTCCCAGAGGTCTCTGAGACTGTCCTCTGTTCTTTTCATTCTTTTTTCTTTATTTTTCTCTGCATCAGTTATTTCCACTATTTTATCTTCCACCTCACTTATCCGTTCTTCTGCCTCAGTTATTCTGCTATTGATCCCATCTAGAGTATTTTTCATTTCATTTATTGTGTTTTTAATCAATGCTTGATTCATCTTTAGTTCTTCTAGGTCCTTGTTAACTGTTTCTTGCATATTGTCTATTCTATTTCCAAGATTTTGGATCTGGGAAATAGAATCTTGGATCAGCTTTACTATCATTATTCTGAATTCTTTTTCAGGTAGACTGCCTATTACCTCTTCATTTGTTAGGTCTGGTAGGTTTTTATCTTGCTCCTTCACCTGCTGTGTGTTTTTCTGCTTTCTCATTTTGCTTATGTTACTGTGTTTGGGGTCTCCTTTTTGCAGGCTGCAGATTCGTAGTTCCCGTTGTTTTTGGTGTCTGTCCCCCGTGGCTAAGGTTGTTTCAGTAGGTTGTGTAGGCTTCCTGGTGGGGGGGACTAATGCCTGTGTTCTGGTGGTTGAAGCTCGATCTTGTCTTTCTGGTGGACAGGTCCACGTCTGGTGGTGTGTTTTGGGGTGCCTGTGGCCTTATTATGTTTTTAGGTATCCTCTCTGCTAATGGGTGGGGTTGTGTTCCTGCTTTGCTAGTTGCTTGGCATAGGGTGACCAGCACTGTAGCTTGCTGGTCGTTGACTGAAGCTGGGTGCTGGTGTTGAGATGGAGATCCCTGGGAGATTTTCGCTGCTTGATATTATGTGGAGCTGGGAGGTCTCTTGTGGACCCGTGTCCTGAAGTTGGCTCTCCCACTTCAGAGGCACAGCACTAACTCCTGGCTGCAGCACCAAGAGCCTTTCATCCACCCGGCTCAGAATAACAGTGAGAAAAAGTAGAAAGAAATAATTAGTAGAAGAAAGAAAGAGAGATTGAAAGAAAGGAAGAAGGGAAGTAAGGAAGGAAGGAAGGAAGAAAGAAAGAAAGGAGGGAGGGAGGAAGGATGGAAAGAAAGGAAAGAAAGGAGGGAGGGAGGGAGGAATGAAAGCAAAAGGAAGAGTGAATGGAAGAAGAGAGGGAGGGAGGGAGGAAGGAAAGAAAGAAAGAAAGACAGGAGGGAGGGAGGGAGGGATGGAGGAAAGAAAAAGAAAGAAGGAAAGGAGGAGCGGAGGGAGGGAGGGAGGAAGGGAAGGGAGCCTCAATTTCTATAACAACTTGAGATAATATAAGTGAGATTACTTCCCCATAAACTGGAGACAGACAGATGTTGCCCATAGCTAATTGATCATAGGTAAACATTTAGATTAGTTTAGTAAACATGAAACAGAAAAACAAAATCAAATTTTGATGTGGTTAAGGGAAAGTTTTGCTTCAAGGAATCACTATCATCATTTTGTTTATATAAAATCAGCCAAACTTGACTTCAAAATTATTAAGGATATTAACTACTGTATTAATTTTCTATTTTTGCTACACAAATTGCACAGATTAAGTAACTTTAAACACCACACGTGGATTTTCTCACAATCTGTAGGTCAGGGTCTGGGTTGGCTCAGTGGGATACCCTGCTTTGGGATCACCAGTCTAGAATCAGAGCGTTTTCCAGCTGGGTTCTTATGGAGAGGCTCCACAGGAGAATCCCTTCCCTGGATCCTTCAGGTTGTTGGCAAAATCCAATTCTTGTGGCTGTGGGACTGAGGTTCTAGTTTATTTCTGACTTTCAGTTCAAGGCCCGCCTCAGCTCCTGGAAGACACTTCTCCCCCATCCTCTCCCACAAGTGAGCCAGCAACAATGGTCAAATACATAGGCAGGACACTCTTTGACATAAATCGCATCAAGATATTTTTTGATCCACCTCATAGAGTAATGAAAATAGAAACAAAAATAAACAAATGGGATGTAATTAAACTTAAAAGCTTTTGCATAGCAATGGAAACCATAAACAAAACAAAAAGACAACCCTCAGAATAGGAGAAAATATTTGCAAATGAAGCAATCGACAAGGGATTAATCTCCAAAATATACAAACAGCTCATGCAGCTCAATATCAAAAAAACAAGAACCCAATAAAAAATAGGCAGAAGCTCTAAATAGACATTTTTTCCAAAGAAGACATACAGATGGCCAGAAAGCATGTGAAAACATGCTCAACGTCACTAATTATTAGAGAAATGCAAATCAAAACTACAATGAGGTATCACCTCAGACCAGTCAGAATGGTCATCATCAAAAAGTCTACAAACAATAAATGCTGAAGAGGGTGTGGAGAAAATGGAACCCTCTTACACCGTTGGTGGGAATGTAAGTTGGTACAGACACTATGGAGAACAATATGGAGGTTCCTTAAAAAACTAAAATTAGAGCCACCATATAATCCAGTAACCCCACTCCTGGGCATATATCCAGAGAAAACCATAATTCGAAAACATACATGCACCCCAATGTTCATTGCAGTACTATTTACAAGAGCTAGGACATGGAAACAACCTAAATGTCCATCAACAGAGGATGGATAAAGAAGATGTGGTACATATATACAATGGAATATTACTCAGCCATAAAAAAGAACAAAATAACGTCATTTGCAGCAACATGGATGGACCTAGAGATTGTCATACTGAGTAAAGTCAAACACAGAAAGACAAATATCATATGATATTGCTCATATGTGGAATCTAAAGAAAAGGGTACAAATGAACTTATTTATGAAACAGAAGTGGAGTCACAGATGTAGAAAATAAACATGGTTATCAGGGGATTTGAGGGGGAGGGATAAATTGGGAGATTGGAATTGACATATACACACTACTATATATAAAATAGATAACTAATAAGAACCTGTTGCATAGCACGGGGAACTCTACTCAATACTCTGTAATGGCCTATATGGGAAAATGATCTAAATAAAGAAAAGAGTTTATATATGTATATGTATAACTGATTTACTTTGCTATACAATTGAAACTAATGCAACATTGTAATCCAACTGTACTCCAATAAAATTTTTTAAAAAAAGAAAAAAAAAAAATGGGACTTCCCTGGTGGTCCAGTGGGTAAGACTCTGCACTCCCAATGTAGCAGGCCTGGGTTCGATTCCTGGTCAGAGAACTAGATCCCACATGCCACAACTAAAGGATCCTGCCTGTCACAACTAAGACCCGGTGCAGCCTAAATAAATAAATAAATAAATAAATAAACAAATAAACAAATAAACAAGCAATCCCTTTTTTGCTTAGAACCCTTCTCTGCTGTATCTCTCCCCTGCCTTCTTCTGCCAGCTGAAGAGTGTCCTCTGCTTTTAAAGGCTCGTGTGATTAGATTGAGCCCATGCCAATAATCCAGGTTAATTTCCCTGCTTTAAGATACACAACTTTAATTACTTCTTCAAATTCCCTTTTGTTGTGTAAGTTAACATATTCCTAGGTACCAGGAACTAGTGCACTGACATCTATTCTGCCAACTATGATTACCTGATTACAGAAAGGAACGTAAAAGCCCTTCCAAAACTCGACTGTTATGTAAGATCATACATATTGGAGTCTGAAGCCTGGTTCCCAGCCTCTCCAAAACCCAGCCCTATTCTCTGCCTCTTCAGTTCTTACTTGTGGACTTCTGCCAATTCTAGAGATTAGTTAGTTACAAGAAGACTGTGGAAACACACTGTGACTCTCCTAACACCTAAGTTTGGATAAAATAGAGAACCATCACACTGCTGTAAGGTGAAACTAAAACTCAGTAAGGATTGGCTACTGACACCTGGTTAGTGTGTGGAGAAGTCTAGTAAAGCATCACAGAGCTTGGACTGCTCCTGGGCAAGTGTGGTGAAGAGGAAGTAGGTGTTCAAGACACACCCCTCACATATTCACACAGCCCAAAACTGGGCACCAAAGTGGTAGGGAGAATAATCCAGTTCAAGCTCATCTCAATAGGCTTTACCACTGAACAGAAACCAAATTAAATTCCTCAAGAATGAATATGTATAGAGAAAGCCACTCTAATAACACAAGATGGGGTAGATATGACATGATAACAAAACTTGTGAAAATCTTCAAAGAATTCTAGTTAGCTCCACATTTTAAACTTAAAAAGCCTTCAAAAATGGTCTCCCATAAAAATCTGTAATCGCTCCTCAGTAATATATTTAGAGAGAGAGAGAGAAACATGTTACATTATAGGTCCAGAGGGGGATAGCGTTAATGAACTCAGAGAATTTTCTTTTCTAAGAGGTTTATTATATGCCTAATGGTAATTGGAGAGAATTGAATGGAGAGCTGTTCCTCACACCCTCTCTAATTACCACTACTTGAAGCAAATTAGAATGAATCCAACTGTTTCTTACCTTGTCAAAGGCAATATTGAAACAAGAATAATTAATTTTCAAGTGGAATCGATTTCTACGCTTTCATGTGGTTGAATGAAAATTATATCCAAAAATATGTGCTGCAACTTTTCTATCAAAAATGCCATTTTTCATGACATTTCAGAGGTCAAATATATACATATATAATTGTATATTATTTTCTTTGCTTCTGTATACTACAAATATGAATGAAAAAATCAATATGTAAACACACTCAAAAATCTATAGTTAAAAAGCTTTCTTTTAGGTAACATTTTCCATGGCAGGTACGACCTGCTTAAAAAAAATATATGCTCACAATAGAAAAATCCATATTTATAAGAATGCATTAAATGGTGATTATTTAGATTATAAAACTTTTTTTTTCTTCTGCTTTATGAAATGATGCTCAAGAAAATATTGCTACATAATCAGCTTCTCCAATGATTGTAAAGTATGACTTGGCTTACTTAAATTTATTCCATTTTAAGGCAAGAATCTACTTTTTAAGATGATGTATATCTCTTTGGGCTCACTGTTCAAAGACTGTATTTTCAAATAATGGAAAATATGGGACTAATTGCATTTAGAAATGTGTATTCATATTTAACTCCAGAAGTACTTGAAAAAACATTCAAAATTTGGATTGTTTTCCTAGAAATGTGCCTCAGAATACTGACAAACTATGCCTCTACTTATATTTGGTCAAGTCTCTTGCTTATTTCTCCCTGATGGCTATGCAAAAGTTTTGCTGTTTTCCTCAAATCCCCAATCTCCCTGGCCCTACACTGTAGAGTTTTCCTCATTCTTATGCATTCTTCTTTCTCTTGAGTTTCTGAAGAAGTGTCCCTCTTCCCAAATATTCATTAACTTCCCACATTCTCTTAATTCTAAACATTGTTCAACAGTGAAAGGGCAGGGAAAGGAAAAGTGAGGCAAATCCGCATCTAATTCCTATCCGTACTATTTATTAGTTGCTTGAACATGGGTAATTTATTTAAGGATTTTAAATATCCAGCTTCTCATTAGTTAATGGGAATAATAGCACCTTGCAAAGTTTCTGTAAAGGAAAATAGTAACATCTATATTTGCTGCCACATGGTAGCCCCTGAATAAATACAGTTATGCCTCGGTTAGTCTTCAACTACCTCGAGACTTTTGTATAAATTTTTCATTCTTTCTCCTGTACAGTGAATCTCTCTCCCCTGCTCTCTCTCTCTCTCTCTCCAAACCCAAATCCCTTTAAAGTGTAAACATCCCCCTCCCAGTCTTAAATAATAATAGCCAGCTGTCCCTGGGTCTTGAAGTATCACTTTGTCCACCGTCAATTTTCTCTCTTTGCCTTCACACCCAGGTCTACACATTTCAACAACATTGATTCATCTCCTGACAAATATTTGAATTCTACAGGATTCTGAATTCAGTCCTCACTCAGTACACATTCACGAGTTCCAATGCCATGTCTAAAAATGGTTTCCACACCTGTATTATTTTATTAGAAAACCCTATTGATTATATAAAAATATAAATTCTCAGTTCCTGACCCAGATCCCCCGAATTACAATATCTGGTGAAAGGATTCTGAGATCTTTATATTTTTAAAAACTACTCAGATGATTCTGGTAATGGCACAAGTTTGGGACCAACTGACCTAAGTATATCAATAATTCCCAAAGAATTCTTTTCATTACTTCCCTGTCCTGAATTACAAATCTATTTCTTCAATGGCCCTCTAGATCAGTATTTGTAGCTCATAGAGTTGATAGTAAAGCTTCCTTAAGACTTTAAAACAAGGGAAAGAGGATTGCCCTCCAAGAGCTAAATTAGTTGCATTGATTTACACTGGGACAAGACTTGTTATTTCCTAGAACAGAAAAATAGGTACTTGAATGATCACTACCACCTAATTTAATGATATTTAAAAGAAAGATGAAGAAGGGAACATTGAGGGACTTCCCTGGTGATGCAGTGGTTAAGAATCTGCCTGCCAATGCAGAGGACACAGGTTCAAGCCCTGGTCCAGGAAGATCTCACATACTGTGGAGCAACTAAGTCCGTGCACCACAACTACTGAGCCTGCACTCTATAGCCTGTGAGCCACAGCTACTGAAGCCCATGCGCCTAGAGCCTGTGCTCTGCAACAAGAGAAGCCACTGCAATGAGAAGCCCGTTCATCTCAACAAAGAGTAGCCCTCACTAGCCCCCACTCGCCATGACTAGAGAAAGCCCACGCACAGCAACAAAGACCCAATGCAGCCAAAAATTAATTAATTAATTTTAAAAAGAAAGGAACATTGAGAATACATGGGAACACTGAGAATATATGGGAACACAGTTCAGAGAAACACAGTTGCCATTTTTGGTCATGACCAGTGAAAAGAGAGGCAGCATCTTGGTATATGAGTACTAATTACCTGAGTTATCTTTTCTCTTATAAGGTGGATTGCTTGTATGTACATCACTATGATCTGTATGAAATGATACTGAAGACTTTGGACCTCATTTGTTCTAATTCCATGTTCATTAAAAAAATCTAATTACCATAATGGTTTTCCAGATACCTACAAATTTGGCTCTGAGAAAGGTAATATATATGAGCATTCCAGGTGTAAGAAAGGATAGCTCCCTCTGTACTGATGTCCCACAGTTGTCTTATCATCTTTGTTTATATTGATAAAGACCAGTTTCTATACCTAGAAGGCCAAAGCCATAAATTTTGAAAATTTATCAAAATCATACTACTGAATTATTGATCAAAAGAACCAGCTAGAATTTTCCTGCAAATAACTTCAGGTTGGTGATCTTCAATCCAAAAAGCCAAAAATCTTTATTTGAACCCATCTCACTACACTAAACTCATATTCATAATCACTAAACTCATTCTCTTCCTAAAGTTCCCCCGCTGTACTGGCCTCTGTGGTTTCCAGTCCTTGGAGAATTTGATTACTCCAACCATTAATCTACCTCCGAGACTCCTAGACTTTTTCCCCACTGTTATCTCTTCCTCACAAAGCATCACCTCCATCAATTTTTTGTCTTGACTTTAACCTTATTATCTTCAGCTTTCAATGAGTTGTTAACTGCACTACACCTATCCTTACATCCTTCTCTTGCTTCTTTCTTCCCACCAAAGACAAATTATCCAACTCTGTTATTAATGTCACCTCTATACACGTATATGACCATGATCCACCTGTTGTCTCCTCTCTTGTGTACTTCAAACTTTCCCTCCTTCCCCTTCATTCTGACATCTTCCTAAGAATTAATATGCCATGTTCTTCTGATCTCAAAAAAAAAAAAAAACAAATAAAATCAACAATTATAACAACTTGCCTACCTCCCTGGTGACAGTGCTGGGGTTCCATCCTTCATGGCTAGCTTTTCCCAGGTGATCCTTCTTCACTTCTCAATCAACCATAATAAGGAAGATGTTACCACCAGCTCAAAAAAAACACCTTCTCTGAAGACACCTACACCTCACAATGATCAAATCTGAAGTCTATTAGTAAGTCCTTAACTTTATGGAAAATGTCAGAAAGGGCTAATAGTGAAAAGATTAAACCCTTTCAAGTCAGAGAACTTTTAGGTGAAAATTCTGGCTCTGACACTCATTAGGTATACAGCTTTGAGAAAGTGACTTACGTTTCTGAGCTTGCTTTCCTCATAGGTTTTTGTGGAGGTATGACACTCGAATAGTGGCACCCGACACCAGATGCTATTGTGCTGAACTTCTTTCTATATATACACTCATAAGTGCATCATACCATGTGCCAAAACCTTCTACATGTATTGGGACATAAAGATAGATTGTCTTTCTTTTGTCTTCTCTTGACTTTTCTCTAGTCTCTACTTCACTATTGAAATACCCTTGTGTTATGACTCTGTGTGTCTTTTCTTCTCACTTGTTATACAGAACTTCATTATTTCACTCAGAAATTACTTATTCCACGTTCATCAGGTACCAGGAATCATTCTGCCTGCTGGAAATAGTGGTAAACAAGAGAGACAAGGTCCTTTATCTCATAGCTATTACCTGTTAGTGTGAGGAGACAGTAAATAAATAAGTAAATAGATAAATATGATGACTTCAAAGTATAACAGCTGTGAAGTAAATAAAGCAACACACAATTATGTTACAGTAACTAGAGCTGACTAGTTACTCTATCAGCAAAGGCCACACTGAGCTGATACTTTGATGGTAAGTAGTTGCTGACCAAGGAAATAATGGGAGGCAAAGCATTCCAGGTGAAGGGATCAGCAAGTACAAAGGCCTAAAGGATCAGTGAACTTGACATGTTGAGAAACAGAGAAATCTAAAGAAGCTGCAGCTGGTAGATAAAGGAAGGAGAGGGGTCGGTGAACTATGTAAAGATGGGAGCTCATTTTGAGTATGTAATGGGAAGCTGAAGGAAGTTGAAATTTTAGTCCATGTAAAGGTCCATTGTTAGATTTGTTTTGACAATAATACACTGCCTGCTTCCTGAAGAATAGAATGTATACAGGCAAGAATAAGAGCTAGACATCCAGGTAGGAGAATATGATGGTAGTTCATTAAGAACTGATGTTTCTCGCTAATTATTAGAGAAATGAAAAATTACAGTTAGGTACCACCTCACACTGTTCAGAATGGCTATCACCAAAAAGTCTACAAATAACAAATGCTGGAGAGGGTGTGGAGAAAAGGGTACCCTCCTACACTGTAGGTGGGAATGTAAATTTGTACAGCGGCTATGGAGGTTCCTTAAAAAACTAAAAATAGAGTTACCATATGATCCAGTAATCCCACTCCTGGGCATATATCTGAAGAAAACTCTAATTCAAAATGATATGTGCATCTCAATGTTCATTGCAGCACTATTTACAATAACCAAGATATGGAAGCCACCTAAATGTCCATCGACAGAGGAATGGATAAAGAAGATGTGATACATATATACAATGGAAAATTACTCAGCCATACAAAAGAATGAAATAATGCCATTTGCAGCAACATGAGTGGACCTAGAGATTATCATGCTAAGTGAAGTAAGTCAGACAAAGACAATTATTCTGTGATATCACTTATATGTGGAATCTAAAACATGATACAAATGAACTTATCTACAAATCAGAAATAGACTAACAGACACAGAGACCAAACTTATGGCTACTAAAGGGGAAAGGGGGAGATATAAGTTAGGAGTTTGGGATTAGCAGATGCACACTACTGTATATAAAATAGATAAACAACAAGGACCCACTGTATAGCACAGGGAAACTATATTCAATGTCTTGTGATAAACTGTAATGGAAAAGAATATGAAAAAGAATATATATACAAGTATAACTGAATTGCTTTGCTGTACAGTGGAAATCAACACAACATTGTAAATCAACTAAACTTCAATAAAATAAATTTTTAGAAAAAGAAAAAAGAACTGATGTTTTTTGGAATTGGGATGTATCAGTGAGGATGTAGAAAAATGAACAGGTACTGAAGCTATTTTTGAACAGAGCTGAAATGTCTTGCTAATAACTTGGATACAGGGGGTTAAGAAATGGAAGGAATCAAGGATGAGCCCCAGGTTTTGAGTCTGAGCACTTGAGGAAATGCTGTTTCCTGGAGGGATATGGTGAGTGTTAGTCATCAAGAATTTTATTTTCCATATTAAATGGGAAGTGCATATTATACAACCAGTTAGAATGTCAAGTAGGCAGCAAACATGTGAGTTTGAAGATCAGTGGAGTTATCAGGATGGAGGTAACCTGTGAAGCCATGAGGTAGCTAAGATCACAGATTGCAAAGTGTGGGGAGAAGAGTGAGAATGAATCTGGGGTGCTCCAACTCTTCTCAGAGCCAGCCAAGAAGCCCTAAGTGTACTCATCAATGTTGTAAGAGGTCAGCTCTTTCAACGTTCAGATCCATTCCAACCTCAGCTAGGCAAAATTAAACACACCTTCCTCTGATCCAAACCTGGTCACCCTGAATAATGTCCTCCCTGACAAATCACATTCAGTATCTTCCCTACTCTGATCCATTTTGCCCTTCACATAACAGCTGAATATATGCTGTTCCTCTCTCTCTCTCCATGTGTGTGCAGAGGGGAAATTTCTGTCTCTCCATCTCTCTTTCTCTACCTCTGCTTTGGTCCCCACCCTTCTAAGGCATCACATGGGTCAGTCTTCTAAGTGGTGACTGTCTCTGGTCTTCCCCTTCAATCCCTGTCACATCTGCTGTCATAACGGTGTTTGAAATGTAAATTAGCCTTTAGCCTTCCTTTCTCAAAAGACTTTCATGAACCCATTGCCTTTAGAATTTGAAAGTTCTAACTCTCTTGCTTAGCTTTATGATCTTCTATAACTTGAAGAATGACCCTCTTTTCCCAAAGCATCTTATTGCACACATTTAGATCAATAAAGCTCAAACTTACATGTCCTTTTCCATGCTTTTTTCCTCTTCTAGAGCTTCACCGTTAGCATGGTAGTTACTAGCCTCTAGTGCAAATTTTGGCCATTTTACACTAAATAATTTTCTACAAAATGAAGGTATTGATAAAGTGTCACTGGACACAATACTTTAAAGATTTCCCCCTCTCGGTCTCAGAAAGACTAAATCACATGCCTCTCCTCAGTGTCACTATAACACAGGCATACATCTATTTTACATCATTTAAATTACCAGCTGAAATAACTTAATAAATAACTAACTTAAGTAAATTAACTTACTAACTTACAAATTATAACTGCTTTAATTTATTTTCTGTGTTTACTTCATAAAAATAAACTATGATATATGTGTAGACACTGAGGTGATTTCATTAATCACATTAAACACAAGGCCCATATCTCTTCCCATCATTAGAAAAATGGAAAGGTATTGCTATGACTGACATAGACTAATCATAATCTGTCCTCTGGGATGAGCCATATTACTCTGCAAACAAAATCAGGGTTCTGAAGCAAGGAAGAACAGAGAATGATTTTATGCAGATAACCAAGATATTTGCCATAATCATAAAAATCCAGAAGAAAGCCATGGTAGTTACTAAAACTGATATGCAATTATAGATATAGGTACTTTAAGAAATGACTGTGGTTATTGAAATGAAAAAAGAGACAAAATATTCTATTTTTTCTCTTGTATCATTGAAGTACTTCTTAGCCTTTCTTCAATGTACTTTATGACTTCATAATAAAATTTTACCACTATAAAATGTCACTCTTTGTATCTGGTAATAGTTATTTTCCTGCACTCACTTTTATCTGATATTACTAAAGCTACTCCAGTTGTTTTATTACTAGGGTACATGTTATATATTTTTTCCATCCTTTTTTTTTTTTTTTTTTTGCAGTACGCAGGCCCCTTACTGCTGTGGCCTCTCCTGTTGCGGGGCACAGGCTCCGGACGCGCAGGCTCAGCAGTCATGGCTCACGGGCCCAGCCGCTCCGCAGCATGTGGGATCTTCCCACACCGGGGCACGAACCCGTGTCCCCTGCATGGGCAGGTGGACTCTCAACCACTGCACCACCAGGAAAGCCCTGCATCCTTTTATTTTTAATCAGAGTGTCTTTATATGTAATGTTTTCCAGCTTTATTGTGGTATGATTGACAAGGGAAAATTGTATATATTTAACATGTACAAGGTGATGTTTTGGTACACATATTAAATGTGAGGTGATTATTGCAATCAATTTAATTAGCATATTCATCACCTCACATAGTTACCTTTGTTTGTGTTTCTGGTGAGAACATATTACATCTACTCTCTTATTAAACTTCAATTATACAATAAATTGTTGTTGACTATAGCCATCATCTGTACACTAGATCAACAGAACAATTTGTCTTATAACTGAAAGTTTGTACTCTTTGGCCAATATCTCCCCATTTCTCCTATGGTTCAGCTCCTGATAACACCATTCTACTCTTCTCATTATTATAAGTTCAATTCTTTTAGATTCCAAATACAACTAAAATCATGCAGTACTTTTGTTTCTGGCTTATTTCACCTAGCACAATTTCTTCCAGGTTCATCTCTGTTGTGGTAAGTGGCAAAATTCCCTTCTTTTGTATGGCTGAATAGTATTCCATTCTACATATACACCACATTTTCTTTATTCATTCGTGATAACTATTTAGGTTGTTTCCATAGATTGGATATTGTAAATAATGCTGCAATAAACATGGGAGTGCAGATATCTCTTTGAGATCCAGATTTCATTTCTTTCATTTCATTTCAGATGAGATTGTTGGACCACATAATTGTTTCATTTTTAACTATTTGAGGAACCTCCATACTGTTTTCCATAATGGCAGCACCAACTTACCAATTAACATCAACCGTGTAAGCATTCCATTTTTTCCATATCCTTGTTACAGTTTGACTTTAGGCTAAAAGCCATCATAACAGGTATGAGGTGATACCTCATTATGGTTTTGATTTGCATTTCCCTGATGATTAGGGATGCTGAGCACATTTTCATGTACCTGTTGATCATTTGCATGTCTTCTTTGGAAAAATGTGCACTTGCGTTCTTTACCCATGTTTTAATGAAGTTATTATGCATAGTGCTATTGAGTTGTACGAGTTTATGTATTTTGGATAGTAGTCCCTAACCAGATATATAATTTGCAAATTGCCTCACATTCTGTAGGTTGTCTTTGCATTTGGTTGATGGTTTCTTTTGCAGAAACCTTTTGCTTTGATGTAGTCCCACTTGTTTATTTTTGTTTCTGTTTCTTTTGCTTGTGTTGTCAAATCAAAAAAAAAAAAAAAAAAAAAAAAGAAATCACCCAGACCAATGTCAAGGAGTTTTTTTTTTCTTATGTTTTCTTCTAGGAGTTTTATGATTTCATGTTTTATATTCAAGTCCTTAATACACTTTGAGTTGATTTTTGTGTATGGTGTGAGATAGTAGTACAGTTTTACTCTTTTGGATGTGGCTGTCCAGTTTTCCGAACACTATTTACTGAAGAGTATGTCCTTTCCCCATTATATATTCTTGACTCCTTCATTGTAAATTAACTGACCATATATATGTATGTGTCCTTTTCTGGGCTGTCTATTCTGTTCCATTGACCTATGTGTTTGTTTTTATGCCAGTACCATACTGTTTTGATTACTATTGCTTTGTAATATAAATTGAAATCAGAGATCATGTTGCCTCCAGCTTTCTGCTTTTTGCTCAGAATTACTTTAGCTTTTCAGATCTTTTGTGGTTCTATATGAAATTTAGGATTGTTGTTCTATTTCTGTGAAAACTGTCACTGGAATTTTCATAGGGATTGCATTGAATTTGTAGATTACTTTCAGTAGTATAAACTTTTTTTTTTTTTTTTTTTTGTGGTACATGGGCCTCTAACTGTTGTGGCCTCTCCCATTGTGGAGCACAGGCTCCGGATGTGCAGGCTCAGCAGCCATGGCTCATGGGCCTAGCCACTCTGTGGCATGTGGGATCTTCCCAGACTGGGGCACGAACCAGTGTCCCCTACATCAGCAGGCGGACTCTCAACCACTGTGCCACCAGGGAAGCCCTAGTATAAACATTTTAATAATACGAGTTCTTCCAATTCATAAACATGGTCTATCTTTTCATTTATTTTTGTCTTCAACCTCTTTCATCAGTATTTTATAGTTGTCCATGTACAGATCTTTCGCCTCCTTGGTTAAGTGTATTCCTAGATATTTTATTATTTTTGAAGCAATTCCCTTTACTTTTGATTTCCAGCGATTTGACTTTGATGTACATGAGTGCTCTTTTTTCTTCAATCCTGTTCAGGAGATATTGAGCATATTTTTCATTAAGTTTGGAGAAATTTTGGAAATCACATCTTCACATAATTTTTGTTTCTCAACTTCCCTCTCATCTCCTTCTGGGACTCCAGTTACTTAATGGTGGACCACTACTTGACATTGTTCCACAAGTTACAGAAGCTTTTCTTTTTTTTTTCACTCAGTGTTGCAATTTCAATAGCATCTATTGATCAGTCTTCAAGTTACCTGATCTTTTCTTCTTCAATGTCCAAACTTCTGTTAAGCCTACCTAGTAATTTTTGAACTCATACATTGCTTGTAGTTTTAAAATTTACATTTCGTTCTTTGTTATTGTGTCTATATCTCTAATGGCATCCCCCAATTCTTTGTCCATTATGTACATCTTTTCCTTTAAATTATTGAAATTGTTATAATAGCTATTTCAACATCTTTGTCATCTCTGTGTTTGTTTCTATCAACTGTATTTTTCTTTTAGTTATAGATCATATTTTCTTGCTTCTTTGTACGTCTGTTATTTTTCATCATATGATTGACTTGTGGATGCTACTTTGTTGAGAATCTGTTTCTCCTATTAGAGAATGTTGAGTTTTATTCTAGCAGTTAATGTATTTACTGATGACTTTTTAATGGTTTATATGAAAACTGAAAAAATTGAACATGTATTATTTAATCATACAGAGAAATCAAGATTGAAGGATAATTCTGTTGAAGAGCTCAACAAAAGGTGTGATTGATTTTCATTTTTACTAAAATGGTTGTCTACGATGTGATATAAATTGCCTTTTATCTATTGAAAATAAGGCATTTATTTTGTTTTTTAGTCAAATCATACAGGAAAGGACTATCAACATTAGTTAATTAACTGTAACGTGATTTAACTAGTGAGAAATATATACAAACTATTTATAACTTTTTGTCAAAATAAAATTGTCTTATAGATAATTTTAAAACAAACAAGCTTTTGTTTTAAGCTTTGTAAGGTCAAGTCTAAAGTAACTCTTACCCTAAGACTGAAGTAGCCTACTCACAAAATACAGTCTTTCTGGAGTCTCATTTGAATATTTGAAATGTTCCCCAAGATCTCTCCATTCCCAGCACGGTTTGTCTTATGAACTCTTTATTCAGCTCAGAGCCCTCTGAAGAGTTCTTGTGGGCTTTTTATTTTTGTTTTCTTCCTTCCAGTCTTCATGGAGTCTCACTCTCCGTATACACAGCTTAGTATTTGGCCAAAGACTCAAGGAAACACCTTTTCAGACTCCCAGGCTTTTTCTTGCAGAGCTAGCTCAACTTTAGTACCTTATCCCATAAACCCAGACACCTCAGCAACCCTGACATCTGATCTCTGCTTCCTCTTCCCAGAAAGTCTGCTGCTCTCTGTTCCAGCTCCACTTCCGTGTGTCAACCTTTGAAAAGTGCTCCAGGCAAAAAGCTGGGGTGACTGTGGAGCACATACCTCTTCTATTTTCCTTCTCTGAAGGATCATATCCTTATACCATCAGTTTCTAATGCTTAAAAGGAGGTGCTTCATAAATGTTATCAAGTTTTACAGTTGCTGACTGCGGAAGGGTAACTATAATACTTTCCTTGGTTATAGCTAGCCCAAAACACTTTTCCAAAGCACTTATAAATCATACAATGCCTTCGTCTCACATTTAGCAGTTTGTCCCAGACCTGTCACCCCACTTGATTGAAAAAGATTCTGCTTTCCACTGTGATCTTCTTTCAGCTCTAATCCCCATGGCCCCTCCCTCTCCAAAGTGCCCTCTTTTGCCTCATTTACACTCTGCTACCTCTCCTGGTCCACAGAGTAACGGTTCTGCTCAGCAATCTGCCTTGGCATGCCCAGCAAACAGTGGGCATGATGACAAACCCTAACTTATAATTATTCCAAAGGAAAACGGTTTGCCACTGAGATAATGGGGGAATAATGCCTTTCTGGAACTTACATAATGTATTACTCCTTGATCTTACCTGCAATTCTACTTAGCCTGCCTTTGGTTACATGTTTATTTGTGATTGTAATGTAGTTACCCTGCAGGATTGACAGGGAGAAGGAAAGGGAAAAATTGGAGGAGGAAAAGGAGCCACTATAAAAGAGTCCTAAGATCAGTTATTCTGTTGCCTCCATATTTCTTTTTTAACACCCAATGGTGCAACCTATATTTCTTCTGCTTTTCTACCTATAATTCATATCCCAGTGGGTGACTGGATGGGTGAAAGTGGCTTCAATTTATTTCTTCCCTACTCGCTGTATCATTATATATTTATTTAGCTACTTGTTGAAGTTTTCAGTTACACTTTCAAAACGTGCAACAGAAATGCTGACTGGATGGAAATAGCTGGAAGGATATTAGAAAATATGATCAAAGTAAATTCTTTTAAGTAAAGGATTGTTTTCAGTTGTAGGGGCTAGGAATTTAAACCATGAAGATTTGAGATCTAACACATTAAGTCACTGGTAGTCTCATATTTCAAAGTGTAAATTAAATAATAATGCATAACCATTGTAGTCAACAAGTATATCTATGTTTGTTATTTATTGCATATTCATTATATGATATATAAGTAATCCTCAGTTACTGCATTTTCTTTTACTCTATTTTCTTTACATTGTAAACATCTCAGGTCTTCATTTCGTTCTATCCCTCATTCTTTGTGCCAACCAATCACACTCACCTATTTAATTCTTAGAATACATATCACACTATGCATCTTGCTTTTCTCTCTGCTTAGAAATCTTTTCCCATATTTCCCACAGTAATTTCCTAGTCATCTTCCAAATATCAATTTGTAGAATTATTTCCTGATTTCCCAACCAAGAATAAGGTCTATTTTTAGTTGCTACATACTCTCATAGGACCCTATCCTGAGTTTCCTATACTTCTTCACTGTTCATCCTTTTAAATATATTGAAAACTCTTTAAAGGCAAAAACTGTTTTATTTCATTTGCTTCCATAGAACCCAGGATCTACCACATTGTCTTTCATGTAGCTGGCTGTCAATAAATCAGTGAATAAATGAATGGGTTTTAGGATTCCTTTGAAATAGTAATTCCATAATTTCTTAAAAGAGTCACTCTTTTATGAGCGACTGTATACACACACACAAAGGAAACCTTTTTCTATGGGCTGTAAGATGCCCTGTGTGGAACCAGAAGGTATAGACCTGCTCATCTGTGATTGGCCCACGATAATATTTAAGACATGAAAAGGGCATCAGAATGTAGCCAAGCAACTCACTAAAATGTGAGAAATTTATTTAATCACCCATATCCTTGTTCATTAAATGCTAGAAACAAATTAGGCTTTTTCCCTATACATTTGTTTAATATATTTTTTGGATCAGAAAATTCAGCAAGAGTTGTTAAGCCCAGTGCAAGAATATATTTAATTAGAACCAAACCAGAGATAGTGGCCTCCAAGGTGATAGATTTTCAATTTAATATAATGAACATTTATTCTCTGATGCTAATTTGGGTCTTTACTTATATAAGTAAAACTCTAACATAACTACAGGCATTACACCCTGCCCATGTTTCCCAATATATATTCATATCACACTGGGAATTCTCCAGGAACCAAACCTTGGTTAATATTTCCATGCTAACACATGTAAGGCAATTATAGGGGCCAACAGAAGTTTTAAAAAATTTAAATAGATCTTGATTCATAATTTTGATTATTTTATTGCACATCTTGGGAGATTTCAATGTGATTTTCACCATGGTCTATTTCCACTTTTGCACTTTAAGTCTGACTTAAACTCCTTGACCTTTACTCATTTTCCTTCTCCTTCACCTTTATTCATTTTCCTTCTCCAAGACTGTGCCCTGAGTCTAAGACAAAAAGCAGTGTGGTCCACCCAGATTCCCAGGAATGCCCCCAGTAAGATTCAGATAGTTATGCTTTTCAAGAATGTCAGTCCTTTTTTCTCCATGACATTTCATTAAACAATAGTGATAATTTTTATTTGTTGATTATTCACTGAAAGTGAGATGATGTGGATTAAATATTTCCTGGATATACCTGAGAAATATTTACTGATATTTAGGAGAAAATGTGCCAGTCAAACATTACAGTTTTTACATGTTAGAAGAAAACAAAATACATACTTTTTTTGGTATAGAACACAATAATAGTTGTATGCTTGAAATGAATCCCCCAACACAATTTTTTCTCTTGTACTAAAAAATTAATTAGAGATGTCTTTTTAATTGAAATAAAATAAGTCCAAATGCTACTCAAGCAAGCATATTTATATTTAATGATTCTAACACATTTACAAGATGCTGCAAGTAATTTGCATCTGGAAACGTTTTATTATATTGAGTCCTGTAACATCGCTTAAAATTTCTTCTAATGTTTAAGTAGATCATACAAGGTAAGATTGTCTAAATTATATAGTTTAGTGAATGTCATTCAAACATATCAACCTGTTTCTCACTAAGAACAAAATCTGCCTTCTTATCATGATTAAGAAGAAGAAATGTTTCTAATGAAATATTTTGCCAAGTAGCTTAGTTCAAAATATTATAACTATTCATGTGGAAAATTAGAAACTACAGTACTGGTGATTCTTTTTACATTAACTTTTAAACAGCCAGTGTATACCCAGCCCTTAGTAAAATCAAGGTGTAATTGTTTACCTTGGTCCAATTAAAATAATGTTTATCCAAAGATATGCTGGCAACAATATGTGCATTCACTACAAATGCTGAGCATCACAAAACAGCATGATCTTTCATTCAAAAGCACAGCTCTTTGACCAGTTAAAGAATTAAGCATCAGAGAAATGTTATATGGTCCAGGGACTTATGTAATGTAGTAGAAGCTCCAGTACTTTTTTAAATCATATCTTACATGTAGAATAAGCTTGGACAAGTCACCTAATACTAGTTAATTTCTCAAGCTTCATTATTGGAACAGAGCCGTAAAATGGGAAAGCTTTTTAAACTATACATTGTGCAGAAGAAGCAGGTGTTAAGTCTGGTCACGACTGTTGGAAATGAATGCTAAGATTACACAAAATAAAACAGCCATATGATTTTCATCAATAATAGAAATATCACTTTTTTTAACAAAAGCATCCAAAATTATGAAAATTATGCCTAACAATAAGAGACAGACAGGAAAAATGGGAGAAATTGAGGCCATGTCGACTATTCAGCACACATAACATAGAAATAAACGGGTCCCATTTCATTTAATGAGTATATATTGTGCACTTATAAATGTCCTTGTTTAAGTACTGTGAGGAATATAAAAATACATAATATAAAATCCCTCTGCTCAAAGAGCATGAGAGCACCCAGCAAAAACTATATGTATCCAGCTACAGACTTGCAATCAGGAAAAGGTTAAGGAAATTTTTTCCTCTTCTTTCCGAAATATTTCTATTTTATAACCAAAAGAACAATGCAACTTTTCCAATGATATAATTGCAGCTCAAAGTTGCTTTTTTTGTTACTGCTCTTATTCTGGCTATTTTTTTTTATTAATTTTTATTGGAGTATAGTTGTTTTACAATGTTGTGTTAGTTTCTGCTGCACAGCAAAGTGAATCAGCTATATGTACACATATATCCCCTTCTTTTTGGATTTCCTTCCCATTTAGGTCACCACTGAAAAGATGCTTAACATCACTAATTATTAGAGAAACATGAATCAAAACTACAATGAGGTATCTCCTCACACTGGTCAGAACGGCCATCATCAAAAAAATCTACAAACAATAAATGTTGGAGAGGGTATGGAGAGAAGGAAACCCTCCTACATGGTTGGTGGGAATGTAAATTGATACAGCCACTATGGAGAACAGTATGGAGGTTCCTTAAAAAAATCTAAGTTATTTTTTATTCATCTATATTGGTCTAATTCTTGTACTGGCTCAAAACATTTAAAAATATTAAAAAATATAATTACAGTATGTCATGGGTCAGAGGAAAAGCATACCTAAGTGTGTGATGTCATGGAGAAAGTTCAGTACTTGGAGAGGTAAGATCTTCTTTCAAATCCAGTTCTATTACTGGTTTGATGACTGGGCAGCTTATATAAGATCTTGTTTTCCTGTCTTTACAGGTATGATATATCAAAAAAATGCACCTAACCTACATCTTATGGCTAAGAGAATTCAGTGAGAAAATATCTATAAATAGCAAACCACTCTTTAAACTTACGTTGCCACTATTATCACCTCATATCATTACTAAAGGTAACATGGTCCAGCTATGCCTAAACTAAGGATTCATTCTCACACTAGGGACTGCTTTTATTATAGCCAACATATGGAACATGGGCATCCGTGATTGTCCCCTCCAGGAGGAAAAATATGGTTCAAGGAATGCATATGCGAGGATGGTAACAGGAAAGGGATAGAAAAGTTATTAATATTTTTCATCTGAAATTATCATAGCATAAAAAATGACCAGTCCTTATTTGTTGGTGACTCTAGGGGTTGGTGGGTTTGTGTGTGACTCTTTCCAGAGAGGTGTCACTTCATCTTGGTCCACATAGAATCGTTAGAATTATACTCTAGTGTGGATCCCTAGACAGTCAGAGTACCCTCCAGGTTTCTGGAACACTTTCTATACTAGACAACTCTGGTTACCAGAACCAATATCCTATAGACATAGGAATGACACCGGAAGAAAGAGTGTTTGTTTTTTTAGTTAAATGGATTCTTGATGAGAGAGTTATTATCTGGCAAATAAATCTCTTTAGAGTGGCAGACTAAACTACTATGACAGAATAAACACTATTTCAGTTTCAGTCCCACTTCATTTCTTTTTGAAAGATAAATTCATAATCAGTGTAAAAGAACATACTTCAGTAACCCAGTACCTGTTTCCACTCCCTAGAACAACACAGAGGTACAGCCAATATACACGCAGCCAGCCATTAAATTGAAACTCAGTCTACTAATATTTCTCTATGTTGAGGTCATGCAGATTTGTGGGTCTTTTTATTGCTACAAATCTATAACTTGCTTTATAGATTTTTTCAAAAATTCTCTCTTTCTTAATATATGTGCCAAATAGTCGTATTCTAGAAACCTTCTCTGCACTTTTTTAAGCTGCTCATGTTTTCACATCTTCTAATCGTGGACGCTTTCATACCTGAATTATAGAGAGTATATGCTAGCACATTGTATCTACTAGAAGATTTAAAATCCATGAAAATAAGGAGCTTTCTTTGCAGCCTCTACATCATGAAGCAGTGTGTCAGGGTGTTTTGCACTCAGCAGACAGTTAGAAAATATTTTCTAAAAGAATAAGTGGGTGAATAGATAAAACCAGCCATTTAGTAATTATTTCTAGACATAAGGGTTTCAGAGAGATTTTAGGTCAAGGACTGATTGCCATAACATTTGTTTGCATAAAAAATGTTACTTGTGAAGTAAACATTAATTAAACAACAGTTTCAGGCAGATTTAAAAATCAATCCATAGAAATAGTTTGTTGTTTCTATTAATAGCAGTGTCTTTTTATAAAACAAAATGTTCTTTATAGTAACAAAAATGAGGCAGATTTTTCATTCCAAGTCTAATATGCATTAGATTATTTTGGTTATTGCTATTTATTCTATAAATGATAGAAGGATAAGGCACAAACTATCAATATAGCTGCAGAATTCAACTATCTACATTCAAGAAACAGAGAGAGGGGAAAGGAGGGAGGGTGGAAAGGTGAAAGAAATCAAAGAAAAGAAAAGAGAAAAGAAAGAAAGGAAAGGAAAGGAAAGGGAGAGAGGAAGAAAAAAGGTAGGAAGGAAAGAAAGAAGGAAGGAAGGAAGGAAGGAAGGAAGGAAGAAAGGAAGGAAGGAGGAAAGGAAGGAAGGAAGGAAAGAGAAAAAAAATTTCCAGGAGTAGTAGCAACACACCCTAATTTTAAGTCCCCATTTGGGAAAAAGAAACTTTCCCACAAACTTAACTCATCTGCATGTTAATGGAAAAATATTTCCATTTTGCCGGTGTCTATTACAGACTGTGTTTGACTCAACTCCCTGCTATTTCAGAAATAGTCATTAGAATTTAATATTGCAGTCTGTTGCATTCAGTCTGAATATTTTAATACACAGGAGGAAATGATTCTGCAAGAGAAAATGCTGGAAAATGCTGTATTTAATTGATGCCCAAGGGAAGCCATGAAAAAGAAAACAATGGGAGTTGTCACATACTAATTTTAAACACTGTTTACCAGATTTACTTACATGTACTGCTTTAGTCTCCCACTCAGCAGCATGATTATAGCAGAGCTGTTCCACACTTGACTTCTGGAATTCTGTGTGAGTAATAGGACACAAAGGATAGATGAAGAAGCTGCACTTTAATGCAGCTAAAGCTAAGGCTTGGGGCAGACCCTCAGTATAAACACCTGCTCATATACAAGCAGATGTAAAGAACACTCTCTGCTTAATCTAGCAGAACAGCTATTTAGAGCCTTACAAGGCAGGGAGCTACTTGGTTGGTATAACACGTTTGATTCAGGCTTGATCAAGCCAGTTGAGTCCAAATTAATCTTAAAAGAGCAGTTTATACATTTTTCTTTTCTAAATGAAGAGCTGTTTCTATGAAGAAAAAGAGCATGAAAGAGTATAAGGTAGATTCTTTCTCTCTCTGTCTTCCCACGTGGTTAGAAGAGGCAGGTCTAGGTTCTGAGCTGGGCTGAATTCATGTAAAAGTCCACTTAGCAAGAGGCAGAGACTCTGACATTGGACCCCACCAGTGCATCAATACGCTCATATAAAAAGAAGGGGGAAAGAACTACCATGGGGATTGCTGGACTGGATGCCTTGCCTGAATATTATCTATTTCATATTCACAATAATTAAATGAGGTAAATCTTATCCTTATTTATCCATTGAAAATTCTTAGACAAGCAACTTGCCAACCAGAACCCTAAACTGAGTCTCTATTTCAAGCCTGTGCTGCTTCCACTCATCATGTGTCTTGTGAAATAGAATCGAGTTTATTGGAGGTAACTGTATTTATTCCTGTTCATCTTCCAAGTCTGACAGCCAGTCCACAGTTACACAATCACACTGTGGTTATATATGTTTTCAGTCAAAATTAATCTTAGAGTAAGAAAACAATGGGAGTTGTCCTTCTCTCTGCACATCACTCTCTGATGCAGGCCTAAGTCCTGGTCTTCGACTTGCATTCTGCAAATATCTGCAGGTCTTCACAAAATTTTACCATGGGGGTAAGATGTGAGGATAGGGAAAAGAAAATCAGATATCCTGAGCTGTATAGCTCCCTGCACAAAATTCTTTACCCTCCCAGAACCTCAGAATGTGACCTTATTTGGAAATAGGGCTGTTTGCAGATGTAACTAATTAAGATGAAGTCAGACTGGATTAGGGTGGCCCTTATCCAATGTGACGGGTGTCCTTATAAGAAAAGAAGCAGCACAGACAAGTCCATATCAACACAGAGGCAGGGACTGGAATGATGTCTCCTCAAGCCAAGAAAAGGCCAAGCATCACCATCATCATCAGAGGCTAAGAGGAGGCCAGGAAAGGACCTCCCATAGAAGCTTCATAGGGGGCGTTGTCCTGCTACTGCCTCGATTTCAGAATTTTAGCTTCCGGCATTGTGAGACAGTAGATTTCTATTGTTTTAAGCCTTGAAGTTTGTAGTAAGCTGTTACTGAGGCCCTAAACGAATACACCAGGTAGCTGGTTATACTGACTGAGGACTTATTTCACATGTTCTCCTGTAATCTATCTATGCATACCCAAGAACCCTGACTTTCCTTCCAGGTCACAAAGTCTTTCTCTGTCCAAATGTTTTCTTTTCTACGCTAAAATGTCAAGCTCCTTTGATCTTATCTGTTCTTTACCTCGTCTTCCTGTAAACCTCTTGAAAACCTGACGTACAGATAAATCTCAAATAATTTTTCAAAAACAGAGTTGGAAGAGAGGTGAGAACTGGAAGATTCCTTGAAAGTGAGAAGCTCAGAAGAAGGAGGAATGTGGTCTCAACTCTCCTTGGCATATTTCTTACATGGGCAGTGAAATGAGAGATTTGGATTTCAACCAGATCACAAAGGACTGATGGTTCTGATTTTTCATTCTTCTCTCAGGATAGGCAGCAAATCACAGAGAGAGGGCCATCCTTTATGCTATTTTATACTGCAATTGCTGAAATGATTTGCAATTCCAGATGTAAGAGTAGGTGTTAAAATTGAACCATATACAGTAGTGTGTATCTGTTAATCACACACTACTATATATAATATAAAATAGATAAACAACAAAGACCTACTGTATAACACAGGGAACTATATTCAATATCTTGTAATAATCTTTTAATGTAATAACCACTATATGGAAAAAAATCTGAAAAGAATACACACACATACAAACACACACACACACACACACACACACATATATATATATATATATATATGAATCACTTTGCTGTACACCTGAAACTAACACAACATTGTAAATCAACTCTACTTCAACTATACTTAATATAATTAAAAAATACTGAACCATATAACCGAGATTGGGCTTTCAATTACTTAAGTCGTTGATGACCTACCTTTCTGCCCTTTTCATAGAAACTAACAAAAATGTGAACAGTCTCCTGCTGTCCTCTGAAGCTTCTTGTCAGGTAGGCGGGCGTCATGGGACTATGCCAGTGAATTTTGTGGCAGCACAGTGACCCTGCTGAGATGCCATCTGCTCTCTGAGCCCTGGAATCTTGACTGAAATTACTTGTCAAAGTTAGTGATACTTCAAGTCTTGCATTTATACTGACAATATATTTTACCCCCAAATCAGGACACAGTGCCTGACAGGTACAGCTATACCTATGGGAACAATGAAACAGGATATTTAAATTCAAGACTGTCCTAGAAAATCTGAAACATATCTCAGTCTGAAGGTACCTGGTCTGCTGGATGCCTTTGGTATTGTGAAAGAAAAGTTAAATATGGACTCAGTTTCTCTTAAAATGAAAAACCATGAGTCATTAAGATAAACTTAAATTACATCAAGTATTTTAATTTTTATCTCAGACTGCTGAAAAATTATTTTATTTTATTACCATATAATGTATATTATATAATTATATGTTATATAAATCTTTATATTTTTAAAATAATATTAAAACATGAAACAAAACTTACTGTTGAGAAGCTGTATATATGCTAATACTAGTACATTTTCCACTCTCTGTTAGTATTCGGGTCAGACTGAAGATAATGATAAAAATAACAGCTGCTATTAACAATGCAGTGCATTCTATGCACTTGGCATGGTGTGTTTGTTAAGGCTTCTGCATGCACTGTTGCATCTAATTCCTGCAATAACCCATGATGCAAGCATTTTAACTTCATTTTATGAATGAGGAAATGTAAGCCCCAAATCACACAGCTAAAAAACCTCAGAGCAGGATTTTAATCCAGTCTATCTAAATACAAAGAATCTGGCCATGGCCACAATGATACATGAGAAATTAGAGTTCTCTAGAATATCATTTAAATGAAACTGTCTTCCATTTGTTTTCTACCTGACAGGTGATGTAACTATGGCAACCACCCCCAATCTCAATTCCCAGAAGGTTAGCCACAGCTTCACCCTTTCCACTCCCACATTAAGAACCATCAGAAAGCAAGTGAAGGAGAAGAAGAAGAAGAGGGAGGGGGAGGGAGAGGGAAGAAAGAAATAAAGAAAAACAGAAAGAAAGAAAGAAAGGAAGGAAGGAAGGAAGGAAGGAAGGAAGGAAGGAAGGAAGGAAGGAAGAAAGAAAGAAAGAAAGAAAGAAAGAAAGAAAGAAAGAAAGAAAAAAAGAAAAAAAGAAAGAAAGAAAGAAAGAAAAAAGGAACATACGTACATGAGAATGAAGGGAATAACCAGTGGATCTGCTTTACTTGATGGGAGAGTAATATTTATTTCCCTTACTGGATTAAGAAATTATCTGAAACAAAATAGGATAAAAGAAATCAGTATGAAACTTAAGGCATATTTAACATGGTTGGACATTATTGTTTATGAAAGAGAGGTAAAGGATGAAACAGATTTGGATCATGGACGTTTTCATTTTCAGTGATGAGGATTTTATTTTATTTAAATGTGGTCAAAATATAAGAAATAGAAGCATTTTATATTCAATGTACAGATATGCTATGGATTGGCTCATGTATATATGGCACAGATTTTTATTTCATGAACAAGAAACTGTAACTATTGAAAAGGGTTAATCAATTTTGTTTTTTATTTTTGAGAGAATCTAGTTTACTTTGTTCATTAACCATACCCCCAAAATATATGTAATTATTTTAGTAAAAATATGTGCTTGCTTTTTGACAAAGGCCAATTTTACTGATTAAAAACCAGGCTGCCATACTTAAATAGGTAGCAGTTACCATGGAAACAATCTTACTTTGACTCAGAGCATATCTTGTTTTAGGGAGACTAGCCCGTTGTTATGGCAATGAGAACTTGAGCATTTTTCGCACAAGAAGATTAGCAGAGGATAAATAATAGGGTTGCCAGTCATGAAGCATATAGGAACGCAAGTGTGCTTACCTTAGGTATTATGGAGTCACAGCTGGTAAAGACACCAGATGCCATTCTAGTCTTGTTAGGAAATCTCTTGTCCCATGTGGCTCCCTTGTTTTATTTTTAACTGTAAAAAAAAAATAATAATGCTTGAAATTTTCCTCATTGAAGGCAACAAATTTAAATCGTTGTTTCTATGACAACCTTATATGATGTTTCATTAAAACTTTAATAGAAACTATAGTTGAGATACTAGAAAAATCATGATTTATCACCTATTTCAAGACATTATGGCAACGATGTTGACAGCTATGAGAATCAAAGTGTACAGGATGTCTGCCATATGTCTGGCATGGTTCCAAGACTTTTTGCTATACTAACACATTAAAATTCTCATAATACCTCTCCTTGAGTGGGGCATTATTAATATCTCCATTTTACAGAAAAGAAAACTGAAGCACAAAGAGGTCAATTAATTTATCCAAGGTGACAGGGTAAAGAAGTGTCAGATATATTAGTTTTAATTTTCTTATGGTAATATTAAATCTCAATTTAAATTTAAAATACTTTAAATTGCTTTAGTTATGTAAATAATTTTAATAAATTAAAAACTAAATTATATTTGTATAATATAAATTTTTTGAAGAGGGAGAATAAGTTTCAGACAGGAGTTAACAATATAAACTTGAATTTAACTGAATTTAGTGTTTTGTCAAGAATAACCATATGATGTTGCTATATTTAATCTTAGAGTTAATTAATATTTAAGTAATTTGGGGTCGTAAATGTGAAAGCCTTATTCAGACTGTAAGATTCCTTGAGGGATTATTCTGAATATATTCATAAGCCTGAAATAATATATGCAAATATGAAAATGGCAACTAAAAGATTTACTGTGATAGGACTCTAATTAAAATTGCAAAATATTTTATTTCAGGAGCTTATGCCTTTTCTCATCAAAAATGTTCAGCCTTTTTAAACCAAAGGCATTTTTCTTACTAGTTTATGTGTTGCAGATGAATCATGAATTCATCTCATTTTAGTCTCTTAGGCAACGATTACATAAGTGTTTCAATAAGAAAAATATTCATTCCACTTTCTGTTATTGAAAGAACTTGTGTTATTGAAAAAAATTGCTTTATCTGCTACATTTTTCCAGTGTAGGTAGGTGAATTTTTGATAAATATGTAGTTTCTCACAAAGATAATGGTTGACTTGATAAAGGTAATAGACACATAAAAAAATCACTGCAATAAATATCTTCTAAATGCTGATATTAAAAGTACTCCCTTTTGAATAAGTAGGACAAGAACGCTACTACTATCACCCCAATCACCATTGCACTGAGACCCAGCCATCCAACTGACACAAGCAAGAGTGGTTCACAGAGGGTTACCAGGTGTTCCTTTTATACTAACACTAAAAACACTTAATGCTTGATATTAAGATGTTCTTAAATAAAGAGCACTGCAAACAGTAATTTGCTTAAATAGCAACTTGGGTTAGTAAAAGCCAGACTTCAGCTAATGGTTGTCACCGTGCCTGTGCTTCTGCTAACTTGCCAACGCACACATCACATGCACGTGCCGACCCTCCCAACTCTTCCACAGCCAAAAATTCCACATCTTCGTTCTCCAGCTCGACTTACACCTGCATTATTAATTGTTCACACAATGCTTGTCCTCTATTTTCATGCTAGTTTTTAGTCTCAAACTCACAGATGCTCAGACCTGATTCACTGATAAAATGTATCCAGCTATGAACTTGATGCTTCAAATTGCAGAGGGCAACAGAGTTTGCTTCTAGGCATGCTCATTTCCTGATGACTGGAATCGTTAGGGAGTTGATACTACCGTCTTGGACCTCAGGGAGAGGACCAAACTGGAGACACAAATGGGAAGCATTCACAATTGTGTGTGTGTGTTAATGCTATCATGAGTACTTGTAGTATACATTGTTCTAAAGTAACTGCAATTTACTGATTATCAATTAGCACATATATTGCTACATCTAGAAATCAGTTTTCAAGGTAGGAACAATCTTCCTTGAATATATAATAACTGAAGTCTAGGGAGAAAAATATAGTTTGCCCGAACTGATACAATTAGTAAGTGATGGGGCTGAATAAAGTCTCCTCAAAACTCTGTGTTCATTTCCCTATAGCAAAGTATCTCTCAAAAAATCTTTAAAGTAGTTTTAGAAGAGAATTCTTAACTATATTATGGAAAGAATGTTTTGCCGATCAAACTGATGAAGTTATTGTAGAAACTGTGTGTTTATGTTTCTTCCTTTTCCCAGAAGACAATCACAACATTCCATCGGCACTTCATCATTTTAATAGACCCTAAGACTTTTTCTCCCTTGCTTCATAATTTTCTTTATCTCTTAAACCATATCTCTTTACATACATCAAATTTACCCAGTTTTTTTTAATCCATTTTTGAAGGAAAAAGCAGCTTTATTTTAACTTTGCATTTATTTACTCTCTCCACATCTCACCCCCCAAAAAACTAAAGGTCTGTTTATAGAAGCTCCCTCCACTGAGCACATTAAGTCCAGCTATCAGGAAAAATTACAAAGCGTACCAAAAGGCAAAAAGTTATACAATTTGAAAGGATAGAGTAAGCATCAGAACAAGACTCAGATATGGCAGGGATGTTGGAAGTATCAGACTAGGTAATTAAAATAACAGTGGTTAATATGCTAAAGATGCTAATGGGTAAAGTAGACAACATGCCAAAAGATACATGTGATGTAGGGAGAGAGATGGAAATACTAAGAAGGAACCAGTAAGAAACGCTAGAGACCAAAAACACTGTAACAAAAATGTTAAGTGCCTCCAATGGGCTCATTAGGACACTGGACATGGCTGAGGAAAGAATCTCTGAACTCGAGGATATGTCAAAGGAATCCTCAAAACTAACAAAGAGAAAAATGACTCAAAAAAAAAAAACAGAATATCTGGGAACTATGGGACAAGTACAAAAGGTATATCATAAGCATAAAGGATCTTCCAAAAGAAGAGAGAAAGGAACTGAAGAAATGTTTGAAAAATAATGACAGAATTTCCCCCAAATAAAGTAAGGAAACAAACCACAGATCCAGGAAGCTCAGAGAATGCCAAACAGGACAAATATCAAAACAAAACAAAACAAAACTATAACTGGACATGCCATTTTCAGACTACAGAGAATTAAAGCTAAAGAAAGATCCTGAAAGAAATCAGAGGGAAAACCACTTTACATAGAGAGGGGCAAAGATAATAATTACATCCAACTTTTCCTTAGGAACCATGCAAGCAAGAAGGGAGTGGAGTGAAATATTTAATGCACTGAGAAAAACCATGCAACCCAGAATTCTGCATCCAGTGTAATTAACCTTTAAAAGTGAAGGGAAAATAAAAATTGACAAACAAAAATTGAGAGAACTTGTCGCCAGTAGATCTGCCTTGCAAGAAATGTTAAAAGAGGTTCTTCAGAGAGAAGTAAAATGATATAGGTCAGAAACTAACAGCTACATAAAGAAAGGAAAAGCATCTGAGAAATAAAAGTGAAGGTAAAAGAAAAGCTTTTATTTTTTTCTTAATTGATCTAACAGAGAATCGTTTGTTCAAAGTAGTAATAGCGACAATATATTCAATTATGTACGCTTATATGAGTGGAAATCGGTGACTTCAATGATACCAGGGATGGGAGGGAAGAATCAGCATTATTTTGTCATTTTAAGGTCCTCACACTTAGCATAGTGTTATTCATAGCAACACTTGATACAGTGTTATTTAAAAATGGACTTGGATTAGTTATAAATGTATACTGCATTCTAGGGCAACCACTAAAAGAGAACTATAAGTGATTAAGTTAAGAAAGAAGAGAAAATGTAGTCATATAAAATGCTGAAAAAGCAGAAAAAAAGGTAGACAAAAGTAGAAACAAAGAATAAGAGCAACAAATAGAAAGCAGTAAAAAAAATACGGTAGATGTAAATCCAACTATATCAATAATCACTTTGAATGTCAGTGGTCTAAATGCACCAATTAAAAGATAGAGATTATCAGGATCAAAACGTGAGATCCAACTTTAAGTTGCTGCAAGAAACCGATTTATATATAAAGACACATAGAGACTAAAAGTAAATGGTTGGAGGAAAATATACCATGATAATATTAATTGACAGAAAACTGAAGAGGCTTCAAAGCACAGAAAGTTGTCAGGGATAAAGAGTGGCATTAGGTAGTGATAAAGGGGTCAGTTCTCCAACAGGACATAAAAATCCTTAACATATATGTGCCTCACAACACAGCATCATAGTACATGAAGCAAAAACTGATAGAAATGCAGGCTGAAACAGATGAATCCACTATATAGTTGAAGAATTTCCAACACCCCTCTCTCAGCAATGGACAGATTCAGCAGGAAGAAAATCAGTGAGGACACAGCTGACCTCAACAGCACCATCCATCCACTGGACATTAATGGACTACTGCATTCCAGGACAGCAGAATACACATTTTTCCCAAGTTCACGTGACAGATTCAATAAGACAGAATTAACAAATGTAAAAGTATAGAAATCATAGAGAGAGTTCTAAAGGGGCACACATATGAGTCAGTTACTGGGCTGAGAAAGGAATGTAAACCAGTATATGAAGCTTAGGCTGACTCTTTTTTTAAAAGATGAGACTACACTAGGTAGAGAAGGACCTCCATGTGCAAAGGTGCAAAGGTATGACCCAGCATGGAACGTCTGGAAAGTCAGCCCTTACTAGGGGCTGTGAAACAAAGCTAAGAAACAATAAGGAAAACAGGCAGGGGTTAGATTAAGAAGTAAAGTGTGTACTTGTTGGGTAGTGAAAAAAGCCAGAATTAAGTAGGAATGTGTAACTTTAGACTGACCTGTCTTTTTAGCAGCTTTCCCGCAAAGGAAACAAGAAAGAGGATGGATAGATAAACATGTTGGTCAATAATTGTGTGTGTGTGTGTGTATGTGTGTGTGTTGCTTGTTTATTTAAGATGGGAAAATTTTAAATGTGTCTTTTTGTCAAAAACCAACAATTGATGAACAAGGCTTCTACCATTGGGAGAGAATGAGGTTCAGGTTATAAGAGAGACATCTGCTCCTCTTGGAAACAGGAATTGTAGGGATGCAGAGGTTTGAAGTAAGAGGTAAATATTTCTCTGTAGACAAAAGAGAGAGTCACACAGATATTACATTACCTGATATTAGAGTCAGATATTAGATTACCTCTTCTAATAGCATAATGCAATAAAAAGCAGCACATATACATCTTCATGCAACTCACAGCCTGACATTTTTAACTCGTTCCTATTAGATGATTCACACTTTACCATCATATATTATGATTTATCAAAACCTGAAAAATACTTGATTTTATATAAGAAATACTTTACTTTCTAAGAATCTAGCCAGCAGTAGGGGACAGGGAACATTCTGTCTTAATCTTATTAATGAGAATTGAAAGAGAATCTTGGGATGGGATGCTCAGACCCTTCCTCTTTCCTTTCCACACAGACCAGCTGGCATTCAGCTAGGGCTATTAAGTGGGTAGGTCTTTCTATTTCTGGAGTTAAATGAGTAAACCTACACTCATGAATTTCAGCTTCATCAGAAATAGAGATATTTTGGCTTGCATCTGCCAATTCTCTGGGCTTTTTCTTTTTTTTTTTTTTTAACATGGAGTATAATTGCTTTACACTGTTGGGTTGGTTTCTGCTGTATAACAAAGTGAATCAGCTATACATATACATATATCCCCATATCTCCTCCCTCTTGTGTCTCCCTCCCACCCTCCCTATCCCACCCCTCTAGGTGGTCACAAAGCACCGAGCTGGTCTCCCTGTGCTATGCAGCTGCTTCCCACTAGCTAGCTATTTTACATTTGGTAGTGTATATATGTCCATGCCACTCTCTCACTTTGTCCCAGCTTACCCTTCCCCCTCCCCATGTCCTCAAGTCCATTCTCTACATCTGTGGTTCTTATTTGGTTCAGAACTCCAGTGGGGAAGCTCGTATTACTTAGTGACCTCTTTCACAGTCTACCACACACAAACTTCAGCTAAGCAATTAGAAAGTAGCTTAGTTTTGGTAGGTTCATAGAAAAAAATATATTTCTTTTTTAGGATCTGTGGCAAAGTCTTTGTCGGGTCTATCCCTGGCTTGCTATTTGACCTTAAAAAACCACTCACACTTTGCATGACTCAGTTTCCTCACATCTAAGATGAAACTAATCCCTGCCTTCCATACTTTGCATAAATACAGAGATATTAAAATGCGATTGGGGTCATGCCTCCTCCGATCACTAAACCACACACTGCTCCCTAAAGGTCACCGTTAACCAGAATGCCAACACCAGAACTTACTTTGAACTGTTTTAGACGTTAAAAAATGGAATCATAGACTAAGAAAAAGAGAGAGAATTGTAAAACAACAAAAACAACAACAACAAAAACCCTAAAATGTTCACGATGTGTGAATCTGAAAAAGCACAAACATGACATCATTGGTCTCGCTGTGACCAGTGTATGTGTTCCATCCCAGCTGGTGTTACGTTAGGTAAGACCAGTCCCCTCATCATATTTGTGCTTATCATGGCAACAGCTTCCTGAAAGGTCCCCTTGCCCGTCTGGGACTATTTCCTTCCCCTAATGGTTCTCATACTCAGTGCAGAAGAGAGATCATCCTTAAGGGAGAGGGTTTATCCTCACGAGTGGAGGCTGAGGCAAAATTTGTGTTCAGGTAGTTTATTGGGGAGCACGAGTGAGGGCAGGAGGGTCAGACCTCTGGAGAGTTATTAAGGGGGGATGCTGACCCCACAGAGCTTGATCTGCCCGGGACCCACCATGGAACCCGCCGGCGCCCTCGGTGTCCAACCCTCAGGGTGGGTAAGAAGATAACTCACTCCATGCCTTCCTCTTCCTGAGAGCTGCTCTTATCTGCACTGGTACCTCCAAGAGGAGGAAAGCAGGGGACACGTGAGCTTGGAGCTGAGACACCTGTGAGGTGACTTGAAGACACCACCTCCTGGGACTGGAGCTGGGAGCAAAGCGAGGGAGACGCCGAGAGACCAGGAGAACCTCATTTGGGCTGAGGGAATCTGGATGCTCTTTTGTTTTCATTTTAAATTTATTTTATTGAAGTATAGTTGAAAGACAAATACCATATGATATCACTTATACGTGGAATCCAAAATATGACACAAATGAACTTATCTACGAAACAGAAACAGACTGGTGGCTGCCAAGGGGGAGGGGCAGTGGGGGAGGGATGGATTGAGAGTTCAGGGTTAGCAGATGCAAACTAGTACATATAGGATGGATTACCACCAAAGTCTGACTGTACAGACAGGGAACTATATTCAATATCTTGTGATAAACCATCATGGAAACAAATATGAAAAATAATATATATATATGCATAACTGAATCACTTTGCTGTACAGCAGAAATTAACACAGCATTGGATGCTATTTCTTATTTCATGGATCTCATGAAACAGAGATTTATTTCAGCATATAAACTAGGGAATTTTTTATAACAAACAGTATACTATTTTAACTCATAAAATATGAAAACACAATAACAGATTATTTGGTAATAGATACAAATACTGAATCATTATGTTGTACACCTGTACATTATATTATATAGTATAATGTTATATGACAATTATACCTCAATTTAAAGAAACACTATTTAAAATAAAATTGCTTTCCATTAAACAAACAAATAAATAAATAAAAATTTAAAAAAACTGACAGTATGTTTGTAAAAACTTAAGCTAAAACTGAGCATAAATGGATGTTTCAGTTAATATAGTTATTTATTTTTGTCAAATCAATACCACTTGTCTTATTCATTTTTGTTATCTGTGGTTTTTGTAGGCAAGAAAAAATAGAGTTTTTTTAAATGAAAAGAAAATATGGGAGAAAATCTTTTAGTTGAGAAAACTACCAATTTTCCCACTAAGTAAACCACTGTTATTTGGTTTGAGCAGCTTCGATTACACTATATTCTTCAGGTACATAGTTGGATACTCACTAATCCAGTCTACTTTGCTGCCAGAATGATTTTTCTGAAACTCTAGTCTGATCAAGTCACTGTCCTCCTTAAAATCATTGGTCCTGACATCCTGCATCATGCAGTTCCCGAATGCCCTCCCCCACTTGTCCCTGCCCTTTTGCTTTGTATGCATCACTCACTTCCTGGAAAAGCCCACCACACCTCCTGACCAAGTATCCCCTTAAGCACAGCACAAGCCCCCCTCCCAGACCCCCTCTGAATCCTTTGCGCTGGGTGCTCCCTCCTGGTTTTTTCATGCATCCTTTGCAAATGCATTCTTTGCATGTGCCTCTGGATAACCTCCCTCAATATTGCCTGAATTCTAACCCTGTCCCCAAATATACAGGCACCCCTCAGCTGGAAGTTACTCCCATTGAGGCGGCAGCTGGTTCTCTCTCTGTTCACCGACCCTGAGAAATTATATGAAATATCAATCTTTCAACTCCTATCCTAAAACACCATCTTCCTTTAATTATCTTTCCACTAAAAATGATTAGGTATGTGGTGCCATTTTCTTAAACTACGTCATCCACTGTAATAATAGCTTGATTTTGAATTGAGAACCTTGTTTTGACCATGGATTCTTAAAAGAAACTACAAAAGAGTGAAATCTTAAATTAGCAAACTGAGAGTCTTCTGTGTCAGATGGTGTGGAGGGATACAAGTGCAGGATCACACACTTCGTGACAAGAGGTAGCCTAGAAGTGTTTTGGTATATAAGCTTCTTGAGACCTTTCTTTATTCACCCACTGTAAGCTTTTCCTTAATGATTTCTTTGTAAAACACCACCTTTAAACATGCATTGAGAGAGCTCGTGGGAGAGAGAAGGAAGGAGAATGAGAGATAGAAAAATGGAAGAACAGAAATAGTCCCTAGGCTTGCTGACACACAAAAGGAAACTTGAGTGTAGTATCAGCAGTGAATATCAGCAGTGTATATGGGTGTAGTATCAGCAGTGTAGTATCAGCACATGAAAAAAAACAGAAGTGTTGGCTTTCCTGAAGGGAACATCCTGACAACCAATACAAAAGCTAACACATGTAGTTAGAAACTAAAGTAGTAAGCTAAAATGACTTGATGTCTGAAAATAGGCATTTCTATTTGATCTGTTCAATGACAAGTGCCCAATAGCCAAGTGCTATGATACCTTGAATCAGTACAGTGGTTGTACACCTTAGGCTCTAGTAAAAATAGACTAGTAAAGGTAAAGACCTTGAACATAAAGAGTACATTTATAACAGCTGCCCATAAACAAAACAGAAAAACAACACATAGAATGGGAGAAAGTATTTGCAAACAATGTGACCAACAGAGGTTTAATCTATAAAATATACAAACTGCTCATACAACTCAGTATTAAAAAAGAAACCAAACAACGCAATCAGAAATGGGCAGAAGATCTAAACAGATATTTTTCCAAAGAAGACAAACAGATTGCCAACAGGCACATGAAAAGATGCTCAACATGACTAAATATTAGAGAAATGCAAATCAAAATGCCATGAGGTATCACCTCACACTGGTCAGAATGGCCATCATCAAAAAATCTACAAATAGGGCTTCCCTGGTGGCGCAGTGGTTGAGAGTCCGCCTGCCGATGCAGGGGACACGGGTTCGTGCCCCGGTCTGGGAAGATCCCACATGCCGCAGAGCGGCTGGGCCCGTGAGCCATGGCTGCTGAGCCTGCGCGTCCGGAGCCTGTGCTTCGCAACGGGAGAGGCCACAACAATGAGAGGCCCACATACCGCAACAAAAAAAAAAAAAATCTACAAATAATAAATGCTGGAGAGGGTGTGGAGAAAAGGGAACCCTCCTACACTGTTGGTGGGAATGTAAATTGATACAGCCACTATGGAGAACAGTATGGAGGTTCCTTAAAAATCTAAAAATAGAGCTATCACATTATCCAACAATCCCACTCCTGGGCATATATCCGGAGAAAACCATAATTTGAAAAGAGACATGCACCCTAATGTTCATAGCAGCACTATTCACAATAGCCAAGACATGGAAGGAACCTAAATGTCCATGGACAGATGAATGGATAAAGAAGATGTGGCACATATATACAATGGAATATTAGCCATAAAAAGGAATGAAATAATGTCATTTGCAGCAACATGGGTGGACCTAGAGATTATCAGACTAAGTGAAGAAAGTCAGAAAGAGGAAAATATCATATGATACCACTTATATATGGAAACTAAAAAAATCATCAAATGAACTTATTTGCAAAACAGAAACAGACTCACAGACATAGAAAACAAACTTACGGTTACCAAAGAGGAGGGGGTGGAAGAATGAATTAGGAGTTTGAGATTAAAATATACAACCTTCTACATATAAAATAGATAACCAACAGGACCTACTGTATAGCACAGGGAACGATACTCAAGATCTTGTAATAACCTATAATGGAAGATAATGCAAAAAAAGAATATATATAATATACACACATTTATATATAACTGAATCACTTTGCTGTATACCTGAAACTAACACAACATTGTAAGTCAACTATATTTTAATAAAAATTTAAAGAATACAAAGCTGAGTAATCCAATCATGAGTTCACAGAAGCTGAATAAAGTCATAGGAAAGAGAAGTGTATGAAAAAATCACGCAGGTAAAGTTACAGGATATATTATTGGAGAGTAAAGACTTTGATAGTCAAGAAGCAAAAAATGGATTTGGGAAATCCTAACAAGGATGGTGCTAAAACTACATGAGTCAAGCAAAGGGAAAGGACCAAGATGGAGACTCTGAGATACCTATTTTTTTGATGCTGAATTTCAGAATTTCCCTCCTGAGATGATGTGAGCACAGAGAAAGAGGATGCTCCATACTGAAGGTAAGCTACACTAAGGGTGCATGAGAACCAAGAAACACATTTAATTCATAGCTTCACCCTCTGTAGGAGTGATGTACCTATTTACTTTTCCAGGAATAGCCATTACTTTCACTAGGGGAAAAGGTATGTTTTTAAAATATATGTTCTAACCATAAGTTAGCATCCAAACATAGCCAAACTCAGGAAATGTTTAAAATGGAAAAATTTTACATGGCATGCAAACACCAAGCAGTGAGTTTTCCCTGCTTTCCCTGCTAGTTATGTATCTCCTGACTACTGCAAAATGTATGTATGTCAAGCTGGTTCGATGTGGATGCTTGATTTAACAGAAAATGAGTTCTCTTTTTTCCTGCCTGTGTCGTCCAGGACTGTTTGAAGAGGGAGCTCCAACAGTGTCAGATGCATCTCAATTCTTCCTTGTATCTGTGGGATTTTAGCATATGGCATAGCATTTGGATTCTGGCCTCTGCAATGCAGAGGATGGTAGACAGGCTGAAACCTACAGTGTTTTTAAATGTCAGGTTTGAAATATTCTTTTTCCAAAAACTCCTAAGGGAGTTATTACCTTGACAGATCCTATGCGACTATCCGACTGCATTCTTCAGACAACTGCTTGTCAACCCCAATCTATGAAATATTGAATGGGGAGTGTAGGAGGGGTGATAAAATGGAAAACTATGCAGTCCATCTTCCCCAAGCTGCATCCTCCATCCCAGAGGCTCAGAAAGCCCCTGGCATGGCTCACTGGGAGGCCAGCCTGGGTAGCGGCACTGCCAGTTTGTTGGGTTTACTTCTGACTGGTCTGGGGCTAATAACACCAAGAAAAACCAGTAACGGTAAACATTTGAACGGCATTCATCTCTCTGATTGTCTGACCCTGGGTTCAGTTCAGAACCATCATAGACCTGATGGATTGTTTTCTGCCTACATTCCCCCCCTTCTTCTTGCCAATGATCTTAGGCAAAGCCAATCCAGGGTTACTGAGAATAACAAACCCTCAACAAAACGCAGACCGCTCCTTCCCCGCTGTCCTGAGTGTCTGCTGCAAGAATAAATCTGGCTTACAAATATTTCTCATGCTCTGTAGCTGACAAGCTAAAGGGTCTTGTAAATAACTGGCCTAGATCCCCTGCCTGTAGAACATGAGGAACTTTGCCCAGTGTCTCTCTACAGGCACCTGAATACTAAGCTTTTCTCTCTAAAAGCATTTATAGATTAGTCACCATAGAAAACTCAGCTTAATTCTTTTTTTTTTTTCCTAAATATCCCTACCAGTTTATCCTTCACAGGGCATCATCTCCAGTATTTACAGGTGCCCTTTTGTTTGCTAGATCAATGCCAGGCTTTTGTGTAGAACAGTCAGTAAGCAAAGCACAGGCAAAATTTGCTCCTGCAAGCCTATCTCAAAGCTCTCCATGAAAGCAACCACTAGGGAAGAGCTGGGAAGGTTGCAAGGTTTCACCATGATGCCATCACACGGCGGGACTCCTCAGCTGTGCCTCACAATTGCAAAAGGAAAGGCGTGTCCTCTCCTTCCCTAGCTATGACATTTATAAACGCCTACACATGCCGAGATGAACTTTGTTTTATGAATTTGGTTTTCAAATGTCTCCACTCAGCGCTGGCTTTAAAAACGGAGCATAATCCATCAGCATGCCACTCCAAGCATCGTGAGGCTCAGGCACTCATAAAAAGATTCAAATTGTAAAATAAGGAACTGGATTTGAGCTTTTTTATATATATATAAATTTATTTATTTATTTATGTCTGCTTTGGGTCTTCGTTGCTGAGCACAGGTTTTCTCTAGTTGCGGCGAGCTGGGGTTACTCTTTGTTGCCGTGTGTGGGCTTTTCACTGCAGTGGCTTCTCTTGTTGCGGAGCATGGGCTCTAGGCACACGGGCTTCAGTAGTGGTGGCACACGGGCTCAGTAGTTGTGGCTTGTGGGCTCAGTAGTTGTGGCACGTGGGCTTAGTAGTTGTGGCGCACGGGCTTAGTTGCTCCGCGGCATGTGGGATCTTCCCAGACCAGGGCTGAAACCCGTGTCCCCTGCATTGGCAGGAGGATTCTTAACCACTGAGCCACCAGGGAAGCTCCTGGATTTGAGCTTTTGAAAAAGGTAACATTGAGGAGAATCTATGAAAGCTTCACTTATAGGACAGGAATCAGAGGTGTCTTGTATGGGTCAGCAATGCTGCTGACATTTTAAAGCAAAGCAGTGGCCTACCAGGTCTTGTTTTTTCATCTTTTCTTCCAAATAATGATGATTGACTTGTGCTGAGCCAGTTATGCTCTTTTGCTCACTCAACCTCCAAATCAGTGCAGAACTCCCATTTTATCTCGATGCCGCTGGCTCTATGTGTATATTCCGGATAAGCTTGGGCAGCTTGGCTACTGCACAAGGCCATTCAGCTGACGGAATGAGAGGAGACTGAAATCTAGTTTATGCTCTCCATAAGGAACCACCTCTCCTAAATAATAATCTGGTGCCGCATAGTGTAGCAGCTTCCCCAGATCCAAAGCAAGTTTTGAAAACTTAAATGGCAACGGGCCCAGGCAGGGTAACGGAAACAAAACTTTGCATGAAGAGCATCCAAAGGAAGCAACCCTCCTCCGCTCCAGCCAGTTAGTCCAGGTGGGGCATATGCATCTGTGTTCAGACAGAATTTCTGATTTGTTTTAAGAAAAATTAAAAATTGAGACTTTTCTGTTGCATGTGAGCAACAATAAATATTTTAAAATGCGGTCCCAAAGAGACACATCTAAAAGTGAAAGCTCACCTGTGGACCACAGATTGACAAACTGAGCTAGCGTTTAGGGGACCGTTGGGTGCAGTTTCAAAGAGTGAAACAATAAATCTCATCTGGGGATGAGACTCAGAGCCTCACTTGCCTCCAGCATCACTGTGCTCTAAACAGCTCTGAACTCTACATATTTTATGGCATTCAAATCAATCTTCAAAATAGGAAAAGCGTTTATGGCTTTTTGGCTTGTCTCTTCTGAGTCTTAGAGGATAAAAACAAATTAAATGTGTCTCTTTCCATCGACCACACTTTACACATTTGCAGGGAAGCTATAGTCATTTTGACGAAATGCCAGAACTAACTCACTTCCCTGTAATCTCTAACTGGCTCAGAGAGCAGCATCTTTACCTTGAGCTGTATGACTCCTACACCTGGCGTGTTTGAAAGAGAGACTGATATAATATTTTGATATAAAATTTATTTTTTAATTTTGAAAAGTGTCATTTTTCAAGGAGCCTTGAATTTCATTAACAGGATGGAAAACATCCATAAACCTGTAATTTTACAAGGTTCACTAACTCAAAATGGTCTCCTATCAAATTCTTTGCAAAGAATTATTTATTAAAGAAGTTATATTTTTCTCTAGAGCAGAAAAAGAAGAGTTCCTGAAGCAGCAAACAAAAATATATAGGAGAAAAAATAAGAATATTTGAATATTATACTCTTGAGCACTTAATTTTCTCAAAAAATGATTAATATAACAATGAAATTATAAAACTGCTGAGTTGCTATAGTAGAATGGAGTATAATATGTGAATTCAAAAGGTAACTGGGTTAGACATGATAAAATGTATCTGTCTCTCCAAGATCAGGCAGATAATAAAATTAAATCATAATGGGTCCCTATCTTCATTTTAATATATATTTTACATTTTAAATTACATTTAAAGTATTATAAAATACTAAATCTCTAAAAACTATTTAAGTTTAAATTATTAGAAAATACTAAATCTCTACAAACTATTCCTGTCGTTTTGATGGTGCATGCAAGTACAAAGCCAATGATTAGTATAAACTCAAATTAGAAACAGTGCTTGACCTATTTGACTTCCTACATGATTGACATGTTTAGATGGCAATCTTTAACCCCATAGTCTGCATGAGTAGACATGATGTTAGCAGATTGACTGCTTGCACTCAGCAGTGACTCAGTGCTTGAGGTGGGAGCAGATGCTGGCATGAGAACTAGTTCTGGCAAATTTCCCTCCCTCCCTCCCTTCCTTCCTTCTTTCCTTCTTCCTTCCTTCCTTCACTTCTTCCCTCCTTTTCCCCATGACATATGTTCCTAGAAGTTGGTTTCTGCTTTATTCAAGCTCTGCAAAGGAAAGCCTGTTGACCTCTGCACGGTGAACAAGCTACCTTGCCCATCACAGAGCAGAACTGGCACAATTGTGTACACTCGTGTAAGCAAGGGTGAACAACCAAAAAACAACCATTGTATTCTAATTAGTAGATGACAATTTAACAAGTGGCTTTCCCATTGCAGACCTAGTAGACTCCATGGTTAATATCAGCACAAGCTAATTTCTGCTCCTCTGTAGCACTCAGTAGCTTATGTTACTAAATATTTTATGTGCATTTAGTAAATTTCAGGTCATTTTGTCCATTTCAAAATGACTATGTTTCCCAAAAGCCCATAGGAGGGAAGAGCAAATATAGTACAATCTTAAAGTCCTTATATTCACAAGATTTCTAAATAAATATTTGTGTATTTCTTAATTTAATAGTCATGGCAGTAGGGGAGAGAGTAATTATGAAAATGACATTTTCACAGATTCACTTTCATTGTAGTAAACTATGAATAAAATCCTATTAGTGTTTCTCATTTTGGAATATGAAGCTTAATGTGCAGCTTGGGTGAAATAGGAGTGTTTTGCTAATAGGCAATAAAAAGTTAAAATGTCTCTTCTTATAGTAATGAGAAAACATTCACATCTCCCTCAACAATAATGCATTGCTGATTATTTCCTGTGTACTTAGCCACTCAAACTTATTTTTAGTGCATATAATATAAATACATCTGTCAACCTATGCTATCAAGTCATATTTTTTAAAGTTACTAAAAGTGCTATTTCAAATTTCTGAGAAGAAAATGAATAAGAGAAGAAGGAGAAAAGTGAAAATGGGAAGTGAGAATGCATAAATATGAAGAAAGGAAAGGTCACAAAGGAAGAGGTATCATATCTTAGGTCACACCTAGGCATGGCTGAGTCCAAAACTTGGAAGGATACAAAAGGTGCTAAAACAAGCAACACTGTAGTGATTAGTAGATCTGAGGAAGACCCACGAGCATTGAAAATTCCCACGTGTAAAAGTAGAGGTGTCTCGGGCTTCCCTGGTGGTGCAGTGGTTGAGAGTCCACCTGCTGATGCAGGGGACACGTGTTTGTGCCCCGGTCCGGGAAGATCCCACATGCCGCGGAGTGGCTGGGCCCGTGAGCCATGGCCGCTGAGCCTGCGTGTCTGGAGCCTGTGTTCCGCAACGGGAGAGGCCACAGCAGTGAGAGGACCGCGTACCGCAAGAAAAAAAAATGTAGAGGTGTCTCTTTAGATTGGATACAGAGAAGGTGACCCGAAGCACAGGGGACTTGCAGAGTCTAAGAAGCAAGTGGTTGCAATCAGAGATGCCTCTGCACCAGTAGTCTGGCTGGGGTTCAGTAACAGGACCCTGGTCCCTAGGAAGGGGACTGAGAGCACACCACATCCTAGAGGCTGGCAAGTAGCAGGCAGATCATCAGAACAGGGATTCAGTGTCATAGGTAAAAAGGGAATAGATTTAGGAGGTTCCATTGGTGAGATGGAGTTAATTATAAATTATTACACATGTGCATTTATATCAACTTGCTTTCAAAACATTATTAAATGTTTATAGGGAGTAAGGACAAATATTTAAATCCATAAGGACAAAAGAATGGAAGAGGGGAGGACAGTAGCTGGGAGATACCAGCAGATTTTGGAAAGATTGAACTTGCATAATGAACCCAAACATTTATCTAGCATCTATCATGTGCCAGGTGCTTTCATCAATGCCTTCATTGTTGTAATAGCCCCATGCAATAGATACTATATTATCCACAAGTTACAGGGAAGAAGGCTCTGAAAGGTTGAAGAATTTACCCAAGGTAAATGGCTTGGGAGAATACAGAACATTCTGCCCTTTTCCTGCCTGGGAAGAAAACTGCAAGAATTTAACCTGATTTGGGCCACAGAACCTCAGAAAGACTCAGACCTTGGAGACGTACTTTTGAAAAGGGTGAGGAGAGGAGTTCGTGGAGTGGAAGTGGGGGGCAAGTTGGAGGCTGGAGGGTTGATCAGGACCACAGCCCTCTCTGTACAGCAAGCAATTACTCCTGCAGACCTAGGGGCACAGCCCAAGGAGAGCTAAGGTGATGAGCCAACAACCGTGGATTAAGGGAAGTCTACAAACTGTGGGACGAGACCCCCAGTCTCCTCCACATTCTTGTTTGCCCAGTGCCCCCACCAGGCAGAAGACTACAGGGAGAATAAAGTGATCAGAGGAAAGACCCATCCCCAGTTGGAAGTGGGTCGCCCTTTGGTGTGTTAAGCCCCACTCATGCACCCAGAGCTATTTACTCTTTAACATGAAGGTACAGCCAGTGAAGAACCAAGAAGACTTGGTGACATTAAAGATAGAAACCAAACAGCAAAGAAAACGTACAATCTCAGAGGGAAGAGACACAGTGTTTGGTGTGGAACAGAAGAAATTTTGAGAAAACTTACAATTAATATTCTCAGAAACATTAGAGAAAAATATTGTTTTTTGTGACCTAAGAACCCAAGAATAGATGGAGTTTTAAGCAGGAAATGGCTAGGCCGGGAAGAGAGGCAGGCTTGGAGAGAAGAGATGGGCAGGGCCTGATGAGAAATATTTAGAGAAAAGGGTAAAAGGCCACTAATGGCCCTTAGAGAAGGAATGCAATAGCAACAGGGGATTCTCTACTTCAAAGTCTATTATCTATTGTGAGAATGTTTATTTTCAATTGTTTACTGAAAAAGGAAGTAAAATCCATAGGTATTTTTCCTGCTGCTATATTTGCAAGGACAAGAGGAGGGAAGTGCTGGTTATTCCTGAGAAAGAGAAATGTTCTCCCTAAGGCTGTAGACAGAAATCCTAATGCCAGCAGCAGGGTGCATGTCACAAGCCTATGTTGGGTGTGTTCCTTTCTTGACAAGATGGGGAGAATATCATGTACAACATGGAGCAGATGATACAAAATAATCAGAAAATACAAAATGCCTCACACATTCCAGGTGCGTGAGAAAGATTCTCTTCCATGAACACCCCATAGAACAACGAAACAAGAACATGACGAATTGCCCACCTCCCCCTTCGTTCATACATGCATTCACTTATGTTATATTATAACATACTCCGCATATGTTATCCAGTTCCTACCAACTACCAGACGTTTTTCTAGGTGCTGAGGACACGGTGATGAATGGATCAATCGGAAACCTGCATCTGTGGAGTTTACCTTCCACTGGAGGGGGTAGAATCAATCACACATAGTATGTGAAACCCTGATGAGTGCTTTGGAATAAAATAAAGTAGGGAGAGGGGTGCAGGCTGAGAGGGTGACCTTTAGTGAAAGCTTGAACGGAGAAGGATGTAGATATTGTGGGAAAGGAACTTTCAGGCAGAAGGAAGAGAAGGAAGAGTGCATGCAGATGCCCTGAGGCGAGGTCTTGTCCCGCTTGTCAGAGGACAGCAAAGAGGCCAATGAAGCAAGAGAAGAACGAGAAGGAAGGAGGGTGAACAGTAAGAGAGAAAGTCGGAAGTAAAGGGCAGAGGGATGGCTTGTGGTTCTTACAGAAGATTGTAAAGACATTGTTTCTATTTTGCAGGAGAAGCCAAAGGAGGCTTTTGAACAGAGGGGTTTGCAGTCTGAATGATGTGTTACAGAATCACTCTGGGAAATCTACTGACAGGAGATTATAGAGGGATCCAGAGGTGAAGCTGGGACACTAGTGAGAAGTCTGGTGAAGTAACTCGGGTGAAAATGACATGGTCTGCTGGGACAGAGGTAATTAGATCCTGGACATATTTTAACGGTGAGGTGACATGTGTTTATGTCTCCCACAAGGTATGAGGCAGAGGAAGCAGTGGAAGGTAGCGTCAAGTCTTCTGGCCTGAGGAAGTAGAAAAAAAAGTTGCTATCAACTGAGACTAGACAGACTGTGGTCAGAAGAGGTTTGGAAAGGGAGGTGAGATCAGGACTAACATTTGAGACGTGTCCAGTTTGAGTTGAGAATTACAATCCAAGTCAATACACTGTAGGTGGGAATGTAAACTGGTGCAGCCACTGTGGAAAACAGTGTGGAGATTCCTCAAAAAACTAAAAATAGAGCTACCATATGACCCAGTAATTCCCTCCTGGGCATATAACTGAAGAAACAAAAACACTAATTTGAAAACATAATGCACCCCAGTGTTCATAGCAGCACTATTTATAATAGTCAAGACATGGAAGCAACCTAAGTATCCAAAACCAGATGAATGGATAAAGAAGATGAGGCACATATATACAATGGACTATTACCCAGCCATAAGAAAGAATGAAATTTTATCATCTGAAGCAACATAGATGGACTTGGAGAAAGACAAATGCTGTATGATATCACTTACATGTGGAATCTAAAAAATACAACAAACTAGTGAACAAAACAAAAGAGAGGAGGACTCACAGATATAGAGAACAAACTGATGGTCACCCGTGAGGAGGGGGGAGGGAGAGGCACAAACTATTGGGTGTAAGGTGGGCTCAAGGGTGTATTGTATGGCATGGTGAATAGAGCCAGTATTTTGTAATAGCTGTAAATGGAAAGTAACCTTTACAAGTCTATAAAAATTAAAAACAAACAAAAAATATGTATATGTACACGTTTACCCACTTTACCGAAGAAAGAAGAATAAAAAAGAAATTCAAGTCAAGACATCAAGTAGACAACTGAGTATATGGCCTGGGGCCCAAGGGAGATATAAGTTGAGAGTTGTCGGAACATACACGGGCGGGGTGTGAGGTCACCAGGGCAACGAGTGTGGTGGGGTCAGGAGACGTGAGAAAACTGCCGTGTCACAATGTCTAGTCAATGGAGAAAAACCAAGGACAGACAACATTATGGACACCTGATCCCTTGCATAAGCAGAGAAAACCTAGCACAGATCCATGGATGACATATCTGCCTATGTTGAATGAGCAGTTCATATTCTTGAGTGTGTAAATAAACCAGCCTGCAGAGAGGAAAACAGAGACCTGCAGAATCAGCTTGAGACAGCAGTGAGATTTGCCTGATGGTTTTCCAGATCCTATGTGACCCAGTATTTTATGGCCTGCACCTTTATGTTTCCTTTGTATCCTTTCAGTTAAATCCCTTACTACCTGAGTTAGCTGGAGTGGCCTTCTCCTCCTTATAAAGTACCCTGGACAACAAATTACTTTGCTGGCTGTGCCCCCAAACCCTTCTAGCTTAAATTGTCCTGCCTCTAACTTCCAGGAAGGTGTAAGCCTAATATACTAAGCAGTCTCATTTTGCATCCTGGCTGTAGCTGGACAGCCAACCCGAGGGAAATCATAAAGGTTAGGCCAAACATTCTCATTCTAGAGAATTTAAATTAAGTTGAAGAGGTACAAATTAAGGGTCACAATTCATGTGACCTACAAACTCCTGTGAAGCTAGGGTGGTCATAAATCAGAACAAGCCAGGGGCATATGCAGTCACAAGTTCTGGGGAGCTGGGACCTCCTCCATGAGCACAGAGATTGAGTAAGCACGGAGAAGCTAGGAAAGTGGCTCAGATGCAGAGGGGAGTGGGAATGAGCCTTCAGACCTCAGTCTATGGAGCTGCAGAGGAATACGCATAGACCTGGCCCCAGCCTCAGGGAGCTGACTCTGTGTTTTGTGCCTGGATATTCAGGATACTTACCCTTTGTTCAGTAAATCTTTGTAGGCATTGCTTTCCATGACAGCCTTGACTAGGCTGAGGAGCCCTGCAAGAAGCTTCCTGAGCTTGTCCTTGAAGGATGGATTTTTTTCTTGAAGGCTGAATTTTTTGCATTTGGAAATGGAAGGGAAAGATGAACAATACTAATTAAAGTTATCATCTACTGAGTATCTGCAATGTGTGTCAAGTATTTATAAACACGCTCTCACTTCGTTCTCACCACAGCTTCAAGGAATAAATATCTTATTATCCCCGTGGAATCTGGTCTTCCCATTACAGATGAGAAATGCAGAATTTTAATGCATCCTAGATCAGGTAGGCAATAGGGGAGCCTCAGAGCCACTTCTGGCTTGTCATCCTGCAGAGTTCTCTTGAACATTCTACTATAATGTTTCTAAGTTGGGAGAATAACAACAATAAAAAAACATCAGAATCAGAAAATTCACAATGAGTATGGGATAACCAGTGAGCACGCTGGCTTAATCATCACAGTGGTTGTTTCTCTGCTGGGAAGCAATGGGAAATAGGGAGCAGTATGGAGGTGCCAGGCCCAGTCAGACTACAGGGGCCAGGGAAGCTCGGCAGGTGAGTTTTCACTTCATACCACATGCCATTTTGCAGGGATATTTCAATTTGTTGAGTGAAAAGGTAATTGGCACTATTAAAGCAAATACTTAAAAGTCTAGAATGGCTGCAATAAACCTAAAAACTTATTGGAAAAAGGGACTAAAGGGCTATGAGGCTATGTTTATATCTCCACCCTTGACCTTGCCCCAAAGCTCTATAATTAATTAATTAATTAAACTTAGCATCACCAGGTAATGTCTCATGGCTGCTTCAAATATAAAATAACCCAGGAATATCTTGATTTTCTGACCAGATACGCACCCACTACTGCCTTCCTAGTAGGTACTGTCAACATCATCCACCTGGGTTCTTAAGGCCCAAACCTAGGAATTACACTTGATGCTTTCTTTCCTTCTGCATGCCCCACATCCATGCCAAAAGAAATTCCTGTCAACTCTACTTCCAAATAATTTAGAATCCCAAGATTTGTCTTTACTTCTCCCACACTGGTCCAAGACAAAATGACCATTCACCTAGATCACTGCACTAGCCTCTTGGGTGGATACTTGTCACCTTATTAGCTGTCTGACATATGAACCTTTTTTTTACATTTAAAGAATGTGCCATGCAAAACTTGCTTCCTGCTATAGAGGCTGAAATCACAAGACACAAATTTCCCCGGCTTCTCTTCTTGCAGAACCTCAACAAACCAGAGACAACTGCCCAGAACCTTGAGTCTGAAGCCAGTGATTCTCTGGGCTCATTAATACACTGACCCAAAAATCACTTTCTGAGTAAACCAGAAAGCTGGATTTTTCTGCTTGTGACTAGGGACTTAATGAATAAAGCTCTCTAACGGGTACCCTTTCTTCACAGAGGAGTAGGTGTACTAAATATGATCTTATATCTACCTGCCTTCAAGCAACCAATGGAATCCTATCTCACCTAGGATCAGGGAAGACTCCTGAAATGCAATCATGTAGGACCTACAAGACCAAATGTGATCTGACCCGTGTGCCATATAACCCACTTCTTGCCACTCTGCCCTGTTTCCTACATGTCATCCACACCGGCCTTCTTCATCTTCCTTCTGTAGGGTTCCTTCACTTGCCCTTCATTCAACATGAATGATGCTCCCACAGATGTTCACATCCTCAACTCCTTTGTATCAGTCAGGTCTTAGCTCAGGTAAGACTCCTCAAACAAGCCTTCCTTGACTGTCCCCATTGAGTTAACCTTCCTCTAACCAGTCATGCTCTGGGAAATTGCCCAGCTTTCTTTCTTGAAACTTAACACTCTTGGAAATTACCTTTTTTTTGCGGTACGTGGGCCTCTCACTGTTGTGGCCTCTCCCGTTGCGGAGCACAGGCTCCGGACGCGCAGGCTCAGCGGCCATGGCTCACGGGCCCAGCCGCTCCACGGCATGTAGGATCCTCCCTGACCGGGGCATGAACCCATATGCCCTGCATCGGCAGGCGGACTCTCAACCACTGCACCACCAGGGAAGCCCTTGGAAAATATCTTATTGTTTGATTCGTTGACTTAGTACTGCCTGCCCTCCCTCTGCGTACACACACACACACACACACACACACACACACACACACACACACACACAGAGAAAGTTAAGGAGTTCAGATTTTGTCCATTTCTATATTCCACTGCCTAAAACAGAACCTAGCACATAGGGAGGCACTCTGTGAATAAGATGTAAATCTCAAAGAAGTTTTTAAAGCAAAAGGAAAACTAACAAATTTAATATCTATTTGACAAAAAATTTCAGTACTTATTACTTGCAAGTATATAAGCCAGATAGGTAGAATAAAAATTATTCCATGGGAGATAGCTCAGAAGAACTGGGATAATGATACCATCATTTTTTTAAAATGGACATTTGGAAGCCCCAAAACTCTCAAACACACAGTGTGAGCAAAATAGTTTGGGATTGTGTTTGAGTGTATTACCTATCAGAATTCATGTTATCTGTAAAAGAAGTCATAAGAAAATTTTGATGAGGACAAAAAGGTTCAGAAGAATTTCAGATTGTCCATGAGGAGGATCAATCAGAGTTGGATACCTTGTTACAAAGGAGAATTTTAGACATCTAGGTCTTACTGAAGAGCTCAGGTCCTTGGAGAAACTCACAATGAGGGAAATAAGGGAAAGCCATACAATTCCAGGTAAGCTATTCATATGTAAATCCAGTTCCTGAATTGAATAGACATATGTGAGCACATATGACTAATTACCCAAGAAAGTGCTCAGAGTAACCTTCTGTCCTCTGTGGAGGAGACGGAGGAGGAGAAGGAAGAAGAAGAGGGAAAGAATGCACTGTTGCTGCCCTCCTAGTAGGTACACACTTCTGCAAACTCGGGGTTGCATCACTGAATTTCTTCTTCCTCTTTTTCTCTCTCCACTGGAACACTTTTCTTCAGTAATAAGTACGCTGATTTCCCTGAAAGTATTTCCATCCAAGCTCAAAACTCAAGAAAACATTTTTGTCACCCTCTTGCTCTTTTTGTTTCCCATACCACAGAACATACTGTGCAACTTATAATATAAAAGCATAAATATTCAACTCAACCTAATGGGAGAGAGATACAACATTATCTTACTTACGGAAGCAATTTACTTGGTACATGTGAAATACCTCATGAGCTGTTGCAGATGTTCAGCCAGTACTGCAGAGATACCCTATGTAGCTTCTATTCTGGGCCTTTTAGATAATCAAATACAGTGTAAAGAAAGTAAAATTAGCAGCTAAGAAATTAAACATGACCCATATCTCATCTCCTAAGACAGATCGAAGAGTGTACTCAAACAGGTAAGCATCGGTAGTGGAAGTTAAGAAAGAAAATAATTTTCAGGGTATATCACAACAAAATTGCTAAAGTCAGGGGCCATATTTATGAGATAATATCCTCTGTCCTGTAGGAATCAAATTCAAAATGGATGAAGGAATTACTTGGTAACAGTGGGGTGGTAAATCTGAGCTTCTTTTCTGAGCCCCAAGCAAGCAGAATGAAATAAACTTCATAAAATAGTGGTATAAACAGATCCATCCAGCATATGCAATTTACTGACAACAAATCAATATGCTTTATGGATTTGGGTCTGACAAATCTTAATAGCAAACAAAAGATAATATTTCTCTGAATCAATTCTATACAACAGTGCAAAAAATCTCTACCAAGCTTTTCTTTCTGAATACAATTCATCTCCTACCTATCTCAAACTGCTGACTCTCTGCAGTTATATTCTGATATAATCTTTGCAGGCTCCAAATAGCATAATTTTATCGGTGTATCACCAAAAAAAAGGTGTCATGCAGGCTTCAGAAAGCTCTACATGGAACTGTAGAAGCTAACATGGGTTTTTAAAGATTCCTGGGTCAGTTTTCATTTACATAATTTTTATTTGAAAGAATAGCATTCAAAAATCCAGACACATAATTACATTCATGCTAGATTTTGGTAGATTCTGTCATGTTCAAAGGAAGAGATTTTATGCCAAATATATGCACCTGTAGTTAAATCACTTTCAGTTTCATCTTCTGCCAGTGTGTGTGAGGAGGAAGTTAGAAAATTCCCCTGGCTAAATGTGAGGGAAATGGTTCCTGGGGCTATTTGTTAAGTTTTAGAGTTCTATATTTTATAGTGCAAAATATCAAAAAGTATCATAAAGTATGTTATTAACATTAACCTCTCTGGGAATGTAAGTTGGTGCAGCTACTGTGGAAAACAGTATGGAGGTTCCTCCAAAAACTAAAAATAGAGGTACCATATAATCCTGCCATCCCACTCCTGGGCATATATCTGGAGAAAACTATAATTTGAAAAGATACACCCCAATATTCATTGCAGCACAATTTTTACAATAGCCAACACATGGAAACAACCTAAATGTCCATCAAGAAGAGGAATGGATAAAAAAGATGTGGTACATATATACATATATACAATGGAATATTACTCAGCCATAAAAAAGAACAAGATAATGCCATTTACAGCAACTGTAAACAGTGCTGCTGTGAACATTGGAATGCATGTGTTTTTTTGAATTATGGTTTTCTCAGGGTGTATGCCCAGTAGTGGGATTGTGGCATCATAGTTTTCGCTTTTTAAGGAACCTCCATACTGTTTTCCATATGACTGTACCAATTTACATTCCCACCAATAATGTATGAGGGTTCCCTTTTCTCCACAGCCTTACCAGCATGTATTGTTTGTAGATTTTTTTTATGATGGCCATTCTGACTGGTGTGAGGTGATACCTCATTGTAGTTTTGATTTGCATTTCTCTAATAATTAGTGATGTTGACCATCTTTTCATGTGTTTGTTGGTCATCTGTATGTCTTCTTTGGGGAAATGTCTATTTAGGTCTTCTGCCCATTTTTGATTGGGTTGTTTGTTTGTTTGTTTTTTATATTGAGTTGCATGAGTTGCTTGTATATTTTGGAGATTAATCCTTTGTCAGTTGCTTCAATTGCAAATATTTTCTCCCATTCTGAGGGTTGTCTTTTCGTCTTGTTTATGGTTTCCTTTGCTGTGCAAAAGATTTTAAGTTTAATTAGGTCCCATTTGTTTATTTCTGTTTTAATTTTCATTACTCTAGGAGGTGGGTCAAAAAAGATGTTGCTGTGATTTATGTCATAGAGTTTCTGCCTATGTTTTCCTCTAAGAATTTTATAGTGTCTGGCCTTACATTTTGGTCTTTAATCCATTCTGAGTTTATTTTTGTGTATGGTGTATCACATTGATTGATTGCATATATCGAAGAACCTTGCATCCCTGGGATAAACCACACTTTATCATGGTATATGATCCTTTTAATGTGCTATTGGATTCTGTTTGCTAGTATTTTGTTGAGGATTTTTGCATCTATGTTCATCAGTGATATTGGCCTGTAATTTTCTTTTTTTGTGATATCTTTGTCTGGTTTTGGTAGCAGGGAGATGGTGGCCTCGTAGAATGAGTCAGGGGGTGTTCCACACTTTGCAATTTTTTGTAAGAGTTTGAGAAGGATAAGTGTTAGATCTTCTCTAAATATTTGATAGAATTCACCTGTGAAGCCATCTGGTCCTGGACTTTTGTTTGTTGGAAGATTTTTAATTACAGTTTCAATTTCATTACTTTTGATTGGTCTGTTCATATTTTCTATTTCTTCTAGTTCAGTCTTGGAAGGTTGTACTTTTCTAAGAATTTGTCCATTTCCTCTAGATTGTCCATTTTATTGGCATATAGTTGCTTCTATTATTCTCTTATGATCCTTTGTATTTCTATGGTGTCAGTTGTAACTTCTCCTTTTTCGTTTCTAGTTTTACTGATTTGAGTCCTCTTCCTTTTTTTCTTGATGAGTCTGGCTAAAGGTTTATCAAATTTGTTTATCTTTTCAAAGAACCAGCTTTTAGTTTTGTTGATCTTTGCTATTGTTTTCTTCATTTTTATTTCATTTATTTCTGCTCTGATCTTTATTATTTCTTTCCTTCTACTAAATTTGGGTTTTGTTTGTTCTTCTTTCTCAAGTTCCTTTAGGTACAAGGTTATGTTGTTTATTTGAGATTTTTCTTGTTTCTTGAGGTAGGATTGTAGTGTTATAAACTTCCATCTTGGAACTGCTTTTGCTGCATCCCATAGGTTTTGGGTAGTCGTGTTTTCATTGTCATTTGTTTCTAGGGATTTTTGAATTTCCTTTTTAATTTCTTCAGTGATCTCTTGGTTATTTAGTAGTGTGTAGTTTAGCCTCCGTGCATTTGTATTTTTTGCAGTTTTTTTTTCTGTAATTGATTTCTAATCTCATAACGTTGGGGTTGGAAAAGATGCTTGATACAATTTCAATTTTCTTAAATTTACTGAGGCTCGATTTGTGACCCAAGATGTGATCTATCCTGGAGAATGTTCCATGAGCACTTGAGAAGAAAGTTTATTCTGCCACTTTCAGGTAGAATGTCCTATAAATGCCAATTAAGTCTGTTTGGTCTATTGTGTCATTTAAAGCTTGTGTTTCCTTGTTTATTTTCTGTTTGGATGATCTGTCAGTTGGTTTAAGTGCGGTGCTAAAGTCCCCTACTATGATTGTGTTTCTTTCCATGTCCATTTTATGGCTGTTAGCATTTGCCTTATGTATTGAGGTGATCCTATGTTGGGTGCATAAATATTTACAATTGTTCTGTCTTCTTCTTGGATTAATCCCTTGATCAATATGTAGTGTCCTTTCTTGTCTCTTGTAATAGTCTTTATTTCACAGTCTATTTTATCTGATATGAATATTGCTACTCCAGCTTTCTTTTGATTTGCATTTGCATGGAAATTCTTTTTCTATCCCCTCACTTTTAGTCTGTATGGTCCCTAGATTGAAGTAGGTCTCTTGTAGACAGCATATATACAGGTCTTGTTTTTGTATCCATTCAGCTAGTCTGTGTCTTTTGGTTGGAGCATTTAATCCATTTACATTTAAGGTAATTATAGATATGTATGTCCCTATTACCATTTTCTTAATTGTTTTGGGTTTGTTCTTTTAGGCCTTTTTCTTTTCTTGTTTTTCCCACCTAGAGAAGTTCCTTTAGCATTTGTTGTAAGGCTGGTTTTGTGGTGCTGAATTCTCTTAGCTTTTTCTTGTCTGTAAAGCGTTTGATTTCTCTGCCAATTCTAAATGAGATCCTCACTGAGCAGAGTAATCTTGGTTTAGGTTTTTCCCTTTCATCACTTTAAATATGTCTGCCAATCCTTCTGACCTGCAAAGTTTCTCCTGAAAAATCAGCTGATAACTTTATAGGTACTCCCTTGTTTGTTGCTTTTCCCTTGCTGCTTTTAATATTTTTTTCTTTGTATTTAATTTTTGTTAGTTAGAATAATATGTGTCTCGGTGTGTTTCTCCTTGGGTTTATCCTGTATGGAACTCTCTGTGCTTCCCAGATTTGATTGACTATTTCTATTCCCATGTTAAGGAAGTTTTCAACTATAGTCTCTTCAGGTACTTTCTCAGGACCTTTCCCTTTCTCTTCTTCTTCTGGGACCCCTATAATTCGAATGTTGGTGCGTTTGATGTTTCCCAGAGGTCTCTGAGACTGTCCTCAATTCTTTTCATTCTTTTCCCTTTATTCTGTTCCTTGGCAGTTATTTCTACCTTTCTATCATCCAGCTCACTTCTTCTTTCTTCTGCCTCAGTTATTCTGCTGTTGATTCCTTCTAGTGTATTTTTCATTTCAGTTGTGTTGTTCATCACTGATGGTTTGTTCTTCAGTTCTTCTAGATCCTTTTAAAATATTTCTTGTATTTTCTCCATTCCTCTTCCTAGATCTTGGATCATCCTTATTATAATTACTCTGAATTCTTTGTCAGGTAGCTTGCTAATTTCCTCTTCACTTATTTGGTATTGTGGGATTTTACCTTGCTCCATTATCTGCAGCATATTTCTATGTCATTTCATTTTGTCTAACCCACTGTATTTATGGTCTTCATTCAGCAGGCTGCAGGGTCATAGTTCCTCCTTCTTCTGTTCCTCCTGCTGAGTGAGGTTGGTCCAGTGGCTTGTGCAGGCTTCTTGGTGGGAGGGCCTGGTGCCTGTGCTCTGTTGGGTGGAGCTGAGTCTTTTTCCTCTGATGGGCAGGGCTGCATCAGGTGGTGTGTTTTGGGATGTATGTGAGTTTAGTATGACTTTAGGCAGCCTGTATACTGATGGATGGGGTTGTGTTCCTGTCTTGCTGGTTGTTTGGTGTGAGGTGTTTAGCACTGGAGCCTGCAGGCAGTAGCATGGGAACAGGTCTTGGTGTTGATATGGATACCTTCAGGAATGCACACTCCTATTAATATTCCCTGGGCCCAGAAATTCTCTGGTGTTCCAGCATCCTGGACTCTATGTTCCTACCCTGGATGCCCAGGCCTGACCCCTGGTCAGGGAACCAAGACCCCACAGGCTGCACAGTGCAGCCTTCCCCCCGCAAAAAAAGAAAAACAAAACAAAACACACAAAAAAAACCACACACAAAGCAACAAAAAACAAAACAAAAAGAGGCAAACAAAGCTCAAGGCAAATAACACGAACAGCAGCAAACAAACAGCAGCAACAGCAACATAGCACACACTCATACACACACACACACACACACACACACACACACAGACCCAGAAAAGAAAAAAGAAACAAGGGAACAGACAACCAAACTAGAAAATTCTAATACGAGAACTCTTGATAAGGATTATACTAACGAAAGCAAAGAATGAAAAATAAAATAGAAACAGGGATGAGCAAACAATGTCAACACCAACAGCAGCAACAAAAAAGCAAATAAAAGATAGAATCTACACCTAAAAACAATTTAAAAAAAAGAAAAAAGGAAAAATATATATATAAACTGAAGAACAAGACAAGACAAAAGCCACAAAGCAACAAAAAAGTAAAGGAAAAATATAAAAATAAAAACTTTACATGTATAAAGAAAATAACATAAGATAAAAAATTAAAAAAAATAAAAGTAGAAAATAAAATATAAAAAATAATAAAAGCAACAACACCAACAACTGAACAAAACGAAACAAACCAACAAAGAATAATAGTAGTAAGAATATTTTCCTGGGGCCACCTCCCCAGGAGGCCTTCCAGTACCTCTAGGGAGGTCTCTAGACCTGCTGTGGACACTGTGGGCCCAGCTCAGACTCTCACCTGGTCTGATTCCTGTGTGTACTTGCCCACAAAGTCCAGTGTTGCGAAGGCCAGACTGGTCTCAGATGTTGAAACACTCATTGTCTATTCAGGTATTCCACAAATGAATGGTTTATCCAGCTGATCTTGGGGATTTGATTCACAGCTTGTGCTGCTACGTGGAAACAGTTGCCTTTCTCTTCCTTAATTGCACTGCCTCTCAGATTCAGTTTTGGTTTTAACCCCACCTCTGCGTGAGTGCCGCCCTCAGGCATCTGGTCCCTGCCCAGGTGAGTGGGAGCAAAAGCAGCGGCTGCTTGGAGTACACTTGGGTACTCCCAGTACCTGCAGTGGTGGGAGCTGGCATATGGGAGTATCAATGGCCCTACCAACTGCACACCTCTCAACGACCGTGCCTTGCTTTCCAGGCAGACCCTGCTTCCTCTAGGGGCATTCCACGTGTCCCCTCACTCCTGTCCCTCCTACTGTATCTGTGCAGCCAGCTGTGTTTCTCTTCCCGGGTCTCTTCTTCCAACCCTATGCTTTGGCCTTCCAACCCTGCCAGTTTCGGCAGACTCTCATCCTAGGCAGGGGCACCAAAGGGTGATTCTCAAGGAGGTTTTGCGGCAGGCAGCACTCAGGTCCTTGGAGCCTATGCAGGTGGAGGAGACCCTGGCCCGAGGGGCAGGCAGGCTCGCTTAAGTGGGAGCCCCTCCCAATGCCCACAGAGGCCAAAGAAGCTGGCAGATGGGGAAGGGGGTTATAATAGAGGCTCTGCCTCTTGTACACTGCTCAACAATGATGCCTAGCTATGGTGTCTCAGGCTTTTTCCACAGGTTGTGGCACCCCTTGCTCCTGTCCCTTCAGGCTGTCTTTTCACAGCCAAGAGTTGTCCTCTCCCTGGGTCTGCACTCCAAACCCCTCTTTCCAACACCCAGCTCCCCTTCACAACAGGTGACTCACGATTCAGGCTGGAATGTGCAGAGCTGCAGTGTAGATCACGCATGCGGTTCTTACTTGGTCCTGCCTTCCACAGACTGTCTGCTTCATTCTCCTTTGATCCCCTGAAGTTCCTTTTCTGTACCAGCTGATTTCCCCTCCGTGAGGGGAAATCTCTTAATGTGGAGATCTCTCTGCACTTTCGTTTCCCACCAGGGTTGCTGGTCTCTTTTTTGATTCCTTTTTTCTTTTTTCCTTTTTTCTTCTTTCTTTCATTCTTTTAGGTGTCCAAAGTCTACCTTTAATGCTGAGAAGGTGCTCTGTGGGAATTGATCTATTTGTAGATGTGTTTTTGATGAACTTGTGGGGAGTGACAAATTCTGCATCCTCCTATTCCACTATCTTGACTCTTCCCTTCTTTTATTATTTCTTCATTGAACCAACAGATAAAAATGTGTTCAAAATAATAATAACAACAATATGTTCAATTATATATGCTTGTATATATGTATGGTTATGTATAAGTGAAATGAGTTACAGCAATGGTACAAGGGATGGGAGGAAGGAATTAGCATTATTTTGTTATTATAAGGTCCTCACATAATCCGTGATGTAGTACAGTGTTATTTGAAAGTGGACTTGGATTAGTTGTACATTGCAAACTCTAGGGCAGCCACTAAAAAATTAAAAAATGAAACAAAACAAAACAAAAAGTAATGTATAAGAAAGAAAAGTGAATTATATAAAATGCTCAATAAAAACCACAAAAAAGCAGAAAATAAGTGGAAAACAAAAACAGAGTTAAAGAACAAGGGCAACAGATAGAAAACTATAACAAATCTGACAGGTTTTAATATATCAACAATCACAGTGAACTCAACAGTCTAAACATATCAGTTTAAAAAGATTGTCAGAGTAGATAAAAAAGCAGGACCCAACTATATATTGTCTACAAGAAATCCTCTTTAAATGTAAACACACATAAATATTAAAAGTAAATGGATGCAGAAAGATAAATTATACTAACATCCATCAAAAGAAAGCAGAGTAGCTATGTTAATTTCTGATAGAACAGACTTTAGACCAAGGAAAGGTATCAGGGATAAAGAGAGGTATTGCATAATGATAAAGGGGTCAGTTCTCCAAGAAGTCTTAATGATCCTTGACATGTATGTGACTCACAGCAGAGCATCAAAATACATAAGACAAAGGCTGATAGAACTGCAAGTTGAAATAGATGTATCCACTACTGAAGTTGGAGACTTCAACACCCCTCTTTATCAGAAATGGATAGATCCATTTGGAGAGCAAGCAGACAATTAGTAAGCAAATAGAACATTAAAATTGATGGGATATATATTCAACTGGACATATGTACAATCAACTGGATATAAGGGACATCTATAGACTAGTTTATTCAATAACAGCAAAAAGCACATTTGTCTCAGGTTCACATGGAACATTCACCAGGATGGACGACATTATGGGCCACAGAGTTACCTTAACAAACTTAAAAGAATAGAAATCACACAATATCTAGTCTCAGTCAACCACGCAATTAAGGTAAAATTGGCATCAGAACAACAGCTGGAAAAATCTCCAAATAGTTGGATATTAAAAAACATACTTCTAAATAACACATGGGTGAAAGAAGAAATCTCAAGAGAAATAAATATTTTGAACTAAATGAATATAAAAACATAACATCAAATTAGTGGAATGCAGTGAAAGCAGTGCTGGAAGTCCTAGCTAATGTAATAAGACAAGAAACAGAAACAAAGGGCATATATATTGGGAAGGAAGAAATAAAATGGTCTTTGTATGCAGATGGCATGATCATCTATGTAGAAAATCCAAAAGAATTAACAAAATAATCTCCTGGAACTAATAAATGATTATAGCAGGATAACAAGTTCCAATGTTAATATACAAAAGTCAATCATATTTCTATATACCAGTAATGAACAAGTGGACATTGAAATTTACACACAGCATTGTATACATTAACACCATCAAAAATGAAATATTTAGGTATAAATCTAACAAAGTGTGTATTGAATTTATATGAATAAAACTCCAGAACTCTGATGAACATAGATAAAGAAAAACTAAATAAATGGAGAAAGATCCCATGTTCTGGAATAGAAAGAGTCAGTATTTTTAAGACATCAGTTCTTCCCAAAATGATCTATAGATTCAATTCAATCCCAATCAAAATCCCAGCAAGATACTTTGTGAATATCAACAAACCAATTCTAAATTTTGTATGAAGGGGAGTGGCCAAGATGACAGATTAGGAAGACCCTGAGCTAACCTCCATCCAAGGGTGCACCCAAATTACAGCTATTACGGAGATACTATTGATGAGAGTGACCTGAAGACTAGCAGAAAAGATTGTTCACAACTAAGGATACAAAGAAGGAACCACAATGAGATGGGTAGGAGGGGCAAAAACATGGTATATTCAAGACCCATACCCTCAGGTAGGTGACCCACAGATGGGAGGATAATCACAATTGCAGAAATTCTCCCCAAGGAGCAAAGGGCCCAAGCCCCATGTTGGACTCCCAGGAGGATCCTGCAGTGGGAAGATGAGCTGCCAGAATGTCTGGTTGAGGGTAAGGCTTGCACACAAGAGAACAAGAAGGCTGCAGGAAACAGAGCCCCTGTCTAAAAGGCACACACAAACTCTCACAGGCTCCAAGCCCCAGTGCAGAGACAGTAATTTGACAAGAACCTGGGTCAGACCCATCTGGTGATCTTGGAGAGCCTCCCAAAGAGGCAGGATGCAACAGGGGCTCCCCCTGGGGAATAGACATTTATGACAGCCTATTTGGGGATCTCGTTCTACCACAAGGATACTGGTGCTGGAAAGTGCCATTTTGGAGTCCTCCCTCTAGCCCAACAGCATCATGGGCTCACCTGCCCACCAGCCAGTCAGCAGCACTTCCAGAAGCCCCAGGTCAAGCAATCCGCCAGCTGGGGACACAGCCCAACACAGGATCTTCATTCTAAACAGAAATTAAACATTTCTGCTCTGGGAAAGACACTGTATTCTACTACAATGGTGGATACAGGTCATCATGAATTTTCCAAACCCAAGACGTGTAGAACACTGAGACTGAATTCAGCTGTCAACTATGGTCTCTGAGTAATAATGATGTATATGTAGGTTCATCCCTTGTAACAAATCATCCCACTCTGGTGGGAGATACTGATAACAGAGTAGGTTATCCTTGCGAGGGGCAGGGGAACATGGAAATCTCTGTACCTTCTGGTCAAGTTTGCTGAGACTCTCAAACTGCTCTAAAAATAAAGCTTATTTTTAAAAATGTGGTCATGAGAGAAGTTAGAAGATACACCAAAAGATTCAGAGACTGACGTATACCGGCCTTGTAAATGGAGGAACTGTAAAATGAAGACCCACAAACTCTTCCTTCTAAGGTCCTACATCTTTCAGTGTGAGGGTCTATCAGGACTGAAGTTCCTACCTTGGTTGCTAAGATTTCTATGCTTTCCAACTTCTCTTATTGCTTCTTGTATATTTAAAGCTTACCCTGTCACTAGCGCTTGAATTACTGAGAGTCTCTATTCCCTGTAACAATAAAAATGTTAAGGAAGATGAAAGAAAAAATAAGGAGTGCTGAGAGAGGAAGAGAAAAAATGGAAAACATGGTATTTTGGATGTGAAAGAAACAGAGAATTTCAAGAAATAAATAATTTGTTAGTGTTGTGATGTGTCACAAGTATAGTCAAGTATGAAAAACTTGAAAAGTGCCTAACGTACATACAATTAAAATGCCATAAATGTGTGTGTGTGCATGTGTGTGATGAAGTACACACATGTGCATATGCATACATAGCTGTGGGGTGGCAGTGAGGACAGACAGTGGAGGAGGGGACAGAGTAGGAGCTGATGACAGGATGCACTGATTTAAATACAGATTTTTAACCCTGACAGTAAATGAACACATATGACCTGAATTTTTAAAGTTTTCCTGTACCTTTAAGAATGTGAAATTTTCAATGAGATGTCTCCAGTCCCGAGATCTGTTTAAATGTTGCCTGAACATCACTAACAAAATCATTTCTGCAGATTTCTATAATCTGACTCACTAATAGTTTTCTATTTTGCGATAACAATTCATCACAGCTTTAGTGTCTTAGATGCACACAAAGTGTGTTATCTTACAGTTCTCTAGGTCAAAAGTCTGAAGCAGGTCTCATTGGGCTAAAGTCAATATGTCACTGGGCTGTGTCATTTTCTGGAGCCTCTACGAGAGTCTGCTGGCCCTGGACTTCTGGTCCTTCCTTCATCTGAAAAGTGAGTAACAGTGCACTGTCACATCACTTCACTAACTTCCTCCCCTAACTCTTCCTCTGGTTTTAAGGAGCCTTGGGATGAAGTACTGGGCCCTGAAATTAACCCAGGGTAATGCCTCTATTTTAAAATCAGCTGGTTAGCAACCGTAATCCCATGACAAACCTTAATTCCCCTTTGATGTATAACAAATCCTATCCTGGATCCTGGGATGAGGATGTGGATGTCTTTGGGAGCTCATCGTTGTGTCCACCACACTCCTGTGTCCACCTTCTGGGGTGTTGCACCAGGTCATCCACTTCAATCCATTCAACATAGCATCTAACACTTATTTAGTGCTGCCTGTATGCCAGGCATATGACGTAACCACACAGAACACATGTGTGGGCGGGCAAGGAGGGTAGGGGCGTTCACTCTAATTTCTGTGTATCTGAAACCTCCCACCCCTACTTCATCTCAGACGTGCAGTTCACCGAGTTCTCCTCCTGCCCTATGGATTTTAGCCAAAAGAAAATATTTCTTCTGCTGGGAAAGAATCTCTGGGAATACAGTTTCTTCCCCACTGTGTGCATATGCCACATCGTCACTGCTGCTGTGCTTGTGGAAGCTGATAATTCGATTTTTAACGAATAATTATGTTGTTCTCTAATTAGATAAAAAGTATTTTAAATTCTGGAAGTTAATATGGGTGCTTTTCCATGAATATATTGTGCTGAAGTAGGACCAGGCTTCTTTAGGGGGCTTTCTATTTCTGTTTCCAGGTAAACTTCATTATTATTGCTGTAGCTTTGGAAGAAGTGGGATGCTGTTCCCATGGCAACACATAGATGTTAGAAGCCTCCTTCATAGCTCTCACCCTAACTCCTCTTTCTCTCACACTCCTCCTTCCTCCCCTTCTTTCCTCCTTCCCTCCTTCAAACAAAACATTATCAAGACACTCATATATTCAGAATTTTTCCCCTCTACCCTTCTTTTCTATAAATACTGTGAAAATAATAAGTACATTTTTCTATAAAAGTTCCTTAGAAAATAGTCACTAGGCAAAACAAAGCAGTTCCACATATTTTTCTGCATCTTCAGATTTGGTGTTTTAAATTTAAGTGCATGTGAACAAACACCATTCCAGTTCAAAGGACCTAGGAAATAAATATTTTATGCAGAAAAAGATTAAATTTTTTAAATGCATATTTATGGCCTATTACTTGACATTTGGATTTAATGAAAGAATGGAAAGCAAGGACTAAATTAAGATAAAAGCTTTTACTATTCTTCCCAGCAAAGGAATGTCCTTATCATAAACTAACCAGAACTTGAATTCTTTTCCATTTTCTGAGATCAAGCATTCCATTCACCCGTAGACTTCTTTCTTCTAAGAATATGAATTATTACCAAGGATGTAGAAGATATCTACAGATCAGAGAGATCGGAGACGCACATTGGTCCAGAGGATAAAATTTCACATCAATTAATTAGAGATAAAGCAAGGAACAGCCATTTAATATTTATTTATTTTTCAATGCAGAAAGGGAATTGGTGTTAATCAAAAATTCAGTCTTTGATAACAACGAACACAGGACAGGACATTAAAATGCCTTTCCTTTAAATTGATACCCTGGTGTTCCTTCATTCTGTGGTACAATTAGTGACTATGACACAGCTACTTCTGGAGTCACTCGGCACTTGTCTTCCCAGTGAAATGCAGGGAATCCCAGGGCTTGGCTAACCACTCGTGACAGCAGAAACCCACTTCCACCGAAGCATTTGTGCTGCCTCCTTCAGATGCCCCCTTTCTGTGACTTCTCTCCCTCCTACCACCTTTCCCACAAATAGTGCTTGCCCAGCCTACATCAGGAGCTGTGTTCTGATGATTCAAAGGTAAAAAGATTCATAAAAGATCTGGTTCCTTCCTCCACAGTTAAGTCAAGTGGGGAGAGAGACATGCATGGCTTTCAAATATTTGAAAGGATGTTTTAAATTCTCCATAATAAAAAAAATGCACATTATTTTTCAACCTAGTAGACACATACATTGGGGGGAAAATGATTCACAGAGCTGTACTTATTGTTATGCGTGATACACTCTGATATTTTCTATTTTATTTTTTCTATTACTTTTTTTATGCCAATCTATTAAACTGTTTTAATGATCCACCATGTTTCAGATCAAAGCTGGAAAAATATGGCCTTAAACAATGTATGCAGACAACAAAATTCCAAAGGACAGGGACATAGTACTTTGTATTTACTATGCAGCCCCAAATGCTTTTCAAGCTCCATAGCACAGGTTAGCTAACATAACCCAACATAAGCCTGTTGGATGGATGGATGGATGGATGGATGGATGGATGGATGGATGGATGGATGGATGGACGGATGGAAGAAAAGAAGGAATAAACACTTCTGGTGGTCCCTAACACTTTGTAAATAATCAGAAAAAAAAGCTTTATTGGAGATCGAGGACTCGAGATGAGATGTAAGTTTTTCAGAGAAAATTATTACCTAACTGCCTGCAAAGGTCCAAAGCCTTGAGAGGTCAAAGAATTTTGGGATATAACAAATAAACCAGAATGCCGACCCTGTTATTTTTCAAGGCGATGAACTCATTTGGCCCCTTAGCTTTTTATGAGTTACCCATATACTGATGATGCCCAGATTTATACCTTCAGCTCCAACCTCGCCCTGAGCACCCAATACTTATTTTCAGCTGTCTCCTTAAATCTCCACTTGGATACCCAATACTCAAGCCACGCTTAACACTTCCCAAGAAAAATCCTCTATATCCTACTCTTCCCATCTTACTTCCTTCCCATCTGACATTAACGGAATCACCATCCACACAGTCAATGAGCCAAACTTAAGTCTTCCTTGAGAGCCTTATTTCATAATCTCTACTTGTTATTGATCAATAAATCTTTTGCCTCCATCTTTAAGATCCATTGGAACTGGTGGAATTCTCATTAGCTCATCTGCTACCACTTTGCCCAAATCACGATAATCTCTTGACCAGATGACTGCATTTGTACTCTAACTTATCTCTTTTGCCTCTTTTTTTGTAAGTACTGCCTTTCAAAAAAACCCACAAAGTGTCTAGAGGAATCTTTTTAAAGGGTAAATCTTACCTCCCTTGCTTAATATTCCGTGTTAGCTCCCCGTTGCACTTAGAAGCAATTAAAATACTTATTCAATCTGACAGATTCCTCCATATATAATAGTAATGGTGATTAGATTCTAAAGCCAGACCACTTGTGTTAGTAACAGATTCTGCCACTTACTAGCTATACATTTTTCTATATGATCTTGGCTGAGCCATTTATTTTCTCCTTCTTCAGTGTCCTAATTTGCAAAATAGTGATTAATAATAGTACCTTTGTCATAGGCATAGGATTAGAAATAAATTAGTTAATGTTTGCTTGAAATAATGTTTGGTCCATTTTGTGTGTTATATATTATTATTATGTTATTGCCCTTCTTGCTAATAGAATAGCTATTATTATACACTATCTGGCTCTGTTGACTTTTAAAATTTTACCTTAAACCAGTCCGCTCTACCCACTCCCAGCAATGTTCCAGCTACTCTGGCCTTTGCTTGAGGAGGAGGTGCAGTCTTTACACTTGTTCTTCTCTCCTGGGACTTCTCTTACCCCTGCTGTTTGTGTAAATTGATCCGTTCAAGTCTTAGTTCAGATATCACTTTGTCCGGAAGATGCCCCCTCACCACCCTACCTGAAGCAGCCCTTATTCCCTCTCCACACTTCAGTCACTCTATTCCATACCCCCTTTAGTTTTTCTCAGAACATATACTATGTATTTTATTAATTTGTTATTTTGTAGGGAATGGTTTGTTTATTATTCCTTCTTGCCCTTGGAAATGTAAGTTTCTTTAATGAAAAATACAATAGCTACTCAGAATGTATTTGTAAAATGACTATGTATGTATGTGTATATATATTTGACTATGTATAATACTGTATATGTATTCATATATTATATATACATCTACATACACGTATATACATATTCAAGTATAAATATATTAAATTCATGAAAGAGAACTGCAAGAGTCATCGCTAGACAGGTTCTATGGCTTTTGGAAAGAGATTTCATTGTATTTCATAAGTCTGGGCGTGCCATTAAAGAAATTAAAGCACGGAAGTAAAGTGATGAGATTTTCAAGTTAGAAAGGACTCTGGCAGCAGAGTTGAGAATGGTTTGGACTGGACAACACTGAAGGACATTATATCAGTTAGAGGTCGTTTGAAAAAAAATCCATTTGAGATGTGTCTAAACTGCTGAGTCAGTAGAAATAAAACTGGGAGCCACTATTCAAGAGACGCTGAAGTACAATTGCTGTTCCCTAGTCCTCACTTGCCAGGAAGCACAAAGGTGTGGGGTTCTGTCTGCTCAAAGGAAGTCAGTTGTGTTCCCAATTGCAGCCAATTGGGAGGTCCTGATCCTGAGGTCCATCAGGAGAACAGATGGGGATTAAATACGTGGATTCAATGGAGCCTGTCCACCTAGAGTCTGACGGAGGGTCCTTCCCTTGTGAGACTCAAAGATGAGAGCATCCCAGTGAGATCGTAGCTCCGGTCTTTTGCTGCCCCTGCCTCAGCCCTTGTGGGTCACCGTGGTCCTGCTCAGCCCACACTCTGCCCCCTGCAGGAGTGGGCAGGTTGGTTGGGCCACGAGTGTATTAAATCTGGGACCAAAACTCCTTGCACCCTTCTGGTCCCACCTCTCACTATGACACACAGCACCAAGGTTTTCACTTATTCGAGTTAACTTTCACCCATCCTCTTTTTTCTCCCTTCAGTTCAGCTTCCATTTGGCGTCCCCTGTCAAGCAAACGCGTCTGAAATCCAAAGTGTACCATATTCCGATCCTTATTCAGTAGGCTGTGAGTCCCAGATGCATTCATGAATGGGTTCAACTTGTAATTTACTCTTTTTCTTAATTGAAGTACAGTCGACTTACAATGTTGTGTTAGTTTCAGGTGTACAGAAAAGTGACTCAGTTATACATACATATATGTCTTTTTCATATTCTTTTCCATTATAGGTTATTATATGATATTGACTAGAGTTCCCTGTGCTGTACAGTAGGTCCTTGCTGGTTACCTATTTTATATATAGTCGTGTATATCTGTTAATCCCAAATTCCTAATTTATCTCTCTCCCCTCCTTTCCCCTTTGGTAACCATAAGTTTGTTTTCTATGTTTGTGAGTCCATTTCTGTTTTTTAAACAAGTTCATTTGTATTATTTTTTAGATGCCACATATAAGTGATATCATATAATATTTGTCTTCCTCCGTCTGACTTACTTCACTTAGTATGATAATCTCTAGGCCCATCCATGTTGCTGCAAATGGCATTACTTCATTCTTTTTATGGATGAGTAATATTCTATTGTATATATGGACCACATCTTCTTTATCCATTCCTCTGTCAATGGACATTTAGGTTGTTTCCATGTCTTGGCTATTGTAAATAGTGTTGCAGTGAACACTGGGGTGCATGTATCTTTCCAAATTAGAGTTTTGCCTGGATATATGCCCAGGAGTAGGTGTGCTGGATCATATGGTAGTTCTATTTTTAGTTTTTTAAGGAACTCCCATACTGTTCTCCATAGTGGCTGTATCAATTTACATTCCCACCAACAGTGCAAGAGGGTTCCCTTTTCTCCACATCTTCTCCAGCATTTATTGTTTGTAGATTTTTTGATCATGGCCATTCTGACCAGTGTGAGGTGATATGAGGTGATACTTCATTGTAGTTTTGATTTGCATTTCTCTAATAATTAGTGATGTTGAGCATCTTTTCATGTGCCTGTTGGCCATCTGTATGTTTTATTTGGATAAATGTCTATTTAGGTCTTCTGCCCATTTTTGATTGGGTTGTTTGTTTTTTAGATATTAAGCTGTATGAGATGTTTATATGTTTTGGAAATTAATCCCTTGTCAGTAGCATCATTTGCAAATATTTTCTCCTAGTCCTTAGGTTGTCTTTTAACTTTCATTTTATATGACATAAGGAATTAAGAGGGTGGGTCTGAGTTGCCACTAAGAGGATCCTATAGCCCCCTGCAGGTGAGCTCTGGGGCGGGGCAGGGAGGGGCACCATATCCTTGTGCTGCCATCTGTTTCTATTTTGCAAATAAGTTCATTTGTATTATTTTTTAGATGCCATATATAAGTGATATCATATAATATTTGTCTTCCTCTGTCTGACTTACTTCACTTAGTGTGATAATCTCTAGGTCCATCCATGTTGCTGCAAATGGCATTATTTCATTTATTTTTATGGCTGAGTAGTATTCCATTGTGTGTGTGTGTGTGTGTGTGTGTGTGTGTGTGTATACCATATCATCTTTATCCATTCATCTGTGGATGGACTTTTAGGTTGCTTCCATGTCTTGGCTATTGTAAATAGTGTTGCAATGAATATTGGGGTTAATAAGCTACAAAATTTAAAAGACTAGTTGGTCCAGAATAGCTTGAGAACCTCAAAGGAAAACAATGTTGCCTAACCCCACATGCTGGCCTGTCAGATTCGCACTGTGGCTCTGTCAAAATACAATTAAAGTGGATGTTAAAGTGAATAAGGGATTATGTAGGATTCCCATATTTTTGGATAGATGGCTAGACGGATGGTAGAGTTATTTACCAAAAAGAGATATTAATAAGTCATAGATGGGGCAAGGTTTTTTTGAATATTTATTTTTAGAGGCCCTTGAGGTAAATAAATATGTGTATACCTTCAAGATAGAGTTACAGATGTGTTTTGTTACATACAAACCCCTATGATATAGGCTTCAAAGCTGTTACATATCATCCCTATATCTTATAGGAGAGATGTCAACCTAAACCAAATGTCAACAAGCTAGTTAACATATACTTAAAACTAGAAGCTGTATTTTCCCCTCTGCTCTAGGTTTTTGCTTTTACTATACTATGCTGCTCACGAATCTCAGGACCTAACTTTCAAGGTAATTTCCCCACACATTGTTCTTGTTTGCTTCCTCTAAAATAAAACTTGTAATTGTTCTCTATCATGACTTTTTTCTATCAAGAAGACTTGATGTGTGCAATATTAAGAGAGAAGTAGGTAAAGTGAAAGCACCCCAGTCCCACAGACTATATGAGCTCTTCAAGCTCTGTCTGTTGGTCTCAGGAAATGTTGTTAAGCATCCATTACTTTGAACCCTATATTACAAATTTTACTTTTCTTATCTCTATACTCACAATTTCTTTGCAGTAATAACTTTCTCTTAATATGGGTAATGAAATGCATTAAGAGTTCCGTATTTATTTTTGGCTTTATTGATTTCTGACAAAACCCTAATTATGGGTCATTTGAGGAAAGAGAAGAGGTTCATGAATGTCCTTTCACTAGACAAATATTTAGAGATGCAGACATTCCCTGTGTAATCTCCTAACGTAGAATTGGAAAAGATAATTGTCAGGCCACCATAGGTCTCCCACCTTCCTCTGGCAGTGGCTGTTTCAGGGATGATCTCACTCTTAGAGGGTGGTTCCCAGAAACCATCAAACGCAAACCTGGCCGAGAAAGTGCACTCATACCTGATAGAACAGAGGAAGCAGTACAGAGAGTCTGTGGATGCTATTTCATCCCAATGTCTAGACTCATAAAATTGGGTTACAGTTAGCCAGAATCGGGGTTATGCCAAAGCTATTGCCAAGATATGTGGAAACTTAATAGAAGTCCTAGAGGTCTCTGACCAAACGTGACCCTCCTTAACTATAAGAAGGCTACCCTGACCCTTTCTGAATGACGTATTAGGCTAAACTTTGGCAATAGAACAATCAGGACTGTTCGCAGGGGAGCCCAGCCCTTTCTGTAGATGTGCTCACCTCCTTCCACAGAGCCCTGCCGATGCTTCCTTCCTCAGCTTCACTTTGTGAGGAGCACAGGGCACAGGTCCCAAACGTAAAACAAAACAGAGCGAAGAAATAGAAGCAGAAAACCGATCCATCCCCGGACCCAGGCTGGGCTCTGAGTTTGTCCCACTTCAACTCTGGCCAGTTTCTCAAACCATCCCGGAAAAGAAGTGCTCAAAGAAAGTCTGAAAGCTCATAACACAAACGCTACAGAGCTAAGATCCAGGGACTCGCCCACCACCTCCGGAGGCAGTGAGAAAGCAGCGAGCTCGCTGGACTTAGCAGCAGCGAGAGAGAGGGGGAAGATGGCGGAAGAGTAAGATGCGGAGATCACCTTCTTCCCCACAGATACACCAGAAATACATCTACACATGGAACAACTCCTACACAACACCTACTGAACGCTGGCAGAAGAACTCAGACCTCCCAAAAGGCAAGAAACTCCCCACGTACCTGGGTAGGGCAAAAGAAAAAACAAAAAACAGAGACAAAAGGATAGGGACGGGACCCGCACCAGTGGGAGGGAGCCGTGAAGGAGGAAAGGTTTCCACACACTAGGAGCCCCTTCGCGGGCGGAGACTGCGGGTGGCGGAGGGGGGAAGCTTCGGAGTAGCGGAGGAGAGCACAGCAACAGGGGTGTGAAGGGCAAAGCGGAGAGATTCCGGCACAGAGGATCGGTGCCCTCAGGCACTCACCAGCCCGAGAGGCTTGTCTGCTCACCTGCCGGGGCGGGCGGGACTGGGAGCTGAGGCTCGGGCTTCGGTCGGAGCGCAAGGAGAGGACTGGGGTTGGCGGCGTGAACACGGCCTGAAGGGGGTTAGTACGCCACGGCTGGCCGTGAGGGAGTCCAGGAAAAAGCCTGGAGTTGCCGAAGAGGCAAGAGACTTTTTCTTCCCTCTTTGTTTCCTGGTGCGCGAGGAGAGGGGATTAAGAGCGCCGCTTAAAGGAGCTCCAGAGACGGGCGCGAGCCACGGCTAAAAGCGCGGACCCCAGAGACGGGAGTGGGACACTGGGTCTGCTGCTGCCACCGCCAAGAAGCCTGTGTGTGAGCACAGGTCACTGTCCACACCCCCCTTCCGGGGAGCCTGTGCAGCCCGCCCCCGCCAGGGTCCCGGGATCCTGGGACAACTTCCCCGGGAGAACACACGGCGCGCCTCAGGCTGGTGCAACGTCACGCCGGCCTCTGCTGCCGCAGGCTCGCCCCGCCTCCGTGCCCCTCCCTCCACCCCGGCCTGAGTGAGCCAGAGTCCCCGAAGCGACTGCACCTTTAACCCCGTCCTGTCTGAGCGAAGAACATTCGCCCTACGGTGACCTACACGCAGAGGCAGGGCCAAATGCAAAGCTGAACCCCAGGAGCTGTGTGAACAAAGAAAAGAAAGGGAAATCTCTCCTAGCAGCCTCAGGAACAGTGGATTAAATCTCCACAATCAACTTGATATACCTGCATCAGTGGAATACCTGAATAGACAACGAATCATCCCAAAATGAGGAGGTGGACGTTGAGAGCAAGATTTATTATTTTTCCCCTTTTCCTCTTTTTGTGAGTGTGTATGTGTATGCTTCTGTGTGAGATTTTGTCTGTATAGCTTTGCTTTCACAATTTGTCCTAGGATTCTATCCATCCATTTTTTTTTAATTTATTTTCTTAATAATTATGTTTTTATTTTAATAACTTTATTTTATTTTACCTTACTTTATTTTCTTTTCTTTTATTCTCTTTCTTTCTTTCTACTTTTTCTCCCTTTTATTCTGAGCCGTGTGGATGAAAGGCTCTTGGTGCTGCAGCCAGGAGTCAGGGCTGTGCCTCTGAGGTGGGAGAGCGAACTTCAGGACACTGGTCCACAAGAGACCTCCCAGCTCCACGTAATATCAAATGGCGAAAATCTCCCAGAGATCTCCATCTCAACACCAACACCCAGCTTCACTCAACGACCAGCAAGCTACAGTGCTTGACACCCTATGCCAAACAACTAGTAAGACAGGAACACAACACCACTCATTAGCAGAGAGGTGGCCTAAAATCATAATAAGTCCACAGACACCCCAAAATACACCACCTGACGTGGACCTGCCCACCAGAAAGACAAGACACAGCCTCATCCACCAGAACACAGGCACCACTCCCCTCCACCAGGAAGCCTACACAACCCACTGAACCAACTTTAGCCACTGGGGACAGAAACCAAAAACAATGGGAACTACGAACCTGCAGCCTGTAAAAAGGAGACCCCAAACACAGTAAGATAAGCAAAATGAGAAGACAGAGAAACACACAGCAGGTGAAAGAGCAAGATAAAAACCCACCAGACCTAACAAATGAAGAGGAAATAGGCAGTCTACCTGAAAAAGAATTCAGAATAATGATAGTAAAGATGATCCAAAATCTTGGAAATAGAATATACAAAATGCAAGAAACATTTAACAAGGACTTAGAAGAACTAAAGATGAAACAAGCAACGATGAACAATACAATGAATGAAATTAAAAATACTCTAGATGGGATCAATAGCAGAATAACTGAGGCAGAAGAATGAATAAGTGACCTGGAAGATAAACTAGTGGAAATAACTACCACAGAGCAGAATAAAGAAAAAAGAATGAAAGGAACTGAGGACAGTCTGAGACTTCTGGGACAACATTAAATGCACCTACGTTTGAATTATAAGGGTTCCAGAAGAAGAAGAGAAAAAGAAAGGGACTGAAAAAATATTTGAAGAGATTATAGATGAAAACGTCCCTAATATGGGAAAGGAAATAGTTAATCAAGTCCAGGAAGCACAGAGAGTCCCATACAGGATAGATCCAAGTAGTAACATGCCAAGACACATATTAGTCAAACTATCAAAAATTAAATACAAAGAAAATATATAAAAAGCAGCAAGGGAAAAACAACAAATAACACACAAGGGAATCCCCATCAGGTTAACAGCTGATCTCTCAGCAGAAACTCTGCAAGCCAGAAGGGACTGGCAGGACATATTTAAAGTGATGAAGGAGAAAAACCTACAACCAAGATTACTCTACCCAGCAAGTATCTCATTCAGATTTGATGGAGAAATTAAAATCTTTACAGAAAAGCAAAAGCTGAGAGAGTTCAGCACCACCAAACCAGCTTTACAACAAATGCTACAGGATCTTCTCTAGGCAAGAAACACAAGAGAAGGAAAAGGCCTATAATAAAAAAACCCAAAACAATTAAGAAAATGGGAATAGGAACATACATATCGATAATTACCTTTAATGTAAATGGATTAAATGCTCCCACCAAAAGACACAGACTGGCTGAATGGATACAAAAACAAGACCCATATATACGCTGTCTACAAGAGACTCACTTCAGACCTAGAGACACATACAGACTGAAAGTGAGGGGATGGAAAAAGATATTCCATGCAAATGGAAATCAAAAGAAAGCTGGAGTAGCAATTCTCATATCAGACAATATAGACTTAAGAATGAAGACTATTAGAAGAGACAAAGAAGGACACTACATAATGATCAAAGGATCGATCCAAGAAGAAGATATAAAAATTGTAAATATTTATGCACCCAACAGAGGAGCACCTCAGTGCATAATGCAAATGCTAACAGCCAAAAAAGGGGAAATCGACAGTAACACATTCATAGAAGGGGACTTTAACACCCCACTTTCACCAATGGACAGATCATCCAAAATGAAAATAAATAAGGAAACACAAGCTTTAAAAGATGCATTAAACAAGATGGACTTAATTGATATTTATAGGACACTCCATCCAAAAGCAACAGAATACACATTTTTCTCAAATGCTCATGGAACATTCTCCAGGATAGATCATATCCTGGGTCACAAATCAAGCCTTGGTAACTTTAAGAAAATTGAAATTGTATCAAGTATCTTCTCCGACCACAACACTATGAGACTAGATATCAATTACAGGAAAAGATCTGTAAAAAATACAAACACATGGAGGCTAAACAATACACTACTTAGTAACCAAGTGATCACTGAAGAAATCAAAGAGGAAATCAAAAAATACCTAGAAAAAATGACAATGGAGGCACGACGACCCAAAACTTATGGGATGCAGCAAAAGCAGTTCTAAGAGGGAAGTTTATAGCAATACAATCCTACCTTAAGAAACAGGAAACATCTTGAATAAACAACCTAACCTTGTACCTAAAGCAATTAGAGAAAGAAGAACAACAACAAAAAAAAAAACCAAAGTTAGCAGAAGGAAAGAAATCATAAAGATCAGATCAGAAATAAATGAAAATGATATGAAGGAAATTATAACAAAGATCAATAAAACTAAAAGCTGGTTCTTTGAGAAGATAAACAAAATTGATAAACCATTACTCAGACTCAGCAAGAAAAAAAGGGAGAAGACTCAAATCAAAAGAATTAGAAATGAAAAAGGAGAAGTAACAACTGACACTGCAGAAATACAAAAGATCATGAGAGATTACTATAAGCAACTCTATGCCAATAAAATGGACAACCTGGAAGAAATGGACAAATTCTTAGAAATGCACAACCTGCCAAGACTGACTCAGGAAGAAATAGAAAATATGAATAGACCAATCACAAGCACTGAAATTGAAACTGTGATTAAAAATCTTCCATCAAACAAAAGCCCAGGACCAGATGGCTTCACAGGCGAATTCTATCAAGCATTTAGAGAAGAGCTAACACCCATCCTTCTCAAACTCTTCCAAACAATATCAGAGGAAGGAACACTCCCAAACTCATTCTACGAGGCCACCATCACCTTGATACCAAAACCAGACAAGGATGTCACAAAGAAAGAAAACTACAGGCCAATATCACTGATGAACATAGATGCAAAAATCCTCAACAAAATAATAGCAAACAGAATCCAACAGCACATTAAAAGAATCATACACCATGATCAAGTGGGGTTTATTCCAGGAATGCAAGGATTCTTCAATATATGCAAATCAATCAACGTGATACACCATATTAACAAATTGAAGGCGAAAAACCATATGGTCATCTCAATAGATGCAGAGAAAGCTTTCGACAAAATTCAACAACCATTTATGTTAAAAACCCTCCAGAAAGTAGGCATAGAGGGAACTTTCCTCAACATAATAAAGGCCATATATGACAAACCCACAACCAACATCATCCTCAGTGGTGAAAAACTGAAAGCATTTCCACTAGGATCAGGAACAAGACAAGGTTGCCCACTCTCACCACTCTTATGCAACATAGTTTTGGAAGTTTTAGCCACAGCAATCAGAGAAGAAAAGGAAATAAAAGGAATCCAAATCAGAAAAGAAGAAGTAAATCTATCACTGTTTGCAGATGACAAGATACTATACATAGAGAATCCTAAAGATGCTACCAGAAAACTACTAGAGCTAATGAATGAATTTGGTAATGTAGCTGGATACAAAATTAATGCACAGAAATCTCTTGCATTCCTATACAATAATGATGAAAAATCTGAAAGTGAAATCAAGGAAACACTCCCATTTACCATTGCAACAAAAAGAATAAAATATCTAGGAATAAACCTACCTAAGGAAACAAAAGACCTGTATGCAGAAAATTATAAGACAGTGTTGAAAGAAATTAAAGATCATACAAATATATGGGAGATATACCATATTCTTAGATTGGAAGACTCAACATTGTGAAAATGACTCTACTACCCAAAGCAATCTACAGATTCAATGCAATCCCTATCAAACTACCACTGGCATTTTTCACAGAACTAGAGCAAGAAATTTCACAATTTTTATGGAAACACAAAAGACCCCGAATAGCCAAAGCAATCTTGAGAATGAAAAACTGAGCTGAAGGAATCAGGCTCAGACTGTACTACAAAGCTACAGTAATCAAGACAGTATGGTACTGGCACAAAAACAGAAAGATAGATCAGTGGAACAAGATAGAAAGCCCAGAGATAAACCCACGCACACATGGTCACCTTATCTTTGATAAAGGAGGCAGGAATGTACAGTGGAGAAAGGACAGCCTCTTCAATAAGTGGTGCTGGGAAAACTGGACAGGGACATGTAAAAGTATGAGATTAGATCACTCCCTAACACCATACACAAAAATAAGCTCAAAATGGATTAAAACCTAAATGTAAGGCCAGAAACTATCAAACTCAGAGGAAAACATAGGCAGAACACTCTATGACATAAATCACAACAAGACCCTTTTTGACCCACCTGCTAGAGAAATGGAAATAAAAACAAAAATAAACACATGGGACCTAATGAAACTGAAAAGCTTTTGCACAGCAAAGGAAACCATAAACAAGACCAAAAGACAACCCTCAGAATGGGAGAAAATATTTGCAAATGAAACAACTTACAAAGGATTAATCTCAAAATTTTACAAGCAACTCATGCAACTCAATAACAAAAAAGAAACAACCCAATCCAAAAATGGGCAGAAGACTTAAATAGACATTTCTCCAAAGAAGATATACAGACTGCCAACAAACACATGAAAGAATGCTCAACATCATTAATCATTAGAGAAATGCAAATCAAAACTACAATGAGATATCATCTCACACCAGTCAGAATGGCCATCATCCAAAATTCTAGAAACAATAAATGCTGGAGAGGGTGTGGAGAAAAGAGAACACTCTTGCACTGCTGGTGGGAATGTGAATTGGTACAGCCACTATGGAGAACAGTATGGAGGTTCCTTAAAAAACTACAAATATAACTACCATATGACCCAGCAATCCCACTACTGGGCATATACCCTGAGAAAACCATAATTCAAAAAGAGTCATGTACCAAAATGTTCATTGTGGCTCTATTTACAATAGCAAGGAGATGGAAACAACCTAAGTATCCATCACTTGATGAATGGATAAAGAAGATGTGGCACACATATACAATGGAATATTACTCAGCCATAAAAAGAAACAAAATTGAGCTATTTGTAATGAGGTGGATGGACCTTGAGTCTGTCATACAGAGTGAAGTAAGTCCGAAAGAGAAAGACAAATACCATATGCTAACACATATATATGGAATTTAAGAAAATAAAAAAAGTCATGAAGAACCTAGGGGTAAGACAGGAATAAAGACATACACCCACTAGAGAATGGACTTGAGGATATGGGGAGGGGGAAGCCTAAGTTGTGACAAAGTGAGAGAGTGGCATGGACATATATACGCTACCAAATGTAAACTAGATAGCTAGTGGGAAGCAGCCACAAAGCACAGGGAGATCAGCTCGGTGCTTTGTGACCACCTAGAGGGGTGGGATAGGGAGGGTGGGAGGGAGGGAGATGCAAGAAGGAAGAGATATGGGAACATATGTATATGTATAACTGATTCACTTTGTTATAAAGCAGAAACTAACACACCATTGTAAAGCAATTATACTCCAATAAAGATGTAAAAATAAAACAAAGAAAAGAAAAGAAATAGAAGCAGGTTCATGTTTCCCTCTGATCACATTTTGCATTGTGTCAACGGTGGCCCCATGTTCACTTTTTTATTGTAGCAAATCTGAACATGGTGTTTATATTGTATTTTTTGGAATGATTGATGATCAATTCTTATATTGTAGAGTAAAAGAGAGAAAAATACACAAGTGTACTGTTAAAAATTCTCTCTCTGCTAAAGCCATTGTGAATCACTGTGCGTATAAATGCTAGAGTTCAAAAGCTGAATAAATCAGTCGACCTCAAAGTCCATTTGTCTGATTCTCAAAACATATATTTTATTATTCTGAATCTCAAATCTCACAGGTTTCTGTGTATACGTAACACTGTCTTGGAGGTTGTCAATAAATACAGAGAATCTAAATTTGCTTTTTCTCTAACAGAATACATTCTAGACTCAGTTCAGAAGTGGTAAGAGTGACTTGAGGGCCAGGAATGTGGAGGAAGAAATCATTAAAAACTGTCTTTTTACAAGAATTTACAATTTAAGTTACCTCAGATGATGCATATTAATTAACACTATGTTCTGGGAAAGAAAGTTCTTACAACTCTCCTTCTAGGGAACCGAGGCTTAGTGGTCGAGAAATTTCCCCTGGTTATTCTAAGAGGAAGTGGCAACACAAAAACTATCATGGAAGCCTTCTGACTTTTACCTAGTTTCTCCTTCTTTTTCATATTAAATTTGCTTATGTGTAATTTCCACTATAAATTACATCTACCTTTAGTGCACAGTCTGATATATTTTGACAAGTGGATACAGTGGTTTCACCACCACAGCCATCAAGATAATAGAATATTTTATCACCCAAGATGTTTTCTTTTGTTCATTTCTAGACTACACGCTCCACTCCAGACTCCAGGCAACCACTGAATTGTTTTCCAGTATAAAAGACTGATCTTAATTCTAGAGCTTTCTGTAAATGGAATCATACATTTTGTGACTGGCTTCTTTCACTCAGTCTAATGCTTTCATTACATTTGTTGACCCTTTGCTCCATTTTATTGCTGAGTTGTATTTCACAAGATACGCCGTGGCTTGTCTATCCATCATTCAGCTGCCAATGGACATTTGGTTGTGTGCAAGACATTGTGTGGTGTATTTTTTCATTTATCTTGAGAAAATGACTAAGAGTAGAATGTTTCCCAAAATGGTTGTACAATTTTCCATTCTCACCAGCAAGGTCTGACAGCTCCAGGGGAGTGAGGACATAGTTGGTGACCTGCTTCTTGGTCCCAAGTCTGAACCAGTTACCCATCACTGTGTAATAATATGACTACAAAGTTAGCAGCCTGAAGCAGCATACATTTATTTTCTTGTAGTTTCTGTAAGTCAGAAGTCCAGACGTGTCTTTGACTGGTTTGGGGGCACTACAAGCTTCTATAATATAACTCTGTAATCGTGTATAGGTAAGCCCATACATTCCAGCATGTTTGATGTATTTTCATATCACTGTTTTAGAATGTTGCCATTCCCATCAGTGTGAAATAGTATGACAATGTGGTTTAACTTGCATTTTATATTATTTTAATTATAAATTTAACTTTTATCTATGTTTTAACCTCGAAATGCATGGCTACTATTTTTGCTTTTGAAGATCAATGATCTTCATGAGTATATAAAGATAATAAAAAACACCCTTTATATTCATCTTTATTTTAACTATTTTTGGACCTCTACATTTATTCTTGTAGATCTAAATGTCTATCTGGCACCATAGTCTTTGTCACTGAAGAATTTGCTTTCACATTCCTTGTAGTGAAGATATGCTAATAATAAATTCTCTTAGCTTTTATATTTCTGAAAATTTTCTCTGAAATAGTCTTTATTTCTCCTTAATTTTTGGAAAGATATTTTCACTGCATATATCTAAATTGACAGGTTTTTGAGGGTTTTCTTTTTCAGTGCTTTAAAAATCCATCTCCATGTTTTCTGGGTTGCATAGCTCCTTCTGGGAAATCTGTTATGATTATGTGTATCCCTCTATAGCAATATGTAATTTTTCTCTGTCTGACTTTAAGATTTCTCTATACCATTTGTACTCAGCAAGCTGATTTTAATATGCCTTGGTATTGTTTGATTTGTATTTATACTGCTTGTAATTCCTTACATATTTACCTTAGTAGGTTTATAGTTTTCATCAAATTTGGAAATCATTTATTTATTATTTCTTCAACTAATTTTTCCCATAACTTTTCCTCCTGGTGCTCAAATTACATTTTTATTAGATAGTTTTATATTTCCCAGAAAGTGCTGAGGCTCTGTTAATCTACTTTCAGTCTTTATTTTTCCCTAGCCTCTTCATTTTGGATGGTTTTTAAGGCTGTCTTCAAGTTTAAGAATATTTTCTCCTGCAGTATTCAATTAGCTGTTAATTTCATCCAGTCAGATTTTTATTTCAGATGATAACTTTCAACTCAATAATTCTATTTGTTTCTTTTTTTATATATTTATCCCTTTTCTTCTCACTGCTTGTTTTTTCCTATAAGTCTTTGAGCATATTGAGTACATTTACAACAACAGGTTTAATGTTCTTCATCACAAATTACATCATCTCTGCCATCTCTACATCTCTACTTCTGTTGCTATAGATTGAATATTTTCTCATAATTATGGGTCACATTTTCCTCCAGTCTAGGAATTTTTGGATTGCCTGTTTGACCCTGTAAATGTTATGTTACTGAGTGCTAGATGTTTTTGTTCTTTTAAAGAGTTTTGGACTTTGCTCTCACAGATGATAAAGTGTCTTACAGATCTATTGTCTCTTAGAAGTTTATTTTTTGTTGTTGTTTGTTTTTTCTTTTAATTGGAGTATTTATTCTACTCAGATTTAATGTAAGACCTGATATTGTCAGGCTTATATTCCACATGTTAGTATTTGTTTTCTCTTTGAATCACTTTTTTAAAGTGTTTTTAAAAGGTAGACCTCCAGTATTCTTTTTGGCTTCTTTAGCCTCAGTAAGGCAGGTCTTTGGGGGGGTCTGTGCTAAAGCCTCTGTATATCCAAAATGCCTTTCCACTCTGGCTGGTGGCAACAGGAATGATTCTTGCTCCTGTGAGAGTTGGGACAATTTTCTCTTTAATGGTCTCTGGTAACTGTTCTCTCTCTGGAACTATTTTTTGAGGTTGTACTGTACACATGTGTAGACTCAAAGACTCAACAGAACTTTCTATGTAGATTTCTGGAAATCTTCCTGTTAGTAGCTTTCCTCTTCCTGATAATCTGCCCCACAGATTCTAACTATTTCAGCCTCCCTGAACTCTGATCTACGTTTCATAGAGGTCCTGAGAACAGTGTGCTCTGTTTGGACCCCCTTGTCTGTGTCAGTACAAAAATGTCTTGAGCCAGTAACCTAAGGCAGTTTTAAGACTTACTTTTTTGTTTCTCTTCTCGGAAGGATCACAGGCCTGCACTGCCTACTGTCCCATGTCTGCAAACAATTATTCCACATTTTGTCCAATTTTTTATTTGTTGACAATGGGAGGGTAATTCCAGCCTTTATTACCCGCTCATGACTGGAGTTCATCTTGCATCATTTCGGGCAGAGGCAGTGAGGTGTATGGTAAAGCACACAGACTCTGATGGAAAATGGCACACAGTTCAATGTCAATCTACAGGGCACTAATCCCTGAGCCGGAATAGTGGGTTAAGCTTCCTGTGTCTCCCTTTGTTCATTTGTAAAACAAGGATGATAACAATGGTACTTACTAATAGATGGTCTGTTATGATTTAATGAGTTAATAGGTACCGAGCTCTTGGAAGAGGGGATGCAGGTAGTGAGCATTGTGTGATTGCTGTTTTTACACCAGCTTCTCCATACATAATTTGACCTAGATTCCCTTTCTGTCTGTTATAATAAAGAGAATTGAATCTGCAAGAATTGACAATTAAACTTTTTACTGCAGTTGTGCCTGGAAGAGAACTAGAAGAAAGTTTAGGAGTGATCAAAGAGAGCTTTAACATTTATCTGTACTATTTGGATTATTCATGAAACTATATTTTTGTGTTAATTATTATAACTAGACATGTTTTTAAAAAAAGAAAAAGCAAACATATTTCTTTATGGTAGATATTGCTAGCTGACTACCAAATTCTGGGTTTTTATCTTCCTTTTTGTTCACATATCTAGATTTTATTTCCCATCCTCTTCTGTCATTCGATGTGGCCATATGACTAACTTCCAGCCAATAAACTTTTACTGAAAGTGTCACACTTCGCTTTCGGGCACGGCCAATATAAATGACTCACATGTGCCCTTTTATGACCATTATCTTCTAAACGTCTGATGGCTGGTAAAATGATGACCCTCAGAGTGACCATGGATGAGGTGTGGGAAAGATGATTGATCATCCTCAGTCCAAATTCCTTGAAGGAAGGCCATTTGGACAACTTGTTCTTACAAATATTAATTGAAATTTTATGCAAGTAGTTTGAAAGCTAGGAAGAGGGTCAAAGACCATCTGACTGAAAAACTTTGTTCTTTAAATAACACAATTCATTGATTTACCTAAAAATAAAGACTCAGAAAGTTTATAAGAAAACAAAATTAGCTCAAGGAAAGGGATTATTATCTAAAATGAGACCAGAAAGGGCTACTTGGTATGGTCAAAATTTCTGGAAGATTCCACATATAAGCAAATCATATGATATTTGTCTTTGTCTGACTTACTTCACTCAGTATGACAATAGAAAACTAAGACCCCGGAGGAAGATGGCGGAAGAGTAAGACGCGGAGATCACCTTCCTCCCCACAGATACATCAGAAATTCATCTACACGTGGAACAACTCCTACAGAACACCTACTGAACGCTGACAGAAGACCTCAGACCCCCCAAAAGGCAAGAAACTCCCCACATACCTGGGTAGGGCAAAAGAAAAAAAGAATAAACAGAGACAATAGGATAGGGACGGGACCTGCACCAGTGGGAGGGAGCCGTGAAGGAGGAAAGGTTTCCACACACTACAAGCCCCTTCGCGGGCGGAGACTGCAGATGGCGGAGGGGGAAAGCTTCGGAGTAGCTGAGGAGAGCACAACAATGGGTGTGGAGGGCAAAGCGGAGAGATTCCCGCACAGAGGATCGGTGCCCTCAGGCACACACCAGCCCGAGAGGCTTGTCTGCTTGGCCGCCGGGGCGGGCGGGGCTGGGAGCTGAGGCTCGGGTATCGGGTTTCAGTCGGAGCGCAGGGAGAGGACTGGGGCTGGCGGCAGGAAGAGAGCCTGAAGGGGTTAGTGCACCACGGCTAGCCCGGAGGGAGTCCGGGGAAAGGGTCTGGAGCTGCCGAAGAGGCAAGAGACTTTTTTCCCTTTTGTTTCCTGGTGCGCGAGGAGAGGGCATTAAGAGGGCTGCTTGGGGAAGCGCCGGAGACAGGTGCGGACCTCGGAGACGGGCGTGGGACGCTGGGGCTGCTGCTGCCGCCGCCGCCGCCGCGGGGCCTGTGTGCGAGCGCGGGTCACTGTCCGCCCCGCCTTCCGGGGGGCCTGTGCACCCCGCCACTGCCGGGGTCCCGGGACCCGGGGAAGGCTTTCCCGGGAAAGCGCACGGAGCGCCTCGGGCTGCTGCAACGTCACGCCGGCCTCTGCCGCCGCAGGCCCGCCCCACACTGCGCTCCCCTCCCTCCCCTCTGCCTGAGTGAGCCAGAGCCCCCGAATCAGCGGCTCCTTTAAACCCGTCCTGTCTGAGCGAAGAACGGACGCCCTCCAGCGACCTACGCGCAGAGGCGGGGCCAGGTCCAAGGCTGAGACCCGGGAGCTGTGAGAGCAGAGACAGGGAAATCTCTCTGTGCAGCCTCGGAGGCAGCGGATTAAAGCTCCAAGGCCCATTTGATGTGCCCTGCGTCTGTGGAGTGCATGAATGGACAGCGAATCATCCCAAATTGAGGAAGTGGACTTTGAGGACAAGATTTAAGACTTTCCCCCCTTTTCCTCTTTTTACAACGAATTATCCCAAATTAAGGAGGTGGACTTAGAGAGCAAGATTTCAGACTTCTTGCCCTTTTCCTCTTTTTACAACGAATTATCCCAAATTGAGGAGGTGGACTTGGAGAGCAAGATTTTTGATTTTTCCCCCTGCTCTCTTTTTGTGAATGTGTATGTGTATTCTTCTGTGTAAGATTCTCTCTGTATAGCTTTGCTTCCACCATATGTTCCAGGGTTCTCTCTGTCCGTTTTTTTTTTTCAATAATTACTTTTTAATTTTAATAACACTACTATATTTCATACTTTATTCTATTTTACTTTACCTGCTCGTTCTTTCTTTCCTACCTTCCCTTGCTCCCTCCCTCCCTCTGCTCCTCCTTTCCTTCTTTCTTTTTCTTTCCTCCCTCCCTCCCTCCCACCCTTCTTCTTTCCACTTTCTTTTTCTTTCCTTCCTCCCTCCCTCCCTCCCTCCTTTCTTTCTATCCTTCCTCCCTCCCTCCCTTCTTCCATTCACTCTTCCTTTTGCTTTCATTCCTCCCTCCCTCCCTCCTTTCTTTCTTTCTTTCTATCCTTCCTCCCTCCCGACCTCCCTCCTTTCTTTCTTCCTTCCTTCCTTTCTTCCCTTCTTCCTTTCTTTCCCTCTCTCTTTCTTTCTTCTACTAATTCTTTCTTTCTACTTTTTCTCCCTGTTATTCTGAGCCGGGTGGATGAAAGGCTGTTGGTGCTGCAGCCAGGAGTCAGTGCTGTGCCTCTGAAGTGGGAGAGCCAACTTCAGGACACGGGTCCACAAGAGACCTCCCAGCTCCACATAATATCAAGCAGCGAAAATCTCCCAGAGATCTCCATCTCAAAACCAGCACCCAGCATCAGTCAACGACCAGCAAGCTACAGTGCTGGTCACCCTATGCCAAGCAACTAGCAAGGCAGGAACACAACCCCACCCATTAGCAGAGAGGCTACCTAAAAACATAATAAGGCCACAGGCACCCCAAAACACACCACCAGACGTGGACCTGTCCACCAGAAAGACAAGATCGAGCCTCAACCACCAGAACACAGGCATTAGTCCCCCCCACCAGGAAGCCTACACAACCTACTGAAACAACCTTAGCCACGGGGGACAGACACCAAAAACAACGGGAACTACGAATCTGCAGCCTGCAAAAAGGAGACCCCAAACACAGTAACATAAGCAAAATGAGAAGGCAGAAAAACACACAGCAGGTGAAGGAGCAAGATAAAAACCTACCAGACCTAACAAATGAAGAGGTAATAGGCAGTCTACCTGAAAAAGAATTCAGAATAATGATAGTAAAGCTGATCCAGGATTCTATTTCCAAGATGCAAAATCTTGGAAATAGAATAGACAAAATGCAAGAAACAGTTAACAAGGACCTAGAAGAACTAAAGATGAATCAAGCATCGATTAAAAACAAAATAAATGAAATGAAAAATACTCTAGATGGGATCAATAGCAGAATAACTGAGGCAGAAGAACGGATAAGTGAGGTGGAAGATAAAAAAGGGGAAATAACTGCTGCAGAGCAAAATAAAGAAAAAAGAATGAAAAGAACAGAGGACAGTCTCAGAGACCTCTGGGACAACATTAAACGCACCAACATTCGAATTATAAGGGTTCCAGAAGAAGAAGAGAAAAAGAAAGGGACTGAGAAAATATTTGAAGAGATTAGAGTTGAAAACTTCCCTAATATGGGAAAGGAAATAGTTAATCAAGTCCAGGAGGCACAGAGAGTCCCATACAGAATAAATCCAAGGAGAAATACACCAAGACACATACTAATCAAACTGTCAAAAATTAAACACAAAGAAATCATATTAAAAGCAGCAAGGGAAAAACAACAAATAACACACAAGGGAATCCCCATCAGGTTAACAGCTGATCTCTCAGCAGAAATTCTACAAGCCAGAAGGGAGAGGCAGGACATAATTAAAGTGATGAAGGAGAGAAAACTGCAACCAAGATTACTCTAACCAGCAAGGATCTCATTCAGATTTGAAGGAGAAATTAAAATCTTTACAGAAAAGCAAAAGCTGAGAGAGTTCAGCACCACCAAACCAGCTTTACAACAAATTCTAAAGGAACTTCTCTAGGCAAGAAACACAACAGAAGGAATATACCTACAATAACGAACCCAAAGCCATTAAGGAAATGGGAATAGGAACATACATATCAATAATTACCTTAAATGTAAATGGACTAAATGCTCCCACCAAAAGACACAGAGTGGCTGAATGGATACAAAAACAAGACCCATATATACGCTGTCTACAAGAGACCCACTTCAGACCTAGAGACACATACAGATTGAAAGTAAGGGGATGGAAAAAGATATTCCATGCAAATGGAAATCAAAAGAAAGCTGGAGTAGCAATTCTTATATCAGACAAAATAGACTTTAAAATAAAGACTATTAGAAGAGACAAAGAAGGACACTACATAACGATAAAGGGATCGATCCAAGAAGAAGATATAAAAATTGTAAATATTTATGCACCCAACATAGGAGCACCTCAAAACATAAGGGAAATACTAACAGCCATAAAAGGGGAAATCGACAGTAACACAATCATAGTAGGAGACTTTAACACCCCACTTTCACCAATGGACAGATCATCCAAAATGAAAATAAATAAGGAAACACAAGCTTTAAATGATACATTAAACAAGATGGACTTAGTTGATATTTATAGGACATTCCATCCAAAAACAACAAAATACACATTTTTCTCAAGTGCTCATGGAACATTCTCCAGGATAGATCATATCTTGGGTCACAAATAAAGCCTTAGTAACTTTAAGAAAATTGAAATTGTATCAAGTATCTTTTCCGACCACAATGCTATGAGACAAGACATCAATTACAGGAAAAGATCTGTAAAAAATACAAACACATGGAGGCTAAATAATACACTACTCAATAACGAAGTGATCACTGAAGAAATCAAAGAGGAAATAAAAAAATACCTACAAACAAATGACAATGGAGACACGACTACCCAAAACCTATGGGATGCAGCAAAAGCAGTTCTAAGGGGAAAGTTTATAGCAATACAATCCCACCTTAAGAAACAGGAAACATCTCGAGTAAACAACCTGACCCTGCACCTAAAGCTATTAGAGAAAGAAGAACAAAAAACCCCCAAAGTTAGCAGAAGGAAAAAAATCATAAAGATCCGATCAGAAATAAATGAAAAAGAAATGAAGGAAACGATAGCAAAGATCAACCAAACTAAAAGCTGGTTCTTTGAGAAGATAAACAAAATTGACAAACCATTAGCCAGACTCATCAAGAAAAGAAGGGAGAAGACTCAAATCAATAGAATTAGAAATGGAAAAGGAGAAGTAACAACTGACACTGCAGAAATACAAAAGATCATGAGAGATTACTACAAGCAACTCTATGCCAATAAAATGGACAACCTGGAAGAAATGGACAAATTCTTAGAAATGCACAACCTGCCAAGACTGACTCAGGAAGAAATAGAAAATATGAATAGACCAATCACAAGCACTGAAATTGAAACTGTGATTAAAAATCTTCCAACAAACAAAAGCCCAGGACCAGAGGGCTTCACAGGCGAATTCTATCAAACATTTAAAGAAGAGCTAACACCCATCCTTCTCAAACTCTTCCAAGCAATATCAGAGGAAGGAACACTCCCAAACTCATTCTACGAGGCCACCATCACCTTGATACCAAAACCAGGCAAGGATGTCACAAAGAAAGAAAACTACAGGCCAATATCACTGATGAACATAGATGCAAAAATCCTCAACAAAATACTAGCAAACAGAATCCAACAGCACATTAAAAGGATCATACACCATGATCTAGTGGGGTTTATTCCAGGAATGCAAGGATTCTTCAATATATGCAAATCAATCAATGTGATACACCATATTAACAAGTTGAAGGAGAAAAACCATATGATCATCTCAATAGATGCAGAGAAAGCTTTCGACAAAATTCAACAACCATTTATGATAAAAACCCTCCAGAAAGTAGGCATAGAGGGAACTTTCCTTAACATAATAAAGGCCATATATGACAAACCCACAGCCAACATTGTCCTCAATGGTGAAAAACTGAAAGCATTTCCACTAAGATCAGGAACAAGACAAGGCTGCCCACTCTCACCACTCCTATTCAACTTATTTTTGGAAGTTCTAGCCACAGCAATCAGAGAAGAAACGGAAATAAAAGGAATCCAAATTGGAAAAGAAGAAGTAAAGCTGTCACTGTTTGCAGATGACATGATACTATACATAGAGAATCCTAAATATGCTACCAGAAAACTACTAAAGCTAATCAATGAATCTGGTAAAGTAGCAGGATACAAAATTAATGCACAGAAATCTCTGGCATTCCTGTACACTAATGATGAAAAATCTGAAAATGAAATCAAGAAAACACTCCCATTTACCATTGCAACAAAAAGAATAAAATATCTAGGAGTAAACCTACCTAAGGAGACAAAAGACCTGTATGCAGAAAATTATAAGACACTGATAAAAGAAATTAAAGATGATACAAATAGATGGAGAGATATACCATGCTCCTGGATTGGAAGAATCAATATTGTGAAAATGACTCTACTACCCAAAGCAATCTACAGATTCAATGCAATCCCTATCAAACTACCACAGGCATTTTTCACAGAACTAGAACAAAAAATTTCAAAATTTGTTTGGAAAAACAAAAGACCCCGAATAGCCAAAGCAATCTTGAGAACGAAAAACGGAGCTGGAGGAATCAGGCTCCCTGACTTCAGACTATACTACAACAGTACAGTAATCAAGACAGTGTGGTACTGGCATAAAAACAGAAAGATAGATCAATGGAACAGGATAGAAAGCCCAGAGGTAAACCCACGCACATATGGTCAACTTATCTTTGATAAAGGAGGCAGGAATGTACAGTGGAGAAAGGACAGCCTCTTCAATAAGTGGTGCCGGGCAAACTGGACAGGGACATGTAAAAGTATGAGATTAGATCATTCCCTAACACCATACACAAAAATAAGCTCAAAATGGATTAAAGACCTAAATGTAAGGCCAGAAACTATCAAACTCAGAGGAAAACATAGGCAGAACACTCTATGACATAAATCACAGCAAGATCCTTTTGGACCCACCTCCTAGAGAAATGGAAATAAAAACAAAGGTAAACAAATGGGACCTAATGAAACTTCAAAGCTTTTGCACAGCAAAGGAAACCATAAACAAGACCAAAAGACAACCCTCAGAATGGGAGAAAATATTTGCAAATGAAGCAACTGACAAAGGATTAATCTCCAAAATTTATAAACAGCTAATGCAGCTCAATAGCAAAAAGACAAACAACCCAATCCAAAAATGGGCAGAAGACTTAAATAGGCATCTCTCCACAGAAGATATACAGACTGCCAACAAACACATGAAAGAATGCTCAACATCATTAATCATTAGAGAAATGCAAATCAAAACTACAATGAGATGTCATCTCACACCAGTCAGAATGGCCATCATCAAGAAATCTAGAAACAATAAATGCTGGAGAGGGTGTGGAGAAAAGAGAACCCTCTTGCACTGCTGGTGGGAATGTGAATTGGTACAGCCACTATGGAGAACAGTATGGAGGTTCCTTAAAAAACTACAAATAGAACTACCATATGACCCAGCAATCCCACCACTAGGCATATACCCTGAGAAAAGCATAATTCAAAAAGAGACATGTACCAAAATGTTCATTGCAGCTCTATTCACAATAGCCCGGAGCTGGAAACAACCTAAATGTCCATCATCGGATGAATGGATAAAGAAGATGTGGCACATATATACAATGGAATATTACTCAGCCATAAAAAGAAACGAAACTGAGCTATTTGTAATAAGGTGGATAGACCTAGAGTCTGTCATACAGAGTGAAGTAAGTCAGAAAGAGAAAGACAAATACCGTATGCTAACACATATATATGGAATTAAAAAAAAAATGTCATGAAGAACCTAGGGGTAAAACGGAAATAAAGACACAGACCTACTTGAGAATGGACTTGAGGATATGGGGAGGGGGAAGTGTAAGCTGTGACAAAGCAAAAGAGAGGCATGGACATGTATACACTACCAAACGTGAGGTAGATAGATAGTGGGAAGCAGCCGCAGAGCACGGGGAGATCAGCTCGGTGCTTTGTGACCGCCTGGAGGGGTGGGATGGGGAGGGTGGCAGGGAGGGAAATGAATGAGGGAAGGGATGTGGGAACGGATGTATATGTATGACTGATTCACTTTGTTATAAAGCAGAAACTAATAAAAAAAAGTTAAAAAAAAAAAGAAAACTAATAAGGACCCACTATAAAGCACAGGGAACTCTACTCAATACTCTGCAATGACCTATATGGGAAAGAATCTTAAAAAGAATGGATATATATTTGTATAACTGATTCACTTTGCTGTACACCTTAAACTAACACAACAATTGTAAATCAGCTCTACTCCAATAAAAACTAATTTAAAAATTCTGGATAGAAGATATTCATCTCTAAGACTCTATGACCAAAGATTCAAGTCATTCACACTTGAAGCACCAATTTCCAAAATATAAGTTGAGAAGGTGGTCTGCATCTTTATATGGAGTCTGTTAAAAGAAGTTAACTTTTAATTGGCACCATGGGTAGAAAAGAGAGTTCCTGTGCTCCCAGAACTAACCTTTCAAGTATTAAAACTCAGAGCTTCACCTCAAAGAGTCAAATAGGACCCGGGCTTTGGATAGAGTCATACCCGAGTATCTATCACCTTTCACAACTGACCAAGACCTCCCATGCCTACATTCTCTCCTTTGAAAACAAGAGGCTAATAAAAGATCCTTCATTTAGAGGATAAACAAAAAAGTATCCCCGTACTTTAAATACCCTTTTAAGCTTGTACCGCACAAGATGCTAGAAGGTCAAGGATTCTCCCGTGGAGAGGAAACCTGGGTTGATATTCTATGCATATTTTGAATGGTCTGTAATTTTGGAAAAGCCTTCTGTCCTCTCACAGAGCACACTGTGATGCCGATGTTTCATATACCTTGCCAATATATTGCCTTTACTGTATTTGACCAAAACTAGTGCTTCAACTCAAGGCTGTATATTTTCCTTAGGGTTAAAGAGGCCTAAGGCAATGTTTGGTGACTCATGGTGGGAGGGAATCCCACAAAAGTTATGGCCCTATCTGGTAAATCCTGCTAATGAAGAGTTCATTTGGAAAAAAAAAATGTTTTTTTTCCAGACTTCAGAGTTACACTACTGCTTCGATCATATTGTTCAAACTCTGAAAACAAGAACAGCCTTTGTTCTAACGTTCTTGAGCCTCTTGACATTTGGAAAAATGTCAAGGGCATCAAAAGCATTCATACAACCTTTCTGTTGTTGCTTTTTATTTCCCCATGTACAGATTTCACGGAGAATGAAATATTTTGAGGATTACTCTATTTTCAGCCCTCTTTATGTATAAACCTTTGGTCCTTAAATTCAGCAATGCTCAAAGGATAGCATGCTGTAAATCCCTCACTGCTTCAAAATCTCAGCTGTATGTATTTTCATTTTATTGTTTGACACAAGTTCAATAATCATAACATAAGCATGTCCTTTACTAGAACAACAAAACATCTCTGTTAGCTGAAAAGGATTTGTCTATCATTAGAGAGGAATAGGAAGATGATCCCATAAATAAGAGAAATTTAAAACTGTGTTAAAAAATCAAGATTGCTTTTGATTTCTTATATGTAAATAATGCATTTCCCTATTGGATTCTTGTGATCAATTCATTGACACCACAGTAACATAAGTAGATGAACATCTAAATACAGAATATTACCAAAACCTTTTATGAGAATGCAAAGTAGAACTAAATAATGGATTTAAAATATTCAAAGGCGAAAGATCACAGGGGAAATTAAGGGAGAAAAAAGAGGAAGTATGTTCTCCTTATTTGGTTTTAGAGCTTTATAATAAATATGTTTGTTCCAAATACAATTTTTAATTTCCCAAGCATTTTAAAATCCCATCAAGGTTGGAAGAATTGACATGTAAGAAGATATATCCTCTGTGGGACTGGGAAGGGTTATTCCATAAAGAAGAAATATGTGAACTAACAAAACCAAAACTTCATTCATGCAAAAGTTGCCAAAAATTAACCCATGATATTCTTCATGTAACATTATAATATATGCTCACATCATGATATTTGCAGGGCATTTATTTGACCATGAAAACCGACATCAATAGAAATTGACAAACATTGAGTATTTCCACCTTTAGGGTCTCCTTAACATCTACTTAAAAAGCTTAATTTTATAAAATGAATCTGGGGTTTGATTCTGCCTTTAGATCTATATACCCAGCCACCACCAGAATAAAATAATAAAATAAAATGGAAATAAAAACAAAAATAAACAAATCGGACCTAATGAAACTTCAAAGCTTTTACACAGCAAAGCAAACCATAAACAAGATGAAAAGACAACCCTCAGAATGGGAGAAAATATTTGCAAACGAATCAATGGACAAAGGATTAATCTCCAAAATATATAAACAGCTCATGCAGCTCAATATTAAAAAAACAAACAACCCAATCCAAAAACGGGCAGAAGACCTAAATAGACATTTCTCCAAAGAAGACATACAGATGGCCAAGAGGCACATGAAAAGCTGCTCAACATCACGAATCATTAGAGAAATGCAAATCAAAAGTACAATGAGATATCACTTTACGCCAGTTAGAATGGGCATCATCAGAAAATCTACAAAAAACAAATGCTGGAGAGGCTGTGGAGAAAAGGGAACCCTCTTGCACTGTTGGTGGGAATGTAAATTGATACAGCCACTATGGAGAACAGTATGGAGGTTATTTAAAAAACTAAAAATAGAATTACCATATGACCCAGTAATCCCACTACTGGACATATACCCAGAGAAAACCATAATTCAAAAAGACACGCACCCCAATGTTCATTGCAGCACTATTTACAATAGCCAGGTGATGGAAGCAACCTAAATGCCCATCAACAGAAGAATGGATAAAGAAGATGTGGTACATATATACAATGGAATATTACTCAGCCATAAAAAGGAACGAAATTGGGTCATTTGTTGAGACATGGATGGCTCTAGAGACTGTCATACAGAGTGAAGTAAGTCAGAAAGAGAAAAACAAATATCATATATTAACGCATATATGAGGAACCTAGAAAAATGGCACAGAGGAACTGGTATGCAGGGCAGAAATTGAGACACAGATGTAGAGAACGAACGTATGGTCACCAAGGGGGGAAAGCAGCAGGGGTGTGGTGGGATGAATTGGGAGATTGGGATTGACATGTATACACTGATGTCTATAAAATTGATGACTAATAAGAACCTGCTGTATAAAGAAAAGAAACTGACATCTATGTTGATAAAAGAAAACAAATGTCCAAAAAAAAAAAAAGGACAACTTGACTTTTCCATAAAACTATTACAAACTGTACAATGTGAGATGTACAAAACAAATTGCTCCTGATACCATGTTTCTTCTCCTTTTGGCTTCTTAGTGTTGTGACAATACCAGGGAGATAGAGATTAGTTTGACTTTCAGAATCCTATTCAATTTTATTGGCCTCATGTTATTTATATAGATGTTGCTATCACAGAAATAGGTGATATTTAAATTAAACCTTAAAGCAAAAAAAAAAAAAAAAAAAAAAGACTGAACAAGACATGTTTAAATGATGACTTAATCATTCCACTCTAGACATGGAAATATATCCAGACATGGAATCTGACCCTATAATCTTCTCTTAAGAGTCTTTTCAGCTTTGTGTTCTATGCACAACTACCCCAGCCTCACAAGTGATGCAACTTTCTTTTAAAATTAAGGATTGGGCAATAGTTTTTATTGTTATAAAACTATTAGACATTATAACGTTATACATTATTCAGATACTGTACACTTTTCTTGTGGGGTTATTAGTCGTCTGCCTTTGAAATATAGTCTAGCACCAGGAGAGCCTGTTAAACCCAGTAAAGGAGGAAAGGGTTCTGAGACACAGGCAACCTGAAGACAGCTCACCTCTCATCACTCCCAGCTCCAAGTCGTCTGCCACCTCTGGTTAAAGCTGCTCCTGGGACCTGTGAGCAGCTGAGCACAGGGGGAGATGTGGCCTCTGGTGGACTCCAGCAGAGAGGATGGGAATAGAGTTTTGTCCAAATGAGCTTGGTAAGTGTCTAAAGAACCAGCTTGAAGCCTTGGAAAAGGATAGTAAAGAATAATTCTCCAAAAAAGGCAAAATCATGAATCTCATACAAATTTAAAATTAACATGTGTCACATTCCACTTTTTAAAGAAAAAAAAATTACCCTGGATTCCAGTTCAGGGTTTAGTCCAGAGTCCTACATCCCAAGGCAATTTTATTAAACTTTCTAAATGCCCCTGTTTCCTCTGTTGTAAAATAAGTACAATATAATTCCTGCCTATTTCTCTATGCCAAGGGTTGCTATGAGACTAAAGTGCAAAAATATCTGGGAAAGTGGTTCTAAAACTATAAAGTTTTCTACAGAAATAAAATGTGAGAAACCTTAAAGTGTTGGGAAAATTTTTGCTTCATAAATTAGCAAGTATAATTTGTTTGAAATACAAAATAAATCTTTTTTCCTCAAACAAAAAAAAATTAACATGTGTCTAAAATTTCATTGAATTAATAATTGTTGCTGTTTAATTAATTAATACAGAAAAGAGAAAACTGCCACGTGGTTAAAAAGAGAACTGATAAAGTTGCCCACATTTATAATCAGATAAGGAATGTGGAAATGAATTTACAAAGGAATGAGCAACTGGCAGAACTAGTCAATATTCTAAGAGCAATAACTAATTGCATTCCATCTGACACCATTTGCATTTCAATGGACAGAGATTATTTGCATTACTCTCGGCTTTCTACAAATTAACATCTCTCTGTAGTGATATAGTAGCCCACTCAGAGATAAAGACAAACACAACGCAAATGGAAGAGCTCATCAGGGTCCCTGCCACCTTTCAAAGTCGTGCACAATTCTCACTTACAATGAATAAACACAAATAATTCAATCTTAAAAGGAAAAAAAATAGACTATCTTGGAATAGAAAACAGAAAATAGATAAAATCCTAGAAACAGGTGAAATATAGTATAGTAGAAACCCTAATAACGTTATCGAGCTGGAAGTATTGAATCATTTAAGAAAATAAAAGACTGGGGTTCATGGAAGTGGATATATTAATTTTCCAAAGTTCTCCTCAGGAGAAAAAGCAGGGAGGGGAGATGTAAGAAGTGAACATTGTCAATGAAAAAATGTTGCTGCCATATATCAGTAAACAAAGGCTGTTGGCAGTCATCAAGCCATCACATTATAGTCACCCCAACGGTGAGCCCTGAAGGAACTCAGGATGGTAACAGGATGCCCACCATCAAGCCATCAGCCACTAAAGTACCCCACCCCACCCCAAACACACACAGGGTGCACCTGAGGAGACTCAGGATGAGAAAGCACAGGACACTGGTCCCAGGTAGCTGAGGTGCACATCAAAGGAATGATTTCAGTGAGCCCAGACACTTGCATCTTTCCATACATAGAAAAGCACTAAGTTCCTTAACTTGAGATGTCTGGTTTTCCTTAAAGAGTCATCTTTTGATGTTCCGACTACCTGGTCTTTGTTGTAAAAACTGCTATATATCCTGGATCCTCCCTGACCTCTTCGGAGCAGTCCCTCCGAGCTAGTCTGAGAGGATGCATCCTGGGCTTAAGTCCTCAGTTTTGCAGGTCAAATAAAACATGTCTCAACTTTAATATGCATTTTTTTTCCAGTCAGCAACGTATTCTAAAAATCTCATTATATAAAGCTGGAAGAGAATAAGGAGGAAATGGGACATTTTGCTTGAGAAATTACAAGCATCTAGGTGAAGTAGTTGCTATCTTCTTTCCAAATAATAATAGAAAAATATATTTTTGCATACCAGGAATAGGGAAAAGGAAGAAAATGAAAAGCAGCATAGGTTGATGGTCATTCTTATTTGTCTCCATGACCACACTTGGGCCACCATATAGCCACATATTTGGACCAGTAGCTAAACTCAAACTTACTGACAGACAATCTTCAAGGGACAGACAAGAGGAAGAATTGGGGGTTTGGTTTCCATTAAGAAAATCATCTGTCCTGAGTTGCCTTAGAGTGAGGGTAGGATTTCTCTGTTTGGAATTTTTTGTTTGGTTTGTTTTGGTTTTGTCCAGATATTAAAAATTGTTCTGACATGAAGAACATGAATAGAGTATGGCTGTCATATCACATCTTGATGTTGTTTACCTTCTGCCCAGGACGCATACGAACTGGTCTCCAGGTGACTTTAGGAGTTAGATCTCAGGAATCAAGACTAATCAGGGGATAGGCAATCTCACAAAGCAGACAAGGTGAGGTTGCTGGATGCACACGTGAGATTTAGGACCCAAGCTTAGGAAAACCCAAGGAATATAAAGATGGCTTTAAGTTTCCAGCTAATGCAAACTGCTATAATTTGAATATAACTTGTGTGGTTGCAAAGTTGCCAATATTGAGTGCTACAGCATTTAACATCAGGGAAATGTGACTCAGGCACAGATGGGTCCTCAGGCTTCAAGGGAACAAATCCTTAAATTTAAATAACTGAGAATAATTGCATAGTTTTGTTTCAAGTTGTAAGGAATATATCACATTCTCTCAAATAGAGCTCTTTGTCTCCTATAACTACACCTTCTAGAAGAGTGGTGCAAAAAACACTGAAGCATAAACATTAAAAATAAATTAAATCAAAACATTGTATTCACTGGGTTGACACCCAATCCATGTCAAGAGTTCTCTAAACATGTTGTTGAAAACCAGTGTATCACCTGTAGGGTCCTTTCTTCCAAGTGGCCACCTCTTCCTGTGAATCATTTCAGCATTGCCTCTGTGACAATGTTTTCAAAGCATCTTCCAATTCCCCAACTTCTATGAACTTTGCCACCATAGGAGTGAAGAATAAGCAAGAAGGAGGAGAAACTTGCTGACAGGTATTTGGAATCAGGAACAACAGGAAAGGGAAATATGCCATATGAAAATATGAATGACCTAGAATAAAATGAGCTATTTGGAACTCTGCCATGGTGGGGTGAAGATTCCCAGCATATTAGGCAAGATAAGAATTCACCTTGCTTAATGACACAGCTCTGTTCTCAAGTCCTGTAAGGACTGTAACAGCAACAGTTTTCCCACTTCTCCAGGCAAACTAGAAGAAGGAACTCCTCTGCTTAAATGCCCCTCAGGATGTTTGCCTGAACAGAAAAACAGCTTAGAGACCCTGGATTCTCTCCTATGCCAACGTGTCCTTCTAGAGCCCAACTCAAGTGCTTGCCTGAACATCTCTGCCCTCTGAGAACCTAGATCCAGCTATAGGCACTGCCACGAGTAGAGGAGTGAGGTAGCCGGGTGGTAAGGAGGAGGCCTGTCCCACGACACTGCTCGCAGCAATGCTGTCAGGACCTCCCTCGGGCATCCCAGTCCATTCCTCTGCAGGCTGCACCACAGCGCTCTGTTCAATGCCAGGAGACTCAATGCAGGAAGAGCGTCAGAAAATCCAACTGGACTCACGAAGCCCAGCACCACACTGACATGGGCCCAGTGGTTTCTGGAGTGAAGAAGCCTGACTGCCTGCACATTCCCTCACGCCCCCATCCAAGTCCAGCAGTGGAGATGCTCGAGGTCCTCTTGCCTTGGCGAGGGGACGCAGGAGTCGACCAAGGAAAACTGTTTTATAAGATCAGATTTTTTGGGTGAAATTGATTCAGAAAAGCATTGTTTCATACTATTTCAAGATCAGTTGTCTCACAGTGATAGAGTCATAGCTCAAAAGCATCATTTAAAAATACAATTAACTTAACATGAAAATATTTAATAAAAAAACATGATTAACCTGAATCTGCAAAAAATTTAAAGTTTCCTGTGTAAGATACTCAGAAAATGTTAGTCTAGTTCCATTTGTTCTCAAGACTCATAAACACACAAATCAAACCATTCTCACATTAAAAGATCCAGGTTTGGGCTTCCCTGGTGGCGCAGTGGTTAAGAGTCCGCCTGCTGATGCAGGGGACACGGGTTCGTGCCCCGGTCCGGGAGGATCCCACGTGCCGCGGAGCGGCTGGGCCCGTGAGCCATGGCCGCTGAGCCTGCGCGTCCGGAGCCTGTGCTCCGCAATGGGAGAGGCCACAACAGTGAGAGGCCCACGTACCTCAATAAAAAAAAAAAAAAAAAAAAGATCCAGGTTTAAGAGCTGTAGAAAACTGTACAAATCCTGCTTAGGAGACCATGTCATGGTTTGTCAAAAAACGTTTTACCAAAAGGATAATACACAAGGAAACTGATGTTTTAACTGACCTCCTGTAAATATACTCTGAAATTCATATAAAATGCAACACAATCATATTTGGTTATTTTGTTTAGCTGACTTAAGTGTTGTCAAAAAATCACAGCAGGGTAACATGACTCCTGTATCAGGCTATCTTTTAAAAATTGAATTCATGTCTAAAGTAATACAGTCAGTGAAGCCTGTGCACATTTGAATAGTGCATCTTATTAACAGTATCTTGATATTGTGGCCAAAAATAAGAATACGCTCAAGATACCAACTGAATTCTCTTTGTCATCATCCAATCATATAACATAAATCTCTCGTGGCTTGTTACCATTTGGAAAAAAAAAGGCTGCAAAATGTCAGTGTCACCAAAATGTAACAATGGCCCATAATTTGGAAAAAAATAAGATTGGTATAATCAGCTTATTTTCAATTGTTAACTATATATTCAGGTATAAATATACTCCATGCAAAATGATCCAATGAATAAAATATTATAATAAAGCAGTATTAGGAACACAGTCCTTTATGGTATCTTCACCTTTCTTTCCTGGTTGACAACCAATTGGAGTTTGCAGATCATAGCTGTAAAAGCATATTAAAAACTCAATGCACTCTCATGCATTTCTACTGAATTTTTAAATGCAGAACATTTTGAAGAAGGTGGGAGTGACATGGGTTCCTCTGCACAGATTTCCAGAGAATTCTGCAAAGGTAAGAAGAAGACTGGAGAAGAAGAAGACAAAGCAGAGACATCCCGTGGAAGGGCTGGAGGGGGCTGACTGAGGAAGCCCAGGCATCCTTAATGCCTAAAGTTATGGGGAAAGAACTTAGAAGAGTGTTTAGAGAAATGAATTACAGCACACAGTAACCCAGATATCACAGAAAGGTCAATACCTGGGAAAGTCTTCTGAAACAGGAGTACTTGGCAGTAATGGTACTGTATACAACCCAATGATTGCCTGCAAAACCCTGGCTACAGAAAGAGAAAAATTCAGCAAGTAATGTAGACTACCATCTGCCAAAGAGAACTGTCAGAGCAAAGGCAACTGTCCCACTAAGATGACTCAGAATTCCCATTAACCTGTAATGGTGACGTGGGTTATTATCAAATAGTCCACTGTCTTAGTCTGCTTAGGCTACCATCACAAAATGATATAAACTGGGTGGATTAAGCAACAGACATTCATTTCTCACAGTTCTAGAGGCTGGAATTCTGAGATCAGGGTATCAGCGTGGTCGGTTTCTGGTGAGGACCCTCATCCTGGCTTGCAGATGGCCAAATTCTCTCTGTGTCACCATATGGCCCTTCCTCAGGGTGTGCGTGTAGGAAAAGAGAGACATCTTTGTCTTTCCCTTTTTATAAGGCCATTAATCCCACCATGAAAACCCCACTCTCATGACCTGATCTAACTCTAAATTAATTCTTTCCAAAGTCCCCACTTCCAAATACCACCATATTACAGTATGATGAGCTTCAACACATGAATTTTAGGGGGACAAAAATATTCAGTCCATACACCCTCTTCTGTTTGCTGAACCGAGTACTTATTGACTAAAATTAAATCAGTGAAACCAACATACTAGAATGCAGTTATTTTTAGTTTGTAGTTCATGCAAGCTATTTAAAACTTTTATTTGGACACTGCTAGTGTAAATGCTGTTATCCATATTAGAGAATTTTAGGACTCCAAATAAAAATCCCTACTGTAAGTAAAAATGTTTAATTGAATTAAACAGTATTTTTAAAATTCTTATTGATAGCAATTTTGTAGGGACCCTTGTCAGGCATGTATAATTGCATTAAACTACTACACAGAAGCTAGATTTATGTCATATTTTAATAAATCTCTGCCTTTGAAAATACATGTATTGCCAGAACATTTCTTAAAGCTCTGTAATGTCTTTATAGTAGGCTTTCAAACTGTAATTTTAAAAAGTCTATGAGTATTTATGGCTCAATTTAATTATGCCTGACCAATTGGAGCACACAAATAAAAAACAAAACTTTTTTAAACTATTAACTACTTTAAAACAAAACTTTTAAACACAATTTTTCAAACAAAATAATAACTTTAAGACAAAATAATTCTAAAGTATTCATTAAGATTAGTGTCAGCTGTGAATAACAGAAGATTCAAAATACAATAACCTTAACAGGTCATAAGTTTAATTCCCCCTCTTGTTTAAGTCTGGATTTTCAATTTCAGGGTGGGCAAAGCAGTCCTACAAAGCCAACAAAACAGCTCTACAAAGACCTCAGACACACATCTGACTTTCTCTTCCCATTTCTAGGTGTGGCCCTCAGGAACACAGTCCAAATGGAGCACCAGCCCCCATGTCCATGTCCATGTTGGGAAGGTAGAATTTTCCCTTCTTCCCTTCCAGGTTATTTTCTGGCCTAACAAGTAAATTGACTTAAGGCATATTAACAGGAGAAAATAACAAATTTAAGTATGTACAAATGGGAGTCCTCCATGCCAACCACTCAGGCAGCTGAGGTTTATACAACATCCTGAGCTAAGGAAAAGGGGGCAGGGGTCTGGGGCTTCAAAGGGGAGGAAGATAATTCACAGGAAGATGAGGAGAGCAAATATTTGGTTAACAGATGTTTGCTATGCCAGGCAGGTAGCCCTTCCTGATATAAGAAGTTATCTCTAGGGCTTCCCTGGTGGCGCAGTGGTTGAGAATCTGCCTGCCAATGCAGGGGGCACAGGTTCGAGCCCTGGTCTGGGAGGATCCCACATGCCACGGACCAATTAGGCCCGTGAGCCACAACTACTGAGCCTACGCCTCTGGAGCCTGTGCTCCGCAACAAGAGAGGCCGCGATAGTGAGAGGCCCATGCACCGCGATGAAGAGTGGCCCCTGCTTGCCACAACTAGAGAAAGCCCTCACACAGAAACGAAGACCCAACACAGCAAAAATAAATAAAGCAAACTGTCAACAAGTAAAAATAAATAAACACTATTTAAAAAAAAAAAAAGAAGTTATCTCTAGTAATAGCTCTCTTCCTGGTCCAGGCCCCCTGTTTAAATTCTTTTAGGCAGCTAAGAAGGAGGTAAAAATCTCTTCCCGAGACTTCTGGGCTCCAGTTCTCTTCAATTTGAAATATCCACATGCCAAAGTGGCACATTCTGGGGCAGCCTGCCCTAAACTCCTCATTTCAAACCGCAGGATGGAAAAAGGGAGACACAGGGCAAAAAGTCTCCTCCAGTGTTTCCGAGAGGATGCCATGGACCACATCCTTTTACACCCCACTGGCTAGAACCCACTCATCAGGCTGCACCTAAGAAACACAAGAGGATGAAAAATGTACTCTTTATTCTTGAAGGCCATATGCCTTGATAAAAATTTTATTTCTATGGAAGGAAACAAGAGGATTACAGGACTAGATTAGAATGACTTTTCCTGTATTTCCAAGTGCATATTTTGTCTTTTTGATAAGCCTGTCATTTCCTCACTCTGAACTGCAGTCTTACGCATAAATAGGAACATCAGATTGCTGAGCTGGACAAAGAAGTAGCACAAGAAATAAAAAAGATAAAATTAGTCTGACATCCTGTTTTAAACCAAACAGCTCAATTGGCAGATTTTTCCTGAGGGGAAGTGGGATGAGAGCTGAGGCTGAATTACCTTTCATCTGTGGAAACCTTGGACTTTGCTTTGAGCACAGATTTGGCTGTCTATAACAAGTTCTGAAACCACATTCCATTATTCTATCTCCCGGATCCTCCCACCAGCAAACACTGTCCTTCTGGAGATCAGCATTGTGGTGAGCATAGAAAGATAATTTTCAAGTGTGAGGCCCCCGAGGGCTAGAACCTTGGGGGTCTCTCACAGATGCAGAATCAAAGTTATGGCTTAAGGAGCAGACAATTTCAGCTAAGCAGCTAATCAAATTTTGGGGTTTTTTTTAAAGTGAAGTATAGTTGATTTACAATGTTGTGTTAGTTTCAGGTGTACAGCAAAGTGATTCAGTTATACACACACACACACACATATTCTTTTTCAAATTCTTTTCCCTTATAGGTTATTACAAGAAATTGAGTAGAGTTTCCTGTGCTATACAGTAGGTCCTTGTTGTTTATCTATTTTATATATGGTAGTGTGTATATGCAAATCCCAATCTCCTGATTTATTCCTCCCCCCTCTTCCCCTTTAATAACTGTAAGTTTGTTTTCTATGTCTGTGGATCTATTTCTGGTTTGTATGTAAGTTCATTTGTATCTTTTTTTTTAGATTCTACATATAAGTGATGTCATATGATATTTGTCTTTCTATGTCTGGTTTACTTCACTTAGTATGACAATCTCCAGGTCCATCCATGTTGCTGCAAATGATATTATTTTATTCTTTTTTATGGCTGCATAATATTCCATTATATATATATATATATATATATATATATATATATATATATATATATATATACACATACACTACATCTTCTTTATCCATTCACCTGTCAATGGACACTTAGGTTGCTTCCATGTCTTGGCTATTGTAAATAGTGCTACAGTGAAACTTGGGGGTGCATTTTTTTTTAAATTCTGGTTTCTTCCAGATATGCCCAGAAGTGGGGTTCCTTAAAAAACTAATCAACTATTTTTAAATTGAAGTCAGAGGCCAAAGTCTATCACCCCTGGGATAATTATCAAAACCATTCACCAGTTTCTCTTTCTTTCTGATGTGCACCATAACTTTACCATTGATTTTCAAAGCATTTTTAAAGTTCTGGAGAAAACATTCTTTCTTCGATACGATATGGAATTTCCAAGCATTCAGCCCTAAATCTGTAAGAATCCTTTTTATCTGTTTTTAATTAAGCCTCAGTAATGACTACTATAGAGTGTCCATTTGCAGCAACAAATATCATTAATATGTCACGACACCTCGGTAGGACTGAAGTGGAACTACATATGTGTAGGGAATTTCCTCTTCTCCTTCTGCTACAGAAAAGAGCCGGAGGGGCTACTTCCCCATCATAACTGTGAGATGAGCATCAGAACCTACCATATGAATTTAACAACATTAAACTCCACTTCCTAAATATATTCAAAGAAAGCCTGATAGGAAAGAGAAGATACATGGACCCAAGAAAGGCAGTCTAACAATACAGAATCTGTACTGGGGCAAGTATTTAGACAACAAAATAGGTTCTAGCCATGAATGAGCAAATTAAATATTTTCTGGAATGACTGAAAACTTTATCTATGATAATCTCAAAGATTAATTGGCAAAGTGGAAGAGTTTTACCAACTCAAAAACAAAACATAAATTTGAGATGTAGGAAAAAAAAAAAAAACCTCCCATAAAACAGGAAACATACAATAGAAAAGGTATTCAAATTCCTTAAGTCAAGTATATGGTTTCACTTGCACTAATAAAGCAATTGGGATCCAAAAGGGTAAGATTTGTTAGAAAGATGATAAAACTTACTACCTGTGTATATTTTACTTCACCCCAGATGAAATATTTATTTCCTTTTAAAGTGATACATGCTATCTGTAATCTCATGAATCTATTGAATTATTTAGTGAGCATTCAAAATATTCCAGCATGAACCTTGACACACCTTAGCCTTCTGTTTATTTTCCAACCATTGTCATAGATATCTTTTACCATAATCACAAATATATATCAATTCTCTCTTTATCTACAAAACTCAACAGGCATATGAAGTTGAATAAAATAGATTTTCCTTTTAACTGTTTAATCAAGTTTCACACATTAAATTATTTTGCTATTTTCACCTAAATCAATGCTCTTCATCTCTTTATGATATCAATAGCATTACTCAATGTATTAAAATATACTGAGACAATCTTGAAGTTTTATAATTTGACATTATTTCTATGAGAAACCAATATAAACTACTGAACCATGCTTTGCAGGGACCTGAGGTTCTAATAGTTGTGACCTCATGAAAATGTAATACCAGGTTGGTAATACTTTGGGCTTTTTCCTCAGGCAATTTAAAATGAGAACATTTATTTTTATTCTCCCGCTGGGTCCAGAATAGCATTAGGTAAATAGCTGTAACTTCTTCTCTCTTATTCTGATGGGGGCTGACGGTGACTACTTATCTCCCAAGCTTTACTAGAAGCTAATGAGGTTATGAAGTCTCAATCATCAACACCTTCCAGTCAAGTAAATCCACCTGATGTGCTCTGAGGAGTCATGGGTTGGGTGAGAAAGAAAATTGTACCTCCGGAACAACCAAGAAAGCAATCACTTCTCACCAGAGCAACCACCTTGAAGTAACAATGTAAGCAGGTTTCCTTCCAGAAATAAAAAAGATAAAGCCAAACATAATTTTCCTACAAAAGAAAGGCATTTGAAAATAACTTATTCAACTTTTGCTTTTATTAATTTTTATCATTTTTAAACTGATGATGATCAAAAAATACATACCTACTTCAAATGATTCTTAAAAGAATCAAGTAAAATAAAATGTTAGTTATTTATGATAAAGTACTATACAAATGTTAAATTAATGTTATTGAATTAAAATAAGATAATAGGAGCTTTTTTGTCCACATAATGAACATAGTAAGCAGTTGATGTATTTTCAAATGATTTGGTGGCAAAAGGGTCCAATTTGGATGCTTCCTTGAAAGTCTTCTTGGTCCTCACTTTTAGAAGATCATCCATGCCCTGGTAATATTCTTCATAACCAGCTAGAAATATTCCCACTAGACTATCCCTTATGTATACTTGTACTGTTTCCTCTGTTTGTATTTGGGTTCCCAGGCCATATGAAAGTTTCTCAAAATCAAGAAACATTCATTCCCGTATCATTTGACTGCACAGTATGCACAAAATAAATTCACATTCTGCCAGTAAAAGCTGCTGCACCACAGACTTCTTTAATCATATATCTTTATTCCCAAATCCAAACAGCGTAGCAAAAATATAACCAAGCTGTAAAATATTGCCCCCTTATTCAGCCCTGTTGTATTATTGGTTTCTATTTGTGCAGTCTTGATTCATAGCAAAAGAGAATGTATGTTGTTTCCAGAGCAGTAATGTGTTTCCCTGTACAAAAAGACACTCTTTTGGAATTAAAAATGGCTCTTCGTAATGGAGAGACAGTTTTTAAACGAACGTATTACAATGCTATTTGTAGAACACTCACTCCAATAATAATCCATAACTTTAGGCTATAGAGAACAGTCAGGGAATAGGACAGATGGATTCTCTTTCTTCCTACTTCTATTCCTATTTTCCATGTAATTTTAATGGCCTATTTATGACATAGATTGTGTCTAGATAGCTTTTCAAGGAACTAACTGAGACCCCGGCCTCTTCAGTCCACATTGACTTTACTTCAGCTCTCATCATCACGTTCAAGGTCACTTATCACATCATCTCACTAGACATTTATGATTTATTAATATATATTATGCATGTACATTTAATATAAATATGTAGTGTTAATTATTCATAGCCTTATTCTCCAACTGGATTCTGTTTATTTAAGTAAAAATGGATTCTGAGACCTATAGTAGTTATCTTCACAAAGGGGATACTCAGCAAATATTTGTTGGTAAAAGTCATGATGCTGACAATATGTTTAAAAACAAAAAGAATTATCGAATTTAATCAAAATAACAGACTAATACAGTCCATCCATTTTCTACATAAATTTAGAATCAACATAAAAATGACATCTGTACACTCCAGCTTCCTTGAAAATCTTGTTATTAATTTTCTCCTTAATTAATTAAAAAAAGCACACACAATGCCACTCTACTTACAACTCTTTCAGAAGACTACAAAATTTTGACCTTTCTACCTTGAGTAAATATTAACCAAAAGAATCTTAATCAAAGACAAAATACTTATCGATTATATTGAATTTATATTGAAATTTATTATATTGAAGTTAAATATCAGCTGCTATAATCCTGTTCCCATTCTGTTACTATCAGTAATTTAGTGTCTAAGAAGCAAATTCTGACACTAAAAAAGAAACTATTTCTTTTTCTGTTCCCTCTGTTTCCCTTAGAGTGACAAGTGTAATAGATTAGAAAGTAGTTGATGCCATCAAATTATCCTCAAGCAAAGGAGTCTGTGAGCAGACAAACCCTCATGAGAAGGCTTTATGACATAGAAGGCCCCTGAGGTCTCATGTCTTCCATATATAGCCACACATAAGATAACAGACCTATGACTTACTTCTAGCCAGCAGTCATGTGTTACCACACCACAAATTTTACCATTGCAGATTAATTTATTTAGCTTATCCATTGCCTTTTCCAGAAAAACAAATTAAGGTATACTGTTATTTCTTTTATTTTTTTCAGAGTGTCAACTTTACGCCCTTCATGTGATCCTCAAAACAAGTGAATTCACCCTTAACTGTCGCACTGGAGACCTACACACTTGGCTTAGTTTACAGAGTAAAGCATCCAACTGTTCATTGATGGAACATTATAAAAACCCAGCTAAGAACAGTAGAGTTATTTAGAAGACTCAAAACCTACATAGGCTCAATTATTTTCAGGCTCAAGCTGAGCCATGAAAAACTTAACTGGACCTTGTTATATTGGCCTCTACAGAATTACTGTCCTGTAAGTTATGTGTTTAAAATAGGCTCTGGATTTCGTTAGGAAAAAAATACCCAAAACAGCCTATCAGAGCTGATATCTTCATTTGTTGAAAAATTTTTGATGACTTATCTAGGTTTCCTTCACATAAAGTCCCATTAAAAAGCAAACCAAACAAAAACACATTATTTTAGGATAAATACTAGGAGGGTTTTTGTTTCCCTTGAAGAATGGTACACATTTTATTCAAAGACATGGAGAACTTTGTAAACAGTCTTTTTTTTCTTACTGCTTTAAAACTTCCTGGAGGATGATCAAAGCCAAATTCTCAGAGCGCCAGTGACACCTGTATGAAGCCTTATGTAGCAAGTAAAAATGCATTCCATTTTTCTTCTGTGTCATCTTGACAATCCCTTCTACTTTATATTTTCTGTGGTTTTTTCCACTGCATATATTATCAGTAAAATGTATAATACCTCATATTCTCTGTAGAAGAGGTATTATACATTTTAAAACCAGAGGAAATAGAATTACTCATTTCTTAGTAGGACTTATGTGGCTACTTTTTGGTTTTTTCTCTGTAAGGATTCAGCATGTGCAGAAATCAGGAAGCAGAGAAGTGGTGAATACAAGAAAGGAACTTGGAGAAAACATCTTCTAAGACGGCCCCTACTGATGCCCCTCACCTCCTGGCATTATACCTGTGTAATATCCTCTCTTGAGTGTTGTGGGACCTACGACTTGCTAATAAGCAGCAGAGTTATGTCAGAGATGGAAGGGTACCGTGTCTGTGGTTAAGTTACCCGACAGCGACCTCCGCCTTGCTAGCAGGCTCTCTCTCCCTTACTGGTTTGAAGAGGCAATTTGCCATGTTGAAGACATCTAGTTAGCAAGGAACTGAAGGTGGTCTCCAGCTAGGAGCCATCAGGAATTCAGGCCCTCAGTCTCACAGTCATCAAGAAACCAGATCCTACCAGCAGCCCTGAAAGTAAGCAAGACTGCAGGCCCATCCCCAGTCCAGGATTCAGATGAGAATTTAACCCTGCTCGACACCTTGGTGGTGGCCTCCTTGGCCCCCTGGGGTGGAGGACCCAGCTGCCCCATGCCCACGTTCCTAATCCACAGAAACTGTGAGACAGGAATGTGTGTTGCTTTTAGCCAATAAGTTTATGGTCATTTGGTATTCTGCAATAAATGACTAATAGAGAGAAACACTCAGAGTTCACTTATTTTGTAATTTAACCTAGAACTCATATTGCCTTATGGTTATGTTAACACATTAGGAAATGTGCTCAGCTGCCTACCAATTGGATAACATACCTTTGTCTTTATTTTTTTCTATCACTCAGATAGGTATTATACATTATTATTTTATCCATTTCTTTATGTCAATAATTGTAAGATTATTCCTTTTTTTTTTTACCAGTTGTAAGGCTATGCCTTTTAGTGGATTCACATTTTAAAAGTGATGTTTATAAATAAGCTATCTTCCAGAAGTCAGTAGGATCTTTGAATGCCTGAGTAAAAAAGAGATAATAACCATTACCCAGTAGTCAGAGACCTGAAGGGTAAAATGGAAATGAGTATGAAATTTATTGAAAACATGCTTTCTACCCTCTACTTTCACAGACTTTCCATAAAGCAAATCAGAAAGTTTCTCCAGTTTCTTTTGAATGAAGAGAGTCTCCTGGGTAAATAATTATATTTTCTTAATGATTAATAAAAATCGTTGAGTCCTAACTTGATCACTGGAATTTTTTTTCAACTTTGCAACATAACTGAAGTATGCATATTGTCAAATCCCTAGAAGGTTATTTATTTTATTATCCAATGCTGTTTATCATATATAATATACTGTCAACAATATTTCTATAATGTTTTCCCCAGAAGCAGCCTAGGCTTCGTAAATGTTATTCATTCCAGTTAGCCCCCTGAATGTCACAGGAATACTACTTTTTATCTATTCTTACTATTTTACCACTTCTCTTATTCTCTGGTCCTTTTGTAACAGACCTCAGATTGCAATGCAGTTAAAATTAATGACTTAGCCAAATATAGTAGGAGTTTGACTCTGTTTCTTTGCTCCCCTTTTCAGCCTCTGTGCCAGATTTGATAACTTCTGTGCTCTAGGAACTTCTAACTGAACATGAAGAAAGCTGGTAAATCGCTGTACTGCAGCAACAGCCAGTACTGCAGTAAACAGTTCAGTGTTTACTCTGCCTAATGATCCTAAAGCACATTCAATATATGCTTTTCATCTGAAATCTTTTTTTAAATTATTTTTTTCCTTGAATTCAGTTTTTTTTTAATTTTTAAATTTTTTAAATTTTTTAAAATATCTTTATTGGAGTATAATTGCTTTACAATGTTGTGTTAGTTTCTGCTTTATAACAGAGTGAATCATCTATACATATACATATATCCCCATATCCCGTCCCTCTTGTGTCTCCCTCCCACCCTCCCTATCCCACCCCTCTAGGTGGTCACAAAGTACCAAGCTGGCGTTGTTCAAGGCACATTTATTGGTATTTGGAATGAGCTTGCACAAATCCCCTGCACTCCATTTCAGACTTCACTTCTTTTCTCTTTATGTAGGTCAGTGCAAAAACCTAGAAGATGTTACTAGGAGTAAACACTCTAGATATAGGATTTGCAGGATTTTAATATGGGCACCTGCTGGTCATATAATTGAGATGATCTACACTGAAGTAGAAACGGGTTTACAAATTACTTTTTTTTTTGTAGTTCCAAACTTCATATACATTTATATCTATATCATTAGTTTGGCAGCTAGCAATTGCTGCTATGTATTATTTAAATCCTCCTACTTTCATAAAAATTCTGAATTTACTTGAAAGCTATCATGCAACCAAATAATAGTAAAATAGAAATATATACATTGGATTGGTTGGATATACTCACTAAACCCTCATGGAGACCTTCCCTGGAGGTCCATCCAGCCCCCCTGTCCTCCAGCTTTTCTCTATTACAGCACCTATAAGTTTCTTTCCTAGCACTTTTCTTTTTTGTTTTTTTTGGCTGCACCATGTGGCTTGGGAAATCCTATTTTTCATCCCATTATTCAATATAAAACCAAAGTAAATCGACTATTACTGCACAAATTTGACTTACATAAAAGCAATATGCTAACAAACAACTATACCAACTTTCTTTCTATATGCCTATACCAAATAATACTTTGTATTGTTGATGGAAGTTTTTGAATGAGTGATTACATCATGCTGAACTTGGAGATCCCCAAAATCCGATTAAGCAATGAAAAAGTCCACTGTCATGTTATCTAAGTCAGTCAGGGACTTAAATAATCAGAAAAGGTCTAGCTTTACCTTTTTTTTAATTAATGGGTAGGCAGAAGTAAAGACTTTTTCTTCTGGATTTTTCAGTCAGTGAAAGTTAAAAAGCTTTCCCCCCTTTTTATAACCACAATAAAGATTGTGTTTGTAATCTATCAGTAAAAACGCCAGACAATATTATATCTTTCTCAAAATGGGTAGATGTGAGAAACTTGAGAATTTTTAAATTATATTCAATTTAAAAAAACATAAACACTAAGCAATTAATTTAATTGAATGCCAATTAAAATATGGGCATGAAAGGAGGGTGATATGAATTGTTCACCCAAATATTGAATCACCTGGTTAACTACTACAATAATGAATATTACTACTATGACTTTAATGAAAGCCCATGAACTTGAGAGTTGGAACAGCTCCTTCTGGCATTTAATCACACAGGAAGAGGCAGTGCAGTGCTGTGATGAAGAGCGTAAGGTCTGGGGCCACAGTGTCTAGGTCTGACATCTGGCTTCTCCACTAATTAGGTGTGTTATCTTGGATAATTTAATTAACCTCTCTGTTCCTCAGTTTACTCATCTGTAAAATGAGGATAATGTCAGTACCTTATGAAGCTGTTAAAGAAGGTCTTCACTTATAAAGCACTGAGAACAATGCTAAGTACAACAGTCATAATGATCATTTCTATTGCCTTGCTTTTTCCCTCAGCTTGAATGTCTTGCCTATTCCCAACGAAATCAAAACTCTTATATGTATAATATAAATATATTTTAAAATGTTTGTACCCCCTCAGCATAAAGCAGCATAACAAAAACTCCTTGAACTGCATAAATACAATATTGTATATTATATGTCAATAGGATTTTTACTTGTAGAAATAATATAAGCATAGTTATAAAAAATTATATCTAATGATCTATCACATTAATAAATATATTATTACTCATCTTTCTCTGAGTTAATTTTCTAGGGAATCTCATATCCAACACACACACACACACACACACACTCATAGCATCTTTGAGGCCACCTAGATAAAGGGAGAAAGAAGACTTTGGATCATGATTGGTTTGGCTTTAATACTATGATGATTCTACTCAATACCTGATACCTTTGATCTGAATATAGTAAATACATGAGCTACTATGCTACAATTTTAAATTCATAAAATCTTAGTTTCATTTTTCAAAGAAAATTAGATTGACATTTGAAAGCTGTAAGAGCTGTATGTTTAAGGCAATTTTATCTAAACAGATATGTTATTTTACTGTTAAATTTCTTTTGTATATTTCAATTACTTGTCATGTCCAGTGTTTATATACTTCAACTTCTCTGGGGGTAGGGACAAGGACCAGTGAATAACTGGACCTCAAACATTTCTATTTTTCCCAACAGACTTGATGTTCTTCCTTCATTTTCTCAGGCAATAGGTTGCTATTTTAGAAAAGTAAAACAAATACACTAATTTTTAAGATTGTTCTTCCAAACCCCAAATATCTTAGTCCCAGAAAAGGTAGTATTGAACAAAAGCGTTTGCTTTCCTGGTAAAATTATTTCAACAATAAATTTCTACTTACTAGGGAAAAATAACAGAATCCATCTGACAGTCATTGAACGGATAATGCAAAAAATATCTTTCCCTTAGAAATTTCCCTCATTTAAATAGAAATAGAACTATGAAATTGTTCAGAACTCTTGGAAAATATAGCTCTTAAGTATTCCTTAAAGGAGAAATGAGAGTATTACCTGTGCTATTGTATTAAGGATACCATTTATATATAGTAATACTTTAGACATGTTCGGTCAGTATGATCCTTGACCAAAAAGTATAAAGAAGAGGTAGAAACTGTTTGCAGAAAACTCAGAATGGAAGCCTACATTTCACAAAAGAGATAAATTAGGATTACTTTTTCATATTACCAAGTGGTTTTTCAATTTGAAAGTAAATTTCCAGAGGTCTTTTATTAAATAATAACTGTTTGGTGCATGGGGGTGTTTTGGATTGTTTGCTTTCCAGACAGAGAAACAACTTCAAAGCTAAATGTTAGAAATCACTGACAAATAATACAGCTAAAGCAACTCTGAAGTTTTCATGTAAGTCAAGTAAAAAAATATGATTCCATTTAGAAAACAATCAATTGACAAACATATTTTTTTTTGCAGAATACAACTATTACTTAAAGCAACGATGCATATAGACAAATTCCTTTCTACTCTGTTTTCTTCGTAAATTTGAAACATATTCTGGAAAAATCTAACAACACATTTTTTTTTTCCAGTGGTGTCTTGATTTTTAAGTAATGAGTGTCTTGATTTTTAAGTAACAGGTGAATAAAACATGCAAACATATACAGTCTAAGTACTAATGATAGAAACTGAATTCCTCCCTAACAGGGCAAGTCTTTTCACCAGATTCGTTTCTAAACCTGAACAAAATGTCATCTCTATAACTCTCTTGAGCATATGCCGTACTAAAAAACAGATGCCTTGATACTAAAAATACATTTAGAAACTGAGAAATTTCTGAATTTAAAGGATGATACAGTAAAACATATCAGTCACAAAAATGACTTGTTCCTTTTGTGGGAGTCAGAGCAAAAAGGGAAATAAAGCATTTTTGTTAAGATATATAATCTCATCTTGTTTTATGTGGTGAATTTTTGAAAAACACCTAAAACAGTAGAAACTCAGTCACCATCACTACCAGTCTTTGAACTCTCCATCAGGAGGAAAAGGCAAAAGTGTGGAGAGAGGAAAGGTTCAATCACCTAAGTCCCATACATAGACTCATTATCATAACAAAAAGTACCAGAGGAACGAGTTCAAAATATAAGAGCCAGGTGATTGAAAATCTATGATTACAGCCCAATTCACTCTATTTTCTCCTTTTCTTTGACTTTCAAAAAATCCATTTTCTGTAGTTGGCCATTTGCCCCAAAAAGGATGGGGGAGAGATTCTTATAATTCTCAAAGAATTGTTGCAGTCCCTCTCATTCCTTCTGTAAAATGTGAGAATTTCCATTTCAGTTCTTTTCAGGATATGTTGAAACGATCCTTCCTTTTTTCCTGCACTTCAGTACTTAAAGGAGAAGTGTCTTAGGACTATAACATGTTTTCTTCCATCCCGATTCTCCCTGTGACTTCTGTCTTTCCTTCCCTTTTAATGGTGTGTGATTTATCTGGGGGTGGGATGGGGGCACGAGGGAGTGTTCTTTGTTAAAGTCTGTTTTCTCCCCAGGGCTCGACTGCCCTCTAGTGGGTCAGAACCAAAATTTGGAGGCTTCCACCATCTGGAAAGAAAAAGGCACCATTTTAAGGAATGTTCGTGCTGAATTATCACCGCGATTTTGTCTCACCAAGAGAAGACGTAATCTCTGTATTTAGCCAGATTTTTTATGCTTTCTGCCTGAACCAGTTAAAAGTACTTGGATTCTTTTATGACATGGAGGATTCTTGACTCCTTTCCATTTTTCTTCCTTCCTACCCCTCTTTCCCTCCCTGTCTTCTTTCCTTCAACAGTCAATTTAATGAAAGGAGGACTTGTGTAGTGTGGATATTTAAGGTCCATAATGAGTTACAAAATTGCTTGGAGTCATTTCATATTCTCACCCACAAAATATTTCAACTGGAGTATTAAATCTAGGCATTGGGTAGGATGAAGTCAGAGAATGCAGCACCCTGAGTAAATTTTAAAGACCGTGAGTTATTCCTCTATAAGAAACTCATATTTTTATGCTGATCATTTCTATAGAGGTCATCAGAAAACTAAAGGGTAAGAACACACCCCATTTTACCAAAGAGAGACTCAGTTTAAGCCTCTTGTTGTGTGATTCCTTTTTTGTTCTCAAAGTGAATTGGTTTGTATGATAAACTATATGTTCACCTGGTTAGCAGCTCTCAAATCTTACTACATAAATGCCTTAAGAGCAAACATAGTGCTTTCTTTTTTTTCCCCTCTGGGAATTATTAACAAGTAGCAAAAATACTAAAAACAAAGAGAAAAACAGAGGAGCAAACTCACCACCCATGGCCATTTAATTCATTTTTTAAATTGTTCTCCAGTGAAATGCTCCTTACCCAAACATTCTGCAGTGTGAGGATAAAGGAACCCTAGAATTGACACTTTCACAATTTGTAACATAAATCCTTATCCTGTTATAAGCATTACAAACTTTCATCTATATAAATAAGAAACATAGATTCCTGTCTTCACACCCTTCTTTGTAATAGGCATGTTTGAAAAATAAGAGGGACAGGCAGGGCTAGAGCAAGTCAGGCTTTATAGGTTGTCCATGTTTCTGTAATTGCACCCATCTTGCTTTCTTTTCTTTTTTTAACAAAAGCTGTATTTTAATGGCATAGTTATGGAAAATATTCAGCACACTGCTTCCCACTTTAGAGCTTTTTAATCATGGCATTTCAAACTCCTACAATAAGTTATGCTGACTTTATGGGTCTCCCTTCTTTTGTAAATCTACTGGTCACAAATTTTATTTCTTTGTTGTAATCATTTGATATCAAATTATTTTGTAGTGTGTTTATGACATGCTTATCAAATTGGCATTTAAATATTTGTTATAGCTTTATGATGCAACATTGGACCTGTGATGATTTATTTTACTATACTCCTATGAGAAGTTTCACTGCACCCAGTTTTCTAAGTTCAGTGGACTTGGCGCTTCCATGACAGCAGGACCGTTTCTCATTCAGGACCACGTCACCTACTCTGAAGAACTGAGTGCTCTCAGGTAATGAGAGTTTAAAGCAACATTGGGAAAATAGGCTTTAAGTATTTTGCCCCTTAGAGATGCCTGCGTGTTGGAATATCCCCTCAATGGCACAACCATCTCTTCACGAGTGAGAAGGCCACACTTGTACAAACTCTCAGATGTTCACAAGAAGTTCCTTCAGTAGGAACCAGAAACCCACAGTGATGAAGAGGATCCCCTCTGGTCTCCACTGCAGGGTGGCCCATGTGACCTCAACCTGTGACTTCTGATGGTTTGGGCTCTTTCTGGCTTCTGAGAGTGAGCGCTGGCACCTACTGTTAGAGCCCGTGGTTCCAGCGATTTGCTTCCAATTATAAAGCCCTGTACATCCCGGTCTGCTCAGTCCCACTTGGGCTCTGCCTTTTCTCACCGACTCAGCACTTCTTAGTCCCACACTGCTAACCGGAAACTTCTAGAATCCCTGCCCTATTCAAGTCAGCCATGAAATGCCAGGAATGGGCTGCCTCAGCTTCATCCATTTAGGTCACTAAATCAAATGTCATCCCTTCCCTTTAGAGAGTATAAAGTATAACTGCTTTTAACTGCAGAGAGGAAGTCAATCCCCATTTAACACATCTTGCCTTTTGCCTTGCAGATTTTTGTTGACATGTAAGTGGAGCAATGACATTTGCTATTATAAGCACATTTAGTAGAAAAGAAAAAGAAGACAATGCAAATCAGAAGCTGAAAAACTGTAAGTCTGCAATCCAAATCCACTTTGCTTTGGGGGACAATTAATCAGTTAGAATGTAAAGGTCTTTGAATTCGGAATTGCCTGAAAGTGCGTGAACTCTTCATTATTTTCCAGTTGTCAATATTTGTGTGAGGAGGGAAAACAGGAAATGACGTTCTTACCAAATCAAACCTGACCAGGTTTGATACCTTCAGATAGACAAGTAGGAACCATGACAGTCACCGAGCTGAAGGAAATGAAATTGGGTGAGTAGAGGAAAAAGCTCTTCATAAATCCAATAAATAAATCCATGGAAGAAATGGTAAGTGAGCCAAGATGAGTGTGTCAGGACTGATGTTTTTTAACCAAAAGAGACATAGATTTGTCTGAGATGTCCCTCAAGTTTTTCGTCTTAACTGGTGTCAGCTTGTCATTAGGACAAATTGTTCTTACACTAATTATACTCTTACCCCTGAAACGGAATTTTTTAAGACATATTTTCTGCAGGGTTGAAAAATCAAGACTTAGAGATTAAATGAAAGCAACAGCTGTCTAACCTGCAAATGAGAGCAAAGACATATTTTCTGCAGGGTTGAAAAATCAAGACTTAGAGGTTAAATGAAAGCAACAGCTGTCTAACCTGTAAATGAGAGCACATTTTATAGCATTAAATTAAAGAAACAATACATTGATATGCAAGCAGTTATCCAATAAAACTTCTATTTAATGAATACATATCCACTTCTCTTTAAATATTTTATATATATATGTAGCTTTTCAAACTGTAAACTAATAATGCAGATAACATGGATCAACCAAGTCAAACAATGATTATTTTCAAACATCTTACTCTTTCTTCCTATCTTGCTTTCTAGAGCTGAGGCTGCTATCCTGCAGCCCTGATGGAAAGGACCAGAAACACTGACTCTGACTCTGAATCCTGCAACAGAATCAGGCACCGTCAGGATTCTCATTATTTGGGAAAAAAATTTAAAAGACTTCTATTTAATTTGCTCTGAGGAGACTTCTCACTGACTTGTCACTAAACTATCCTTTAATTATTAAATTTATTTTATTGAAGTATAATTGATTTACAATGCTGTGTTAATTTCTGCTGTACAGCACGGTGATTCAGTTATACATGTATATGCTTTCTTTTTCATATTCTTTTCCGTTATGGTTTATCACAGGATATTGAATATAGTTCCCTGTGCTCTACAGTAGGGCCTTGGTGGTTATCCATCCTATATATAATCGTTTGCATCTGCTAACCCCAAAACCTCAATCCATCCCTTCCCCACGTCCTTCCCACTTGGCAATCACCAGTCTGTCCTCTATGTCTGTGAGTCTGTTTTTAAAGGACAGCAGCTTCAGGGTAGATAATCAAAGTGAAATAGAATACCCCAAGCAGCAGAGATTAGTGTGAGAACTGGAAATCCAGGCATCAGCTGTGATCAGAGGCCCAATGGAGATAGCAGTTGGACCCCAGAGAATTCGGTGGGCAGAGGCTTTGGGGCTGTTCAACACAGCTACATATCCTCCATGGGGAGAGGACAAAACAGGAGCAAAGAAGCAAGAGCTGGGCGGGGTCTCTTCTGGCTCTCGAAGAAAATACAAAACTGACTTAATTATCATATCTGAACGAAAGGTCAGGATTCATTCACGAGAAAGAGTCGATCATGTGCTTGGCCACAGAAGCTCCTCAAAGCCTTCAAGGACCAGGAGATGAAATGTGAACCACAGGAGCTAGGACTTGTGAATCATTTTATACACTTTGGAAATAATCAGTAATATGAAGCATACACCCTACTAATTAGAGGTGCAAACAACTAGAAATGGTAGTATTGGCATTAACTTGGTTTAGATTAGCTGATCATTTTATCAATGATCAATCATCCATTTTGTCTGTTAGAAAAGAGTCATCATTTTGAATTTTGGTTGTGTGTATTGCTGTGGGGTAGGTGGGAGACTTGAAGCTGGCATGTGATATTGTCACACACTCTTTCCTACAATGGTACTTTCTTGTAGATTGTTTTCCCACCCTCCCTTCCACAAAAGACTTCAGTGTTATCCATGTGGTAGAGATAGACTTGGGTCTACTTAAGCTCTGAGTGACTTAATGGACTCCTAGTGTGTGATGCGAAAGCTGATCAGTGGTGAATGGTTTTGACCTGCTTCTTGCTTTTCCACACGGGGTCTCAGGAAAGATCCCACTGCTGCTGGGTCTCCTGCAGCCTGACGGAAAGCAACGCACTAGAGACAGTGAAGAGTGTTTTCTTCAGGGGGATGAAAATGGAAACTGCAATGCAAAGTGTGTAAAGTACTGTACCTGTACCTTCTGGTCTACCTGGCAGAAAATGAAACAAACAAGACAGGGAGTGGCACGGTGCAGTGGCTGTGTGCAGTGCTGTAACATAGGGGCAATAATGGGTCATCTGGGGATCACAGCTATAGCCCCTGACCCATATCTGAGGGCTCAGCAAAGATCCCCAGGGAAACAACATCTGAGCTAAGAAAGGGCACAGAAATGAAAGTCAATGACATAAAAAGCGTTTGGGGACACCAAGTCAGGTAGAGAAATCTGTTTCCTGCAAGAGCTCCTGGGTCAGAGAAAGTACAGAGCATTTGGGAAACTTAAAGATGCAAGACACAAAGGCACACTCAGCTTTCCTCAATTACAGGAAACTTATTATAAGTATAAATGGAAAGTGAAAATTAAAGTGAACAAATATTCTCGTGTCACAGGGCTAGGTCACACACACACACACACACACACACACACACACACACACATATATATATATATATATGGGACAGTTTAGAGGAAAACCTCATAGGGAATGAAATGCATTTGAACAAGAAAGATTTCTTGGGAGTTTAGCTGCACCCGTCTCTACTCAGGATACTAGAACCACAGCGATGACAAAGGCAAACATAGACTCTACCTCCATGGAGCTCGCTTTCCGTCAGTGAGCAGTCAAAAATAAATATCAATACATCACAGGAAAAGAAAAAAAACTAACAAAAGAACCACCCACAAAGAGTGTCAGGGCAGGCCAGAGATTTAAAGTAAGTGATGTGCCAATGGATGGATAGTTACTTGAGACTGGGTATTACTGAAGGACTCTCTTTTTAATCTTAAATTAAAAACTAAATGTCATGGTAAAACGAGGAGGAAGAACAACTTGGATAAAGGGACAGGGCACACAGAGGCCCGGCGGCAGAAATACTCTTGGTGAGTCAGAGAGACAAGAAGGAGGCCATAGAGTGAGTCATGATTTTAATCTGTGTGATTGGAAACCTTGAGAGGGCTTTTTTTATGAGTAAAATAATCAGATCTACATTTTCATGAAGATCACGTGGCAGCTGAATGGAGAAGGAATTGGCGGGGGGCAGGTAGCAGTAGAAGCAGAGGTCTCATTGTCATGTCCAGTGGGAAGTTCCTGTGACTTAAAGGAGCATCAATGGAGAAGAAGAAAAGGGTTCTATTTCATGCTTGGGTCCGTTGAGCACGGGTGGTGGATGGGATGGAGGAAGAGGAAAGGAGGAAGAGTCCATGGGTTTATAGTCAGGAAGCTGGTGTTGGGGACACTTTTACCTGGGAGGCACGGTGATGCAGGTGCCCCGTGCAGGGTGGGGAACGAGACCCTGCCCAGCTTTGTCCAGGAGAGTAGCCTGAGCTGCTGGGTGTCTACTTTGAGCCACTCGCAGCCATCAGTGTGGTGTCTGTGCAGCATGAACCCACGGTCGTGTTGCTTGAGAGTCTAGAATTTCACTCTTCTGATGATTCAGCAATTCCAAATCTGCTGCTTTTACATTTCTTTCAATGAGCTTCTTCCAACATCTCTGCTTTCCTTCTGTTTTATGATACCTGGCTACCTATGTTTATTTCGTCCTGTGGCTTCTACTCAACACCTTTCTGTCACATTTCTTCTCACCACACTGTCTCTTGACTCATTTGGAAAATCCTTGTTTCCATTCTCTGAATGTGAGTTTGATGATGATAGTCAGAGTCCCCACAAAGAACCTGTGTTGGACAGAGAACTCATAAAAGGCAACCTCACCGGTAGTGGCCTTTGTTTCAAGACCTAATCTCTTGTTCAGTCGCACGTACTCAAGGGCGTGGAGTTAGATGGCAGAGCACATGGTAACCTATGGAAAGCCACCAGATGCTTCATTTCTCAGAGATGTAGGATATGTGAGTGTGGATGCCAAGATCATCAGTACAATTGCATCCTATCACCCAGCTCAAAGGCCCTTCCTCTAGCACTCATATTCCACAGTAAAAATCACCTTCCTCTTTCCCTCTCTCCCTCCCTCTTTTCCTCTTCATACCAATAGCAGCTGATTTCCCATTTATGCCATAAAATGCTGTAATGGAACTAATTTAGTCTCCTCTTCAGCTGAAGCCACAAGGCAATTGATTTCCACTTTTTTAATGAGATGCCAGCAGTCAGCCAACAGAATGCGTCACACACATCAGAGAACTACAGATTCCCCAAGAGAAGTCAGGTGAGTTTTAAACACCTTATGGGCCCCACTATATAATGCTGGTTCCTGATTGTGTTAACAACTAAGAATGTCCTGCTCTTTCCTCTGCCTCTCATGTGATCAGGGTCAAACACTGGAAGGGTTAGAAGTGGCAGTGTGTGTGTGTATGTGTGCATGTGTGTGTGTGCATGTGTTTGGGGAAGGGGGAATGGGGAAGGCAGGGAATTGAAAATAGAAAATCTAAGAAGCCCATATGGCCTCTTTCTCACTAAAGGAAGCCAGCATGTAGTAGAGTTGAACTAGCGGAATCATTTTAAATTTTAGTAGAGTTCAAAGTTTTGATAATTATGCTGGGCATATTAATGACCCGTTGAGGAATTTTTAATTAATGAAAATAACTGGGGAAATGTGGTGACTTGCTCTAATCTTCATCCAGTGGAAGGTAAACTGAGCCCCATAGAATAAATTTAAGGGAAGACAAAAATAAAGTAGTTTTATGATAACATCCCATGAGTCCTATTTGCCCCACACAACACATACACCTGTTTTAGCCCTGATTTAGTGCGTTCCTCTGTGTCCTTCACTCTATTTTAAACTCCATGAGAGCATGAGGCCACCACCATGCTTCTTATCTAACTGAGCAAATAGAAGCAGACAGAGGAAATAGAAGACAATTCCCACAAGCTTCCACCTCCATATATTCTCATCTCACGTCAACTGGGCGTGTCTAACCCTGCTTCTCTCCTATTTTGATGTAGGAGTTTTACACGCTCCTGTGAATGCTAAATCCTACACTCGTGCATGAGATCCCAGCCCTCTAATGGACTCAAGTTCTCCTCTCCCCTGCTTCATGATGTTTCCCCTCTTTCTAGATTATTTTCATCAGCATGAAAGCATTCTTTTACTTCTCCCTTCTTAATTCTCTTCTTGTTCTCTCCTGATCACATGCCAATAAGGCTTTTAACCTATCCATCAAAACTACTCTTGAAAATGCTACCAAAGTACTCCCCGTTGCTAAATCCGTGGTCGATATTCCGTCTGCGTCTTCCTTGATGTCTCCACCTCTCTCCCTGGACACCACACGGCTTTCCGTCCTCTCACAGTGATTTCTCCATCTCAGTCTCTCCTTGTACTTTCTCAAACCCCATAATGTCAGAAAGTCTTAAACCTAAGAAAAGAGAAAATTACATTCCTTCCTTTGCTTATGTCATCCAGTCTTAAATATCACATAAATAAATATACAATTCCCAAACGTTGTATTTCTAGAATAACCCTAGCTCAGGCCTCTCTCCTCAACCCCAGCTTCACACATCCAGACGCCTACCCCACACACCACTGAGAAGTCTACTCACCATCCCATGTTCAAAACCAACCTCCCAATCTTCCCCCTAAAGCTCCATACACTCATTTCTTCTACGCTGCTGTTGATGGACACATGTCCCTTATAGTCTCTCAGACCCCAAAGCCTGGGATTACTTTTAATTTCCCCCTTTCACACTACACATCTATTTCGTTAGAAAATTCTGTAAGATGTGTCTTCATCTATTAGAAAATCTGACCATGTCTCACCCTCTTCACCCCTACCAAGAGTCAATATCAACTCTTGACTGAATTATTAATAGCTGCATAAATAATCCTCTCCTGCTTCTACACTTTCTTCTTCTTGGACTTTTTTTAAAAAATTTAAATGAATCAACCAGAAGAAAACATCCACAAGCTCCTACTTTATTTTTCTTAGCAAAAATTAGTCATATTACATCACTTCTCTGCTTAAAACAGCCAATGACTTTCCATATAAGCCAGAATGAAAGTTAAAGTCCTTATCACCTAAGGGATTTAACTCATCCACTCTCCCCTTTTCTCTTTGCTATCCCTCCCGTTATTCTTTTTCTTTCCAGCTCTGCTTCGGCCACGTTCGCCACTTCGCTAAACCACGAATTTGGGGTACACTCTGGCCTCAGGACATTTGAACTTGCTGTCCACTCTGCCTGAAATGGTCTTCCTTCAGACGTCCTCATGACTGGTTCCTTCAACTCCTAGAGTTTTCACCCTGCCTCATCTTCTCAGAGCAGCCCTCCTTGTCGACTGTGTTCAGGATTACAAATCTCACCCTGCACTCCCTGTCTCCTTGCCTATTTTCTTTTCCCCTGTGGCACTCACACCATCCATCATACTATGCTTACTTTTCCTGCTTATTGTCTGTCTCTCCCCTATAACGTGAGCTACATAAAAGCAGAGAATTTTTTAACATTATAGCCTGGGTATCCAGTAAAAGGTCAAGCACATGGTATGCACTAAAAAAAAAATATATTTGAAAAAGAAATCTAAGCATTCCCCTACCCTTACCCACCTCTCATACATATACACACAGTTGCCCAAACAAACTTTTACTAGCAGAGTATTTTGCATTTAACAGGTGCTGACTAAATGAGAGTTGACTTGTATATTAAAGATAACTACATACTAGACATGATATATAGTACATACTTCATTCAGTGCATATTTAAAGTGTGAGCAAGGGAGCAGGTCAGAATCCAAGAATGAATATGATTTTATTCCCTGTACCTCTCAGAAAGGATTGAAAATTAAGGGGCTTTTACATATATTTCAAGAATAATAAATTACATAGCATAAATAATGAATTAAATAGAATTATGAAATGTATTCATGTTTATTTCCACTTGGTTAATTTTGGTAAATGTTTTTTTGTTTAATTCATTAAGAGGTAGTTTAACCATTACTACACATCATTAGAGGGCAAAACTAGGGAAATATCTACTACAAATAGTCCTTCTGAGGGCTTGCCAAGGATTCACAGGCAGTAGGTAACTATTCTTTCCACATTTTCAAAGAAGCCTTAACATGTGTATCAATCTAGAGTTGTCAATGCAATAAAAATATCGAGAGAGGGAGAATGCCTAGTTACCCATTAAACTGAAGTTGGGAAGGAAACTAAGCAAAGCAGTGAGTAAAAGGAATCCATCCATGTGTTCAAAATACCACTTCTTCTTTATCCCCAGAGTCACAGTGTATCTTTACTCTGGAGAAGCATAGATCTTTTTATTCTCCTATCTTTCTTAGCACTTTTTTCTTTAGGTTATACTTTCTGCTGCTATGTTATTCCATACAAATATATAATTGGCTGTTCATGCATTATTAAGTCACCTCCTCTATGCTGCTTTTTTATGGTAACATGTGCCTATTGAAGACTCAAAACTTAGCTGGAAAAATTGAAAATAAGAGTATGTTAGGCATACTGTCAGGGACATAATTGGAAATTTTGTGGGAAGGATAATCTGTCAATCTTCTTAATCATTGTCTCATGTGACATCATCATTAATAAAGCAGGAAAGAGTCTTCTGTACAGTTACGGGAGAAAAAAAAAACTGACAGGAGTCAACCAGAGCGCTTTCATACATTTGTTCATTTCAATTACTACCCCAAATCTCTGTGGTTGAAGTGTTTTAGTGATCACAAAGGATTTTCATACACTTCTTCTTTACTCCTCACAACCATCTATTTGCAAGGAAAACTCTCTTGCAATAGCAAATGAGAAAACTGAGACCCTAGGAGTGTAGGGAGTGGACCAAAGTCACCAAATTAGTCAGTAGAATTGTTGATACACAAACCTATACATTCAGATGCTAAACCTACTATTTTCCCTACTACTCTTCAGCTTAAAATGTCCAATACGCTAAATATGCTAAAAAGATGATTAACCATGGTCCCTACACTCTAACAATTTCTAGATGGGTAGGGTTTTTTTAATTCATAAAAGACTATAACTTTACAAAATCGTGGTCAGTGTGAGGTTGAATAGTATAGAAATCTAAAACTCTTCATAATTCGAATATATAAAGCAAGACTACTGTGGTTAGGCGTAAGGAACAACTGCTTTATGACATAAACTTAATTTAAAAGCAAACAAGAAGCAAAGTAACCTTCTTAAGCATGTGGAATCTGCCCTTGAAAATCATTCGGAGAAGAATATAGAAAGAACTCTTCCTTGGAATGACAGTGATATTCACATCCTGGAGTCAAAAAGCTTCCTGTGGGGCTTCCCTGGTGGCGCAGTGGTTGAGAGTCCACCTGCCGATGCAGGGGATGGGGGTTCGTGCCCCGGTCCGGGAAGATCCCACATGCCGCGGAGCGGCTGGGCCCGTGGGCCATGGCCGCTGAGCCTGCGCGTCCGGAGCCTGTGCTCCGCAACGGGAGAGGCCACAACAGTGAGAGGCCCGCGTACCACAAAAAAAAAAAAAAAAAAAAAAAAATCTTCCTGTGAAGTGTAGAGGAATCTAGTCTTTCACAGCTCCATGTTTCATTAACTCACAGTGGCTCTGTCCTGCAAAGGCTAGAGCATGTGAGGACCTACCCCGTCTGAGATAAAGGATGTCAAAGCTCCCTTCAGTAACTCAACTTAGTTCTATATCAAGTCATTCTTTTTTTTTATCAGAGTATAGTTAATTTACAATGTTGTGTTAGTTTCAGGTGTACAGCAAAGTGTTTCAGTTATACATATATCATATCTATTATTTTTCAGATTCTTTTCCCTTATAGGTTATTACAAAATATTGAGTACAGTTCCCTGGGCTATACAGTAGGTCCCTGTTTGTTATCTATTTTATATATAGCAGCATGTACATGTTAATCCCAACCTCCTAATTTATCCCTCCCCCAACTTCCTCTTTGGTAACCGTGTTTGTTTTCTATGTCTGTGAGTCTACTTTTGTTTTGTATATAAGTTTATATCATTTTTTTAACTTCCACATATAAGTGATATCATATGATATTTGTCTTTCTCTGTCTGACTTACTTCACTTAGTATGTTAATCTCTAGGTCCCTCCATGTTTCTGCAAATGGCATTATTTCATTCTTTTTTATGGCTGATTAATATTCCATTGTGTATATGTACCACATCTTCTTCATCCATTCCTCTGTCAATGGGCATTTAGGTTGCTTCCATGTCCTGACTATTGTACATGTCCTGTATGGGGGTGCATGTATATATTTGAATTATGGTTTTCTCCAGATATATGCCTAGGACTAGGATTGCAGGATCATGTGGTAGCTCTACTTTCAGTTTTTTTTAAGGAATCTCCATACTGTTCTCCATAGTGACTGTACCAATTTACATTCCCACCAACAATGTAGGAGGGTGTCCTTTTCTCCACACCCTCTCCAGCATTTATTACAATATTTGTAGACTTTTTGATGATGGCCATTCTGACCAGTGTGAAATGATACCTCATTGAAATTAAAACATTCTCTAACACCATACACAAAAATAAACTCAAAGTGGATTAAAGACCTAAAAGTAAGATGGGATACTGTAAAACTCCTAGAGAAAAACCTAAGCAGAACATTCTTTGACATAAATCTCAACAATATATTTTGGATCTGTCTCCTAGAGTAAAGGAAATAAAAACAAAAATAAACAAATGGAACCTAATTAAACTTAAAAGCTTTTGCACAGGAAAGGAAACTATAAACAAAACAAAAAGCCATCCTACAGACTGGAAGAAAATATTTGTAAATGATGCAACTGACATATGCAAAGAGCTCATATAAAAAAATCATTAAAAATATGTTTTAAAAAAAACAAACCAATATCAAAAAAACACAAACTCAATATCAAAAAAAACACAAAAAACCCAATCACAAAATGGGCAGAAGATCTAACTAGACATTTCTTCAAAGAAGACATACAGATGGCCAAAAGGAAAAGATGTTCAACATCGTTAATTATATTAAGTCATTCTGACCCTAGTCCACCTTTGACCTCTCGTGCCTTGACTAACAAGGAGGAAATGTCCTTATTCATCACCTACTTTTGGAGACCACTCATAGAATTGGGTCCTTATTTTTCATTTTCTGTAAGACTTCAGATGAGTCTTGTCTTCATTCATCCTCTAGAAACTCAAGTCCACTTTCTGAACTCCAACTGACCACTGGTATCTCATTTTCACCTTTCCTTCTTTCTGAAACTACTGCCCACATGCTTTTGTCTGTCTTTGCCTAAGGAAAGCCTGAAGGACATTCAGTACAGGATGTATCACACAGTAGGTGCTCAATATTTATTGAATAGGGATCTACAACAATAAATATGTTCTGATCTTTGGCTTCAATGCAGCTTAGAGTCTAATAGAGGAGGATAAAAATATAAAAACTAAGTGTTACAGATGCTGTAATGAAAGGAATAGAGTATAAAACTGGCATAAAGAATTTTTTTCTGCTGGCGGAGTCAAGAAGAAGACTTCTTGGAGGAAGTAAGAAGACTAAGTAAGATTAAATGAAGAGGAAGAATAGGTTTTTCTTAAAACAGTTGGAAGACAGATGCACATTTCGAAGACAAAAAGAAAAGTTACTTACATGAAAGAAAAGTGTTTATATAGAAGCATGGCAGAAGATAAGCCTGGAAATTTGGGTAAATTATGGATGGATGGAAAAATTACTATTTAGATATTTGAGAATAGCTGAAGTTTTCTGAGCAGGCAAGTGATACAATCAGAGTGATATCTTAGACTTGTCTTTGGTGGCAGTTACCTAGACATACGAGTTGAAGAAAAGAACTTGAAGAAGGAAACTAGCTGGTCAGGAACCAATTTAATTATCCCTGCAGTAAATGATTAATGTGTGATCTAAGGCAATGGCAATGGGATTAAACAAGAGAGGAAACGAATTTTGGTGAATCATGTAGAATCCACTCTCATTTCCTCCTACAATTCCACAAAATTCAGTACCGAAATGTGTAAAATGTATAACATTACAAAAGAAAGGCAAGAAATGGGGACAACAAAATTGAGATGCAAAGAAAAATTGGAAGATATAAAAGCAGAAAATGAAGACTAGAGGAAGAAGAGGGATGGTGCCTGCAAGATGCAAGGGTGAGGGGTCAAGATGCTCATGAATTTATGCTCTGTAATCCAGGGAAGACGCCTCTGAAGGCTGAGGTGTAGAACAGGCAGACGGCATGGAGATGGGTTGGAACTTTCCATAAGAAGCGTTAGACCTTTGCATTCCCTCTAATTTTAAACAAGTCAGATCCTAACAATGTCCTGACCCAACAGAAAATGGAAGATTATTCTCTGGAGAGACTTGGACCCAGAGACACCAGACACAGTCAGCACTAAGAGGCCATATGAAAATTAAGGGAATTCCAGGAAGGTCTACACACTGAACAGTGAGACCCATAAAATACTTCCCTCACTTTTCCACAACTTTAGTAACCAGGTCTCTCTCACAGGTGGAACCCTAGGGGATTCATCTCTTTGGAACCTCAGTGTCTCAAAAAAAAAAGACACTCAACAGTTGGAAAGAGGTAGTGACAGTAAAAACAACTGCATTCCTAAGGATATTACAAGAAATTCCACTGGTCAATAAGACCTGAAATTGCATACAAAGCTTCTAATCTATTTCTAGGGCCCTACTCTTAAATCTCAGGAAATCCATGCCACTAACTAGAAATATAGAAGAAAAAGAAAATAAGCAATGCAGAAGAACTGGAGCAGTGCAGGGGATGGCAGAAAGCAATCAAAGACACCCTATAAACAACAGCCTTAGAGAGATAGAAGTATATAATGCATCCATAAAATGAGAATACTGAGAATATTATGTTAAAATGGGAGAGAGGCTTTCAAATAATTAAACTCTTGGAAATTAAAAATGCAGTAGCAGAAACAAAATTAAATAGAAAGTTTGAAATATAAAGATGAGGGAATCTTCCAGAAGGTATCAATATAAGCAAAAAGCAAAATGGGAAATAGATAAGAATAGGTAAAATTATAGAGGTTTAATCCTAAAATTCAAACAGTCAAATAATACAGTCCCAGGAAGAGACACAGAAGAAATTGAAAGAAAGGAAATTATATAGAAAGAAATAAGAAAACACCCAGGACTTAAATGTCTGGATTTATAGATTAAAAAGACTGAATAGTATCTTCCAAAATGGGAGAAAGATTTTCACAGCAAAGCATAACACAGTAAAACTTCAGGGAAGTGAGATTCAGAGAGAACAGGCAATCAGAACAGTATCTGACATCTGAACAGCAACTTTGAAGCTGAAAGAAAAAGCATTCGTGCCTACTATATTCTGTAAAAAAAATGATTTTCAATCTAAATTTTGAACCCAGACAAACTTTCAGCCCAATGAGAAAGGTAGAATAAAACTTTTTCATTTAGGCAAGTTCTTTAAAAAAAAAAAAATCATCTCCCATACACTTCTGAAGAAACTACAAAAAAGATGAACTTCATTAAAATGAAATAATTACCAAGGAGCAGGACACTTGGAATTCTGATGGCAGGTCTAAAAGAGGAGAGAAGTGTATAAAGCTCCCATAATGACAGTGAGGGGAAAGCCCAGGAGAAGGGGCAGAGCAGGAGTTCTAGAGAACCTAGATCAGGGCTGCACAGAGGGGGTCCAGGGAGAAACTCCCAAGAATAAAGCAACATTGATAAAGTATCTGTTTTGATCAATGGGTTGAAGGATTGATCAATGGGTTGAGTTACCCTTCTCTCCAAGTGTCTGCAGATGAAACATGGCAATAGGTACATAGAAAACGTAAACCAAGATAAAACTAACTAGTACTAATTCCCAAGAAAACCAAAAGTTGCACGAGAAAGAAGTAACCACAGTGCACTTATGTGACTCAGGTGTGAATAACATTTATATAAACACAATAATGAAAATGCCAATGTTTATTTTTCCAAAAACTTAAATAATTACATTAACGTGATCAGAAAGAGATGAGGTTAACTTTTTAAAGAAATACATTCTTATCTTCCAAGGAAATGTATAAAGAGTTATTATAACTTTAAAAGATGGAAAATCACAAAGTAATATTATCAGCCTATTTTTTAGAAACATGGAGGTGAATCTCAGAAGCAACAGGTAAAATATTCAAAACTACCTCTTGGGACAGAATTCAAGGATGAGAAAGAAATGTGGATATGATCTACTATTTTTTATTATAAGCCTTGCAGAACTCCTTGACATAGATTCATGTGATAATTTTTTTTTTTTTAAGAAAGGGGCACTTAAACAACAGGAATTTATTCTTCACAGCTCTGGAGGCTGGAAGTCCAAGGCCATGGTGCTGGCAGGCTCTATAAGCCAATCAGTCTATGGTGTCTTTGTTACAGCAGCCTAAAGAGACTAAGATGGGGACAGTAAGGAATATCCCTTAGATTTAGATTTTTTTTAATTTGAGTATAGTTGCCTTACAGTGCTGTGTCAGTTTCTGCTGTAAAGCAAAGTGAGTCAGCCATACATATACATATACCCCCTCTGTTTTGGATTTCCTTCCCATTTAGGTCATCAGAGAGCACTGAGTAGAGTTCCCTGTGCTATACAGTAGGTTCTCATTAGTTATCTATTTTATACATAGAAGTGTGTATATGTCAATCCTAATCTCCCAATTCTTCCCACCCGCCTAGATTTAGATTTTTAAAAGAAGTAAAACTAAACAAGAATTTATGGAATGTACTTTTTAAAAATAGCTACTTTTCTCTTTCATGACTTCCTTTTCATCATGACTAAAAATTATGTCAGCACCAATAAATATTACTAAGCAGATCATAATAATAATTTTTAAAAAAAGACAGGGGCAGCTACAAATGTTATTGCAAAGAGGACTCAATGGATTAATGGGATGGAACAGAATGACTCGACTTTGGAGCAAAGAAGAAGAAACTTTAAATGATCCTATGATTTCATGCCTCTGTGACAGAAGAGAATTTTGGAAAAAATCATATAGGAGAGGAAATCTGAAATTAGCTGGGGAATGAGGGGCTTGATATAGTAGTAAGTATGTTGGACTGATTGGCAGTCAGACATGATTTCTAATCCTCATTCCATCTCCAGTTACTTTGTGAACTTGGTCTAGTAAATTTACTTCTGAAACTCACTTTCTCTAGGTCCATCCATGTTGCTGTAAAGGGCATCATTTCATTGTTTTTTATGGCTGAGTAATATTCCATTGTATATATGTACCACATCTTCTTTATCACACTAAGTAAGTCAGACAGAGAAGGGCAAATATTGTATTATATCGCTTAAATGTGGAATCTAAAAAAATGATACAAATGAACTTATTTACAAAGCAGAAATAGACTCAGAGACATAGAAAACCAACTTAAGTTTACCAAAGGGGAAAGAGAGGAGGAAAGATAAATTAGAAATTTGAGATTAAAATATACATGCTACTATATATAAAATAGATAATCAAAAAGGACCTACTGTAGAGCACAAGGAACTATATTCAATACTATATCTTGCAATAACCTATAATGGAAGAGAATGTAAAAAAAAGAATATATATATATATATATATATATATATATATATATATATATATCTGAATCACTTTTTTGTACACCTGAAACTAACATAACATTGTAAATCTTCAATTAAAAACAAAGTAAAAACAGAAAAATAAAACTCACTTTCTTTAGCTTAAAAGTGGGGAAGTTAAACTCAACAATCTCCAACACCCTTCCAATTTGTTTAAGAGGAACTTCGCTTTGCACGCGTGTTGGAGTTGGCAGTGAAAGGACCAAGGGCCGGTGTGCTGTGAATGCAGAATGAGAATTAAGAAAGCGGTCAGGGTTGCAGAGGCTGAGTGTAGAGATATCTACGTGGAGATCATTAAGGCTTGACGGAGTAAGAGTATAGAGATGGAAATGGAAAGACAGAGGACAAAACTGGAGGAAACACCCACCCCGAGTGGAAAGGAGAAGGAGATAAATGAGTCGTAGATGAGCATTTCCAGGAGGGGAAACTAGAACGGTGAATGCGAGAGTTTAAAAAGGTAAAACAGAATGGTTCTGTTTATCCATTTGGCTTTAGAATTTTATGACAAGTTTAGTGGTGTTATGAATTCAGTAACAACTCCTGAATTTAAGTAAAAAAATTTTATAGTAGAACCAATTAAAGGTTTTAGAAGTCACCAAAGATGAGCTTTTTTCCCCTTTTTCATTAAATCATTGTAGGCATCACAGTATAGATGTCACCATTTGGGAGTATTCATGTGGATAAAGGTGGGCTTTTTATTTTTCACCTTTAGAAATGTGGCAGTGATTGAAATCTTGCCTGAGGCTATGAATTTTTCATAATAGCTAAGTGGCAATTCAGCCCAGCACTCTAAATCTCTGCACCTCAGCTGTGATCCAAGCAAGATGAAATGGAAATATTTGACAGTATTTCACCAAGCCCTATCACGCATACACATGCCACTTCCTCTATTTTTCATGCAGATTATTCATTCATACAGTAAAAACAAATCAGTACACACACACAAATACAAATTCGCTTTTCATTTATAAGTGGTAAAACCCCTTTCTTAATTTATTGTTCTTCATTTTTATAAACTAACTACTGTATTTTATACTTTAAATTCCTTATTCTATATGGTTGAGAGTGTCATGCAATTATATAATCTGTATATTTTCAATTTTAAATAACAACATGATGACAAATTTTATTACATATGTATTTATATATACATGTATACATACATGTGTAGATATGTGTGTGTGTATATATACATATATATACATCCATACACAACACACTTCTATAAGAATTTCTCAATATTGGCCACATGATATACTCTTAGTCTTAGTTTTGTGTTATTATTTGTATTAAGTTACTAATATCTTTGTAAAAATACTTATGTTTATTTTAGTTTATATTTTTTGGTTACTTTTTAGGCACTAGTTGTATCTAATATGGCATTACTTGTCTTAAGATGTGAAAATTTTGTATGAGTCTGTTAAGTACAGTTATAGTGCCACTATATCCAAAATAGTATGCCAAATTACACTTTCACTGCTGCTATTTTAATAACTTGGAATATAGCTTCTCTTCTGAACAATCATGTTAGTTATGGTGAGTAACCAGCCAGTTTATACTGAGAGACCACTGGGATTAACCTTAAGGCAAGATTGATGTTTTACCTAAACACTGGAAATCTTAAAACATTGGCTACCCATAAATATTTAGTTCAGCACAATAATTAGAACATTAATTAGATATAGATTAAGTAGATTTAAGCAGAAAAAGAAGTGTAATATCAGTCACTAGAGGGCAGCAAAGATTGGAAAAAAGATATGAATTCAAATGCTGATTCTTAATGCGGGGGTAATAAGACTGAAAGTTCTAGAGATATCAAAGGACCAGTTCTTCCCCCAAATGTTTCTGAGACATACAGTCTTGGCTCTTACATCATCTTGGAATAATGAGCAGAAGACCTAAATAGACATTTCTCCAGAAAAGATATACAGATTGCCAACAAACACATGAACGTATGCTCAACATCATTAATCATTAGAGAAATGCAAATCAAAACTACAATGAGATATCATCTCACACCGGTCAGAATGGCCATCATCAAAAACTCTAGAAACAATAAATGCTGGAGAGGGTGTGGAGAAAAGGGAACCCTCTTTCACTGCTGGTAAGAATATAAATTGATACAGCCACTATGGAGAACAGTATGGAGGTTCCTTAAAAAACTACCAATAGAACTACCATATGACCCAGAAAACCCATTACTGGGCATATACCCTGAGAAAACCATAATTCAAAAAGAGTCATGTACCAAAATGCTCATTGCAGCTCTATTTACAATAGCCAGGACATGGAAGCAACCTAAGTGTCCATCATTGGATGAATGGATAAAGAAGATGTGGCACATATACACAATAGAATATTACTCAGCCATAAAAAGAAACGAAATTGAGTTATGTAGTGAGGTGGATGGACCTAGAGTCTGTCGTACAGAGGGAAGTAAGTCAGAAAGAGAAAAACAAATACCGTATGCTAACACATATATATGGAATCTAAGAAAAAAAGAACAAAAAAGGTCATGAAGAACCTAGGGGTAAGACGAGAATAAAGACAAAGACCTACTAGAGAATGGACTTAAGGATATGGGGAGGGGGAAGGGTAAGCTGTGACAAAATGAGAGAGTGGCATGGACATACGTACACTACCAAACGTAAAATAGATAGCTAGTGGGAAGCAGCTGCATAGCACAGGGAGATCAGCTCGGTGGTTTGTGACCACCTAGAGGGGTGGGATAGGGAGGGTGGGAGGGAGGGAGACACAGGAGAGAAGAGATATGGGGATATATGTATATATATAACTGATTCACTTTGTTATAAAGCAGAAACTAACACAATATTGTAAAGCAATTATACTCCAATAAAGATGTTAAAAAAAAAAAAAGCTACATCATCTTGCTGTCTTTTAGAGGGTTAACTGCCACTTTAATTTGGTCATCAGTGAACAATAAACATACTCAGGCATTCTCAAGAAATGGAAAGCTACACTTTTACCGGGTTGTTTCCCAAGGATTATGGTAGTTCCAATTTTCTCTAAAGAAATAGTTACGAAATAAGCCAATTGAGATTTTCTGTGGGATTTCTGCTTCTTCAGAGACCAGATGTTTCCTAATGATTTTTGTTTCCCCATCTAGAGCAGTAAAAATGAAACAGATTTACATCTTTTTAAATGCGAAGTTACTTTCTGGATCTTTAAGAACTGTGCAAATGTTTATAAAGAAAAAATATATATTTTTATTGAAGCATAGTTGATTTCTGATATTGTGTTAGTTTCAGGTGTACAGCAAAGTGATTCGGTTATACATATATATGTTTATATTTATATTCTTTTAAAAAATTCTATTCCATTTTAGTTTATTACAAAATATTGAATATAGTTTCCTGTGCTATACATTAAATCCTTGTTGCTTATCTATTTTATATACAGTAGTGTGCATCTGTTAATCTTCTACTCTCAGTTTATCCCTCCCCTCCCTTCCCCTTTGGTAACCATAAGTTTGTTTCCTGTGTCTGTGAGTCTATTTTGTAAATAAGTTCATTTGTACTATTTTTTAGATTCCACATATAAGTGATATCATATAATATTTGTAAAAACAAAAATATTATATAATTTTTAATTTCAGTGTCTATTACTACTAATAGAAAATGTTTTAAGTATTTTTAATAAATTAATAAGAAAGTATAATAATATACCTTTTCCTTTTGAATTCTCAATTTGTTGTTTATACATATTCACAAACTTATTAAATGAATATCCATTCTTTTAACATTGAAAAGGGATTGAAAACTTATTACAAATTCTGCTTGTGAGTGATATACCATACTTTTATTTTACATTTCAAAATTCATATTGAATGCATTGAAAGTCCTAAGTCTTTAGCATTATCTCAGTGTTTCTTCTAGTGGGTTTTAAGATCCCAGAAAACATAAAATTTTATAGGGGTTTCTTTGGAAATAAAACACGTAAAGTAACAGAATGCTAGAGCTGTCAATTAACAAAATAAAATCGTGTTTATTTTATAATGTTGCCCTCCTAACATTGACCTTGACTGTTTAGTTTGACTTTGCTTCGTGCCTATTGAAGGCTTGTCAATGATGTAGTTTGTTTCCTTGGAACTTAGAAATTTAAAGGAGTAACACAAGGTAACTTATCAATTAGAAATTTAAAGGAGTAACACAAGGTAACTTATCAAACAAGTAAAAGTGTTTGCTGCTGGTCCATTTGGAAATGGAGGAACACATGAAAATTAAAAAACAAAGACCTCTGAATATCATTACAGGCTGCCTATTTATCTGCGTGAGGGAAAAAATAATATTGGTTTGAAATCTTCCTAACTAAGACAAAATAGAACAGAGAAAAAGTGGGTGAGATGCATGAAAACGCACTTTCATTGTGACACAAAACTTCACATTTCACCTAAGTGCTCACGAGCCCCGCATCTAGTTTCCAGCCCATATTTCTCCCTGTAACCACATGGCTGCTGCTCATTTCCAGGGTTCAAGTACTTGGCCGCCCCTCAAGGTCACGTGCTCCTATCTCATCTAAACCCTCTCCTCCTCTTGCTCTCTCTGTCCTATCCTGGTGACATGCCCACCTCCTCACCACAGACACACAACTGACTGTCTCTTTCCTCAAGGCCCCAAACAACCAGCCACCAAACTTGCTATGTTTATCTTGCAAATGTTTCCTGAATCTCTCCTGTTAAAAGCCCTGATTATGTCACCCATAATTACTTTCTAACAGTTGCCTCAAAAACATTATGTACATTGTAATCAGAATGCTAACAGAGATACCATTATTTTACTCCACTGCTTAAATACCTACAAAGTCTCCATTAATCTACAGAATACAGTCCAAATGCCTTAGTATGGCATACACGAGTACCATTACTTTTGATTTAAAGTTTATCCTTGATAAATATTTGTTGAACCAAAAAGAACTCAATCCCCAGTGTTCCTATGTTGAGACAGAGTACTGATACAAAACCAGAATTATAGCCAGGGGTTGTAACAAAGGATTTATCATGAGGAAATTAAACTATATATAATGTCAGTTTAATATATTTCTTAGCATTGGAGGAAAATCTAGTGAAAAACAAACAGAGTAGGCAGTGATTGCAGCAAAAATTGATAAGGTAAATATTGCCCAAATTTTTGCCAGAGGAGAATGGAATGGTATTGGAGATTTGTAGATTTAAATCCAACTATATAGCCCAAAGACAGTATTTCTGTCTCTTAGCTACGTTCCTTTTTTCTCACATTTCCCTTTCAAGAAACCATCAACAGCTCTGACAAAAAACTAATTGCTTGAGACTTTCATAAACAATGAACAGTCACGGCTGGGCATTTCCTCTGAAGAAAAGTTGGAAATCAAAACAAAGATGCTTTCATCTCCTGTTTGCTCTTGGTAAACTAGCAGTGTTAGGAAAGATCTTTCATTTGTTCCTTCATCTCCTCATGTGTCCAAGCACCCACAGAAAGTGTTTACAGAGCAAAACAGCTGATTTCTTTCCCCAGAAAATCAATCCTTTGCAACTGGTCCAGATTAACTAAAGCAGCATGAGTAAAGAAGAGGAAATGGCTTGTTAGCCAGGAAAGAGACAGCGTCAAAGGAGCAAACCCTTCACTAAATCTTAAAAATGATAAAGGGACTTGTCTCTTAGTAGACCCTAGACTTCTGAAGACATTTTTTCTGCCTTGCTTCATTTTCGATTTCCATGAAAGAATACTCTTGATGATAGAATAGCCCTTAGTTGATACAACTGTAAAGAAATATTTCCTTTCTGTTGTTTTATACATTTAAAATATTTAACTACACAAACCTATTTATCTCTTTCAATTTGATCATTTGGTATTGTTTATGTCTATTTGATCCACAATACATCCAAAAATTACTGATTTTGACTAAATTTAACATAATTCTAAAAGATACTAAAATGGATCTGTAAATAATATGTAAAAATGAATCAGTATGAGGGATAACAAAACAGAAAGAAAGTTCCTAGTAAGTTAGGTTCAGGGACATCTGAAGGGAGAATATGATGTCACAATTTCACAATATATACAAATACAAGAAAAGAAAAATAACGCCAACAGCTAATTTTCTTAATAGATGCACTGCCCACACAAATCAATGGAGAATTATCAACAACCCAATAAAAAAATCTGTGCAAGGACATGAATTTAGAGGAAAAAAATGCAAAGCATTTACAGTTTTGATGATCAGTCTCAATCAGAACAAAATGAGTGTAAATTAGAATTTATATTCTAACTGCATAACTGAACTTTTTGCATGTTGGACAACTCCATCTGCCATACAACATGGGGCCTGTAGTTAACAACATGGTTTTGTGCACTTCAAAATTTGTTAAGCAGGTAGATCTGATGTTCAGTGTTATTACCACACACACACACATACAAGGAGACTTTGGGAGGAATTGAACATGGGTATTACCTCGATTATGATGATGGTATCATGACTGCTTGCATATGTCCAAACTCACTGAAATACACACCTTAAACAAGTGCATTTCTTTGTGTATCAATTATACTGAGATAAAGCTGTTGTTAAAAATTGTATCTGGATATCAAGTTTTCAGTTAATGCTTTTAGTGCAAAGCAAAAATCCTCTAATACACTGTATTAGCAAGGGCATGGGGAAACATTCACTCTCAAGGTGGGTTGGTATGAACACAAGTTGGTACAGCCCTCTGAAAGACAATTTCACAACATCTATAAAATTGTAAATACACATATCCTTACTTAGATTTGATAATACCACTTTTAAAAGTTTATTCTATAAACACATGCCACAAAAATATAATTACGAAGATTTTCAGAGCGGCATCTGTGTGACAGCAAGCCGTGAACTTATTCAAAGGAATGAGGAATTTTTTGTGTCACTCCCACGAGAGACTTCAGTGACCAATTAAGTGAAAGAGCAAAGTGTGTTACAATTTGTGCAAAAATCAAGCAGAAAAGTCACTTCAGGAAAGAGAAACCTAAATATTGGAGATCACTTTGAACTGTTTGACATTTTGCACTGCTTAAATCTTGTGCCACGTCATGCGTTGCCTTCTCAAAAAAATATATATTGAAAAAATCTTTTGAGGAAGACAAAGACAATGAAGCGGAGGTAGTGACATGATGCAGTGAGTGAGGACAATGACTTATAGTGTTGTTGAGAAGAGTACAGGAAACTAAATTAACATGGGGTCAACGTTTTACTGTTTTTATTGTGATTATGATCACTCTTTGAACACAGAAGTTTAGGAAACACTCTGAGGGTCTGACTGTATACCAGTTGGCATGAACCAAGTGCAGAGGAGAAACTTGTTGCACAGTCAAGGCAGGTGGATGGGTCCTGGAGAAGGACCAAGAGATAGAATCCAGGTGAACAGAAGTGTCCACCTGTGATTAGAGCAGGGGCACCTCCATCTTAACAAGTAGAATGAAGAAAGGTGTTTGACTGTGTGTGTGAAAGTAACAAAACACTGGTGGAGGAGTTGGCCAAGTTGGAGAGGGATCCATCTCCCATTTTACTGAGCAGAATGCAACATCATGAGTACAAACACAGCTACGTTTTTATATTTTCAGATGAGTCAAGAAGAGGTTCTGATATCCTGCATCTAATCAATCCATGAATTATAAAGCTAAATCATCTTCTGAAAGTGAGGCTCGCCAGAGGAGCAGGGGTAAATTTGAGGAAAGAAGATCCAAGCCACAAGTAGGAGTATCAGATAGGTCGAGTGTGTTTTGAGGCTTGTGGTTAACTTAGACTGAAACTAGTTACGCTTTTTCTGTACTCAGCTATTAAGTTGCAAGTACGGTATAGGTAGTTGGATTAATCGAGGTTGGGGTATTGACAATTATTACAAGAGAGTAAGGGAGTAATAAAGCAGCTGAACCTGTTTACAAGGGAGCGAGTATGATGAGTCACTTGCAAGCTAAACCTAGACCAAAAGGTAAGTGATGGTGGAGAAGGTGGAAAATAATACAGTAACAGGAGAAATGGATTGAAAACCTGTATTAATCAAACAACGTTCATCCCAGAGATTAGGAGAGAAAGTGAACCAGAAAAGGAAAATGTAAGGGCACAGTGGGATGTTTGCAATACAGACTGGTGATGACAGAGTACATGGAGGAACCATAAAAGTAGGTGGCTAAGTGTGGACGCGGGAAAGAGACTGGAATCAAAGAAGGAGTTTCTAGTCCTCATTTTCCAAGAGCTTTGACAGTAGGTGGCATTGAATGTGATCAAATATGTTTTTAGCCTCTTTTGAAATGGGTGCTTTTTTTTCTTATTGGGCATACAAATGTGTTGCATCACATGTTTCTAGTATTTATTGCTCTCATGGAATAAAAGTACTTGAAAAGAGTGTCATTTTCTTAATTGTCTGTTTTATGCAATCTGCTAGGGTTTTATTTCAAATTTTCACTTTTGCAGTCATAAGAATGATTGCTCTCTGCCTTCAGAACTCTATTACCTTCAAAGGCTGAATTGGATAGCTCTCCATTCTTTTCTATACTCTTGACTAAGATTTGGCATGGAAATATTGAATCTGTTCCTTGTACATTTGTAATGTCATCTGTTTTTATTTAGAGTTTTATGTGGAAATAATTTTTCATATGTACTTTTCATTTCCTATTTCTTGGTATACTTTTAGAAGTTTATTATCTTCCAAAATATAATTTATTTCACAGAAAATTTCAAGTGCATTAACATTGAGGAGTATAGGGTAATGTATTATAATTTTAATCTCCTACTTATATGTTGTCATATTCCCCCTTTCTCTTGAAAAATTAGTATTTCATAATTATTTTTGCAGAAAGTTAACTTTCCAATTTTTTCCCAACGACTCAATTGTTATGTTTCCTTTGCAGTTCTGCTATAATTTCTTGTTTCTTTTAATTCACATATAATAGGTCCTATCTTCCTACCTTTTTCCCTTTTTCCTCTCTTCAATTTTGGAGGAAAAGGCAGAGAAGATGTGGCTTTATAAGTTTTTTCTGGACTATTCTAAGTTGAAGGCTTAGTTCATTTCTGTGTTATTGCTTAATCATAGAATCAGATCTGAGTGTGGCTTTGAGTCATTTCTATAATTTTTGTAATGTAGGGTTCCCATTTTTATTGTTTTCCCAAAGATTTATAAAAGTTTATAAAGGTCAATGACTTTTTTAATGTCAAAAGTCAAGTCGATGAGAGTTCAAATTTTGTTGACTACTTTTGCTTTACAAACTGTTCAGTTTTTGAATTTTGTCTTCATAGCATCATAGTTTTCATTTTACATGTGTGTTTAAAGGACTGACTTGGAAATCTTATGTGAAGAAAAACATGAGTCATTGTACTTACTTTGATGTCTTAGCACTGAAATATCTCACTAACACTATCCCAGTTCATGGATGGTCCTTAACTAGCAGTTTACCTTTTCTTTGAATTGTGCTTTATCATGGTTGGGTTTTTTTTTTATGTTGTCAGCTTTTTAAAAAATTTACTCAAAAATAAAAATTCTGCGAGTTGGTAAGTTATAATACCCTGGCAAAAAGAACAAAGGATAGAAAAATACTATTATTACTGAGGCAGATATTATCTTACTAATAGGATTTAAAGTATATGTGGTATGGCAGTAATTGTCATTGCATGTCTTCTGATGTTCTAAGAACAAAATAATACTACTAATATCTACATAAAGCTTTGAATTTTATAATTGATACTTGATAAGGGCCAATTTTATGGCTGAAATTCCTGAGCCAATCATGGCATGACTTGCTTTTGCATGTCTATAATTATAGAGTCAAGCCATGAGAACATAGCTCACTATATCCCTAACAAGTAGACAATAAAACTGATGACACAACTTCATGCTATCTTCCTGAGAAGCTGCAGGACAGACCACAAGGCCCGATTTTCACTGAGGTTCTCTGTGTAGGTGTTGGCCCGGGTTACGTGAACATTCAGCAACTGATTTCAAGAAGATGAATTCTAAAACTCAGAAGTGACAGAAGAATAACAAATTTATTTATGATACATGTGTTTCTTGTTAAGAAACACTTAAAAATAAATAACAAAGTTGGAGTGTTCTCAAATGCCATGTGTAATGTTAAATGTTGATGTTCCAGTACATACTGAAAATTAGACTCGTATGGGCATCCTGCAATAAAGTTTGATAAATTATCTAATCTTCATAGAGCTCTTTTTCCTAAGAACAGATTACTTTATACTCAGTTTCTGTCTTTAAAGTTGTTTTTATTTTCAACTAAAATAATGTCCTCTTATGTGTGATTGTTAATCCAAACCTATTTCCTTCCTATAGAAAAATCCATTTCTCATTTATTTGCTCAGAGCGATGCACAGCCATGAATACATTTTAAAATTACTTCATCATATAAACATTCAATTTTTTCCTCAGCTTGCTGGTCTAATCAGGTCACAAAACAGACTTACTCCAGTTTCTTTATCCATTTTTACTGCTGTTTCTCAATCTCCTTTATCATCACTTCTTCCTTTGCCCTTAAACGTTCTACCATTCTCTTTTCATCTGTATTTTCTGTCCAGACAAGTCCATCATTCTGGCTCAATTCCTGCCCACTTGTCTATACCTACACAGTATCTGACCATCTTTCCAAAACAGAGGTCATATTATTCAACAACCTGATGATTTGTTTAACAACTACTATGTTGCGGACACAATGCTAGGATGAGAAAATAAAATCTCATGAAATGTTGTCCTCAGAACTGAAGAGTTAGAGGTCCACTGGACTGTGGCAGTGACCTACTTCTAGAAATCCCAGTGACTGTCCATTACCATATAATACGTCCAGACTTGCAAGGCCTCCATGGGTTACAGGCCACCCTGCAATGAACACCCTGTATCCTCTCTCTCATAGCAACAACTTGGACTCTTTTGGAAGTCAACCCCTTCTAACCCAGTGCAGCCACTTTTTTAGAATAAGAGCATGTGACTCAGGATTGACCAATCAATATACCGAATTCCCTGGAGAACAGTGATTAAGTCAAGGGTGGGCATATGAACCAGGCTTAGCCATCCTGGTCACAAAGGTTGATAGGAAATGACCAGATGACCCAAGGTGATCCAATAAGAAAGGATCTCAGGACTCAAAAGAGACATAAACCTTTTCCTGTAGACTTGAACTTGAGAAGATGTCAGTTGAAGTTAGTCTTGCCATATTTGAAGACAAAAAGAGAATCTCTCTGTATTAGTTAGGGTTTGGCTAGGGAAACAGAACAACAATAAGCTATATGGAATAAGGGATTTATTACTAAGATAAGACCTCATTCAACTGTGAAGGCTGCTGAAGAAATCCATAGAAAGACATTGCCTCTGTGTCTGGTGACAGCATTGAAACTGACATTCAAGAAGAAAAACTGGGCATCAAATGAGGGGAGAATGAGAGAAAATTGGAACCCACAAAAATAAACTGGACCACATGAGGGCACACTAGAACCTGAGCACATCTCTCACTTCCTCAACCTTGACTTCATGGCTGCCCTACTGAAGGAACTGAGGTACTTCCTGATGATGGGCTGACACAGGCCTTATTGGACCCAGAGAGGCTGGAGGGCCAGGTGCTTCAGGTGCTGGGAGAGCTGCAGGCACGTGGTTGCCCCAGATCAACAAGGCAAGATAGCTGTCAACACATGCAAGCTACATCATCACTTGGCCTCCTACACTGACCCTCAGAGCCCAAGGTCTGCAGCTTCATTTCCACTCTCCAAGTCTTGCTCGGTTTCACTTGTGGGAAGACCTAATCCAGAATCACAGAGGGAACAGCTCTGTCCTTCCAGCCTAGCAAAATCAACACAATACAAACCAGCACACTCCCTGAAAAAGGCGTCAACACAGGAGACCTGAATCTAAAACTCGAACAGAGGAAAACCCCATCCTGTGAATGTCCCCCAAGACCCAGCAGACCATGGACTTTTCATCTGTGAGTCAACACTCTCCCTTTGTGGTTAAACACTTTGGATTGTGTTTCCTCTCGCTTGACATCAGGAGATAGAAAAAGCTGGCACTAAGAATGGAACATTATAAATGACAGACACCAAATTCATAATCAAGGAGAGGGCAGGACTCTCATGCATCTGTGTCAGGGACACAATAGTACTTGTAATTTGGTTACAAAGGTTAAAAATAGGTCAATTTACACCTGTTTTAGCTTGGTGTTCAGAACTTATCCTTAATGAGGCAACAGCATTTCTGGTCTTGATATGAAAAACGTAGGATTTTGCAGTGTGATTCTTGTTCTTATGGTCCTCTGTAAGTTTTATAATAAAAAGACTAGCTTATGTTGAAATTAGTTCATCTGAGTGCAGACAGGAAAAAAAACTGTGGCTTAGCTAAGAAGTACCTTTCTTGCCTGAAACCCATTCAAGGTCACTGAGAAATTTGAAAGATTAGAAAGCTGAATTCTCTCCTCCAAACTAAAGTTATTGCCAACAAAAGCAAGAAAGTAGGAACAATAGCAGGAAATAATATTAAAACCTGTGAGAAGCCATTTTCATCAGGCTCCTCCTAAGAAGCTCCTATTTTAAACTATTTAGAAAAGGAGGGTGATGACCTGGCCTCAAAGCTACCACATGTATGTACCTAGGAACCAGAGTCAAAATGGTCTATCTCCCCCGGTCAATGTCAATGTGTTAAATTACCACTGTAACAAAGCAAACCACTGACAAGCAAAGTTTAGATAATGATCCTAAGCAGGACCTGTGGGGTTCCTGGGCACAAAGGCTTTCTGTGTCCCCCATTTCTTTGATTATAGGAAATAGGCTTCATTCAGTCTCTATGACCTTCCCTGAGTTCCAACAGGCAGGTTCAAACAGCTGCTAATCAGAGAAAGGAGGGCATGCAGAGGCAAGGGAGGAACAGTCAGGAAACAATAGTGCAGCCTTGGGGCAGGGTCCTGGTTCCCCCTCAAGGGATACACAGAACAATAACTTTGAGCTGTTTTGCAGATACTATAACCCCTACCACGTAGAGAATTTAACTGGATGCTGCCCACAAGCACTTAGACCCCAGACTGGTGGAACCAGAAGGTCGATGATGCCAACTCCCAATGACCTCATCACCAACCAGTCAGAAGGACATCCATGGGCTGATCATGCCCTCTTTGAACCATTCCTATAAAACTCCTCACTAACTGCTCCAGGTCTAAAACACACAGTTTTAATGCCAGAGGGCATTAGCCCACTGTGGCCCCCTTTGCTTGGCAAAGCAATTAAACTATTCTTTTCTACTTCACCCAACACTCTGTCTCTGAGATTTAATTCAGTGTCGGGGTACAGAGGCTGGATTCAGCTTCAATAACTTGGATGAAGGGCATGGGCAGAGCAAGGTGGCTGGCAGGCATCAGGAGAAAAATATGGGGCCTCGTTCTAATACAAATGCTGGCTTGAGGAGATATCTGGGTTTTAGTACTAGCCCATGGAAATGTCTGTAACACACAGATTGAAAGCCCAGTTAAATTTTAAGAAAGTGGGCTCATCAACATTGGAACACAACAGGTTACAGTTACAATCACTAAAGCTATCCCAAATTCCTAATCCTATTGTAACAGGAAGGGATGGGACACACCCCACGTACCCATCTCCTTTAGGAGCACTGAGGACAAAAGAATAAGGGAAACTGCCCAGAAGAAAAAAATCAGGGCAATGAATTCAGATCTGCTGACAAAAGAACTCTGTCTAGCACCGGAACAAACAAGGCAACAAATCCTGCTATTTTTATTATACACGGTATGGATGCTTGGCCACTGTATTTTATTTCTCATTTGCCCCATCCAGTAGATGTTTCATTACAAATATTTTTATTCTCTATAATTGTGTTTTGCATATGATAAGCTGTTAGAAGGAATTACACCTCTACACCTCTGTTGGTTTGCTGGACCATGAGGAACTGCATCCAGACCTGATGGATGGAACCAGTATCAACCAGAGGCAGAGACTCAGAGCTGAATATGTAGCAGGAAAGAACAACCTGACTCCACACTGGATCTGTTTCTTTTGCTTTAGTCTTTGCATTCTATTGTTTTTCTGCAAGTTAATCACTAAAAGTATGTTGCCTACACCTTAAAGCATACACAATGGCCCATCTCTGGGGAACCCTGACTCCCAGGCCGGAGGTAAAATACCTTTGTTTAACTCACAGGAAACATGCTGACTGACAAGGCCCACACACCTGTGAATGGCTGCAGGAAAGAAGAAATTAACACTTCCCCTCCCAGAGTCTGGCTGGAACCAGGAAATATTTGCAACCACTGTGGACTTTTTTTTTTTTTTTTTTGCTTTTCCTCCTCACAATTCCCTCTTTGCTCTATAAAAGAAACTAGCATCCAAACCTGGGCAAGATGGTTCTTTGGGACACTAGTCCACCAACTTCTCGGTCTGCAGGCTTTCTGAATAAAGTTTCTATTCCTTGTCCCAGCACCTTGTCTCTGGATATATTGACCTGTTATGAGGCAAGAAGTATGAGCTTAGGCTCAGTTACAGGTATAGTAACTGGGAATAAGGACTTTAAGAGTGACTCATGTTTGGACATTAGGTGGCCAAAGGCATGGACTAGAGTGGACCTCTGTTGTTTCATAGCCACCATGACCCATGTCCCCTGCATTCTCCCAGTGGGGCTCCACTCTCAGCTGCAGGGCTGCAGGAGAACCACACTGTTGTCAAAGGTACAGAGCACTGTGAGATCAGGAAGGAGAGACTGACCAAGCCAACCCAACCAGAGTGAATCACAGGTCAAGCACGGGAGTGGCCAGAGAGAGCTTTGCCCTCCTTTTCTCCATATTTGAACTGGGAAGGATATGGGGTAGAAAGCCTACTCAGGATGAGGAGAGCATCTAGTGAAGCATGAACCCAGCAGAGAAGAAGCAGGGCTGAGCAAAGCAGATGAGAAACTGAGTCGTGCTAATGAAGAAAGGCCCAAACTGAGGAGAGACAGAAAGCATACATTTATCTAAACCCTAAATTTTCAATCACATTTATCTAACCCTAGATTTTTATGTCTTTCAGTCAAAGGTACTTGAGACTGAATTTGTTTTCACTGTTAACAGGAAAATAAATCCAAACTAAACTTTTCAATTTATTTCTTCATCCTTAACCCACAATTTTGTACCATAGTCACACAAAGCATAACCCAAGTCTCACATTCTGCAGACTTGACTCTTGGAGGGCTTCAGACTGAAATGTCCATCTTCCTTTTCTGCCTGGAAAACTTTGATTTACCCATTAAGTTTCACTTACTTGTTCCCTCCTTTGTAAGAGTCTTCCTCAACATTCCCATAGGACTACAGTGTTTCCAAAAACATTACCATTTCTACCATGACCACTAAAATGATTTGTTGTATCTCTTAGATATAATTTTAAAAGGTGTTTGGTAATTAGTTGTTGAGTTTATGTTTTTCACACCCTATTCATTGTTTTGACTTTCCACAGAAAATTACTAGATAGGATTTAAACAGTTTGTAGCAAGATACTGGTGGTAGAAGTTACATTGTCGTTTCCAAAAAGTGTATACCTTTTGAAAAGGCAGTTTTTTAAAGAAGTATGCCACTCCTTTTTTCCCCCAAAGGTTTAAATAATTGTGTTTATTTTTTAATATCTTTTTTAAAAATTTTATTTCATATTGGGGCACAGTTGATTAACAATGCCACTGCTTTTCTGAGTAGGACAGTTATCATTCTTGAATAACACTGTGCTCATTTGCACTGTTTCTGCACAGAGAAGAGACTAAATGAGTGTTGACTCCTAATTATGTTCAAATTTTGTGCACTTTTCTTGACAAGTGCCTCCAGAATGTTTTCTTTTCTTTTTATTTACTCCCATTTCAGTAAGTACTTAAGTTGGCTGAAAATAATCCCTTTCCAAAGGCCTATAAACAAGAGTGTCTTAAGATTGACAATACTCTATTGTGAAGGCTTATGTTTTAAATGCCTTATTTTATGTGATGCTGTGCCATCTGATGCCCAAGGGGAAAGGTGACACAACAACAGACCACAAGTATCAATACTATTTTTAGGTATTATCCTGGTGACCAAAACAGAGACATTTATTTCTAAATTGGAATGTAACCAAAACATATCACATCCTCTGTTTCCTTTAGTTCAACAAGTTCCAGATTGGTGTCTTATAAGCTATTTTTCATATGCTGTGACACAATGCTAAGTGTTTTTATTCAGAAGTGGCCTGCTGGCTGAGTGCCCATTCATTGTAGGACAGCATTTTCCCTCAGCTGTATCAGAACAACAAACCAAGAAGTTCACACTTCCTCATTAATTCTGGAAAACACATACCGTGGATAGCATAGCATGAATCTTTTTAGGTCCTGACAATTGCTGGAAGTGTTTTATTTTATAACAGAACTCAAGAATATCCATATTTAATAGCCAACAGTAGTTATGCTGAAAACTGTGGCTGTAAGTATCATAACTCTCTTAAAGGTAATCATTGTCTTGCTAAACCCTATGAGTTCGGTACTAAGAACGTGTAAACCTGTCATTTTCTTTTTCAATGGTTTTTCATTTGATGAATGTATTATTGTAATTGGGGACTGTGAAAGATAATACAAGGCATTTTTTTTTTTTTTTTTGGTGGTATGCGGGCCTCTCACTGTTGTGGCCTCTCCCGTTGCAGAGCGCAGGCTCTGGACACCAGGCTCAGTGACCATGGCTCACGGGCCCAGCCGCTCTGTGGCATGTGGGATCTTCCCAGACCGGGGCATGAACCCGTGTCCCCTGCATCGGCAGGCAGACTCTCAATCACTGCGCCACCAGGGAAGCCCAAGGCATCATTTTTAAAGTCTTGATGTTTCCCTACAATTTATGGAAAGAATTCAAATCCCTCAAGTCCTAAAGCTGAAACTTTAAGCATGTGAATCTCAACATCCAGGTGAGACTGCTTACTCACATTTAAGGCAGAAATAGCATCAAGAGAAGGAAAAATGTGGATTAATAGAAAATGAAGCTTTAGCCTATTCATACTTTAGTTCCCATGCATTCGCTCCTCCATGTTTTGCCCTTTTATTAATGAGAATCTCACTCTTTGTACGTTAAATATTTACAATAAGATGTAAGAGAATGACCTTGGGTCCCTGGTCTGATTTCTCACCTCCTGCTTATATAACTTCGTTCAATTAATTTAATTTCTCTAAACCTCAATTCCATTGACTGTAAGATGAGAAACTGACTTTGCTTATCCATCTGTTATGACTGTATTAGAGAAAATGTATAGAAAACACATAAATTAAAAAAAAAATCCTGGTGAAACTCAACAAATAGTAGGCATTCATAGTAAGTCCTCAACTAACAACATCCACAATGGTGGTGTTCGTCAACAATTGTGTTACTTCCTTTGGTCCAGACATCTTTACAAATGCTATCAAGTTCAACTATCATGTAAGGACCAGGAGATGCTATTGTCTTGTTGTTGCTGTTTTGTTTTATTTTGCCATTACTGCCCCAAGTTTACAAATATAATGTACTCTACTAAGTTATATTCTTAGATTGGGAGCAAAGGTCACTGATATTCTGGAAAGAAAAAAATGACAACAGAACGTAAGAGGACCACGCACATTCATTCCCTGCCGCTCAGACATGAGCTCCCCTGGTCACAAGCAGTTGTCCTGCTAGCCTCACCTAAAAGTCACACAATGTCACTCTCTTTTCATTGAGCTTCTTCCTTGTCCCTTTCAAATCAAATGCAGCCATCCCTGCCTGATATGTCCCTAGATGAGAATCGATATTAGTTGTTCTAGATATATGTTTATTAGTTTGGGTGGGAAAAGGGTGGGATTGACTATTAACCAAATATGATGGAGAGATTCATGGGCCCTCCACAGTGGGCTTTGAGTGAGTCTGTCCTGTCTGTTTGCCATTTTCATCCATCAACCCCATCTATTTACTGCCGACCTACACAGACGCATAGCCATGTCAGAGGTGCCACGAGAAATATTTATCTTTCGAGACCAACAAAGAAAGCAGAGAACCCTTTTCTTTTGAAATCGATGAGCCCCATTCTGGGTTCATCAGTTTTGAATCTGATGCAGCAAAGAAACAGAATGGTGGTCCCCTTTGTCAGCTACAGCCCGGCCACTTGACAACCCAGAGGGCAAGTCCATCAGCCTCCAGCCAGGGCTCCAGCTCTGATCCCCCCATCCGTGTAGTTGGTTCCGAAGTCTCTCAGGGAACCCTTGGGACCACGGGTACCAATCCTCCAGTGTTTTACAACGTGATGCTGAATACACGCCAGTGACCTTGTCTGTAGGGGAATTACAAACAGTGCATCCGTCTGTGAACGTAAGTACACATAAAACCAAATTTAAATAAATAACCATTCAAATGTATAAAGCCAAAAGAGTAAGTTTTGTCTAAATTTGCCAAAGGGACAGGTTTATACTGTTGTTAAGGCAAGTTAGTTAAGGTCAGTCCATCCTTACTCTCTTTGAGAGTTTGGACAAGTTACTTCAAGTTTTGAGTGTAATCATCCATACTACATGGAGAGTTATACTCAGAAGTTTGTTTTGAGAATTCACTGTATTGATATGAGCTTAGAACATTTTTCGAAAAACATTCAATAAGTGTTAGCCAATATCAGCTTTAAAATATACAGGAAATAACAATGATTCTACACCAATTTACATTGTCTAGCTTCAGAAATTGAAAACAGAGCATTTTTAAAATTTTAATAGACCACAGCCTTTGACTATAGAAAATATAAACCAAATGTTTGGATAAATGCAAGAATCTTTTGCATTTGAATATGTTAAAATAGGACAATGCATTCAATCTTCCAGGAATTTATTCAAATAAACATTTTTTAATATGCACACATGCTGAACTTCTTTCTATTTTTTTTTATCTGTACAAAGCTTGTTTTCAATGCAGATTTTCCATACCTGGTTTCTTTCTATAATTCAGATATCAACTCAGATTTTACCTCCTCAGAATGGCCTTGTTTGATTACCCTATCTAAATTAGGCCCTTGCTCCCAAGAAATTCTCTATGACAGTGCCCTGTTTCACTGTCTGCGTAACCCTGATTACAATCAGAATACACCTGGATTATCTGCTACTTGTTTCAGTTGGTCTCCCTCCCTCTTGCTATGGTTGTTTACCACTTATCGCCAGGGTCCAGAATAGTGCCGGGCTCATACTAGTAATAATAATAGCTTCCATTTATGCATTTTGTGCATAACTTACTTTGTGCACTTTTCACATATTGACAATATAATCCTCACAACAACCCTGCGAGATAGATGCTACATTACACTCATTTTACAGATGAGACAAAGGAGGCAAAGAGTGGGAAAATGAGTGCCCATAATCACACAACTAATGAGTTCTTAAAGCACACTCTATTCTACCCCTGAGGAGGCACTTAGCACAGAGTTGTTAAATAAATGACTACATGTGCTAGGTTTGGGGCAAGGAGCTGAATATATAGAGGTAAATAAGACCTAAAGTCTCAGGGCACAGGCCACATGAGTCTATGTGAAGGAAAAGTATAGTAAGTTAATAAGCAAGATAACACCTTAAACTTATACAGTGATACCTGTCAATTACATCTCAGTAAAACTGGGAAAAAATAAGCAAGAGAGACAGATTCAGTAAATACTAGACATGCTTTGATAGAAGCTTTACCTGGCACTAGGAGAGTATGAACGAGAATGTGGCATTTCCTTTGGTGCTGAGGTCCAGTTTTCTTAGGGGGACAATGACTCATGGCTGTTTTAAGGGAGAAGAGTGAATATGGGAGCCTTAAATGGGGTAGCACTGGGAATCTCTAGGTGAAACTTTATATAATACAGTAGAAAATGCCTAAAAGATATAAACTAGCTTGACAACCCCAAAAACGCTGCGTGAGGTTTGTTTATACCACTGCACCTCAGTGGCTGTATGGGGTTCCCATGCAAGCCAAGCTGTTACCATGGAGACGTGAACAAATGACCCAATGCAGGCGGAATCTTCAACAATTGCTAAACTCTTAGAAAATCAGTACCAACAAGCATTCCTCCACTATAAGCGACTCTACCTTTACAAAAATTAAACATAGGAAATGACATCATTTATTTCAAGGAAAGTAATAAATGTAGAAAATACAAGCATTGGTCACTGCTGTCAGCAGATAAAAGAATTTAAAATGTTCATTCACTAATATTAAAGACTGCATTATCACTATAGACTATAGTTTAAATGTTGTTTTAAAATTGGGGGACTTGGTTTTGATCACCTCAAATAGCATTGATAAAGTGCCAAATTTTACAAGGTCCTTTATCATGAAAAATGCATCTATTCAGTTTGAGAACACCCAAGATATTAACATATGCCAATCATTTAAGGAAAAAATAAGAACTCTCAGCTTGATAATTGTTAAATTTGTATCCTCTACAAGCATTAACTTCTAGTGAAGGAGGAGTAATGTGCAGCCTTCACTGGCATCGTATAACATATTTCGGTACATCACGTAATTTGGTAAATAATTTAAATTTTATTTCCAGATTTTATTTTCTTTTTTTGTCTACTTTTTCAAATTAAGTCTTAAGCTCACTTTGGATCACATCGTTTAAGAATATTGTTCTTAATCATTCAAGAGAACTTAATTTGGTTATTTAGAGGGGACTCTGATCACAGATTTATGGTCTTTCTCAATTTCTTTAAGAGACTGAAAGCCTGGAAAGCTTTCATGCATCCTGAGAGCTGCATACCTGAATTTACAGTTAGCATGTTTTTAATTACTTAGAATATGCTGAAAACCAAAGTTGTTTTTCATGTATTAGTGCACCTTCTTCCAGAAAGCATTTGAAGCAACATCTTGATGGGCATTTTCCAGGCGCAGAGGGGATTTTCAGTCAGAAGGGAGCTAATCACAGTTGTTTTGAGTGGAAAAGACTCAGACCAGGCCAGGGAGTTGGTGGAAGAGCTAACAGTGCCCTGCACGTAGGGTCTGCTATGGGGTAGTGATTCTCTCCTTAGATTCTCACAACTACAAAAGCAAGCCCTTGCATGAGGCCCCTCATATGCATCACCTGACTTGACCCTATGTAGAAAAGGCTATCTTTGCACTAACAAACTAAACCCTTCACGATTCATTTGAAGAGCCTACAAGAGGACACAGACTGCTATTATAAAAAGAGAAGGCAGACGCCCAGCTCCTGAAAATAAGCCAAGATCTCTAGGAAGTGCTCTGACTCAGGTGGGGTTGGCAGGGAGTTAAGGATAAAGGACAAAAAGCTCCATTTATCTTAGGTGTTTCTTCCTTTTAAAAGACACAAGAATATTTTCTTCTTATTCTTTTTTTCAAAATTTTTATTGGAGTATAGTTGATTTTTCTTCTTATTCTTTAATTGAAGATATATATTTTAATCTTTTAATTGAAGCTGTATTTTTCCTGTCAAATACATTTTGTTTATCTTGCTTTTTCACACACACAAACAGAATTCTTTTACATTTTTTTTTCTTTTACAAATTGGACTGATTTCTTTTCTACTTTAACACATGCAGAAGGTTTGAAAACTCCACATACAATCAACACCTGCTTGACTCACTGATACCACTTTTCAGAGATAATTTTTTATTTTTCTTTAGCTACACTGGTGGTTACATGGATGATGTTTCTGATAGATGTGTAAGTCAAGAAAAATTGTTAGACACAACATTCTTGAGAGTTGTTAGAGAGATGCTCTTTGTGTCATATCTAAACTACCACCCTTAACATTTGGAACATTGTGTTTCATTTTTTTAACCGATACATATTCTCAGGTACCTTGCTTCCAGGACATTGTTTGAATAATAAACAGTTATTTTTTTCCTTGGTGCCTGGAATAACTGTCTGTTATTCCTATCCTCAATAATGAGGAAAAACTTAAGACATGATTAATAAATCCTATATGGTCTACCTCATAAAAATACCACTAGGAAGAGTCCTAAATTGTGAATTATTTATTCTGATAGTTAAAACATTTCTTTTAAGTTGAAACACATGAAATTTATGAAAAGAGAAGAATAGCACATATGTATAGTTTTCAGTATTTATGTATTTAATTCCTCTGTTACTAGACTAAATTTTTTAATTCCTGGGAACTACCTTGAAAAGCATAAAATAAACAACCTAATACATATTCATTTAATTATTGAATTTAATTATAATCACAAAATATTAACATTAAAAACATTAAACGGTCGTCTCACAGTAACCTCAATAGTCAAGGCTTTATTTTCATTTGAATTTCTTAAAAAAAAATAGTTACGACTTTTCATAGGTTACTCGTTAGTAATTGACAGAAATAAAATAAAATTCAGGTCTCCTGCTGTCAGAATAATACTCTTCATTGAAACCGTTTTTCCTCTATCAAGGCTCTTGGTTAAAAATTAGTCCACAGTGCCCACAAATTGTCACTATATTTTAGATTTAAACAAGAAAAATGAAGAAAATGGAGTTGACTGCTGGGCAAACCCAGTATTTCCAGTATCTTTTTAAACTTCTTTTCTCATAATACACATTTTCTTCTAAAAGATTAGTGCTAACGAGAGATGGCTGGTTGTTTGCTAAGGATTCTGGACAAAGTTGGGTACATGTGTGTCCAGAAGAGCAGAGCTGTTCCAGGAACTTCTGCCCTCACACCTTGCATCCAGGTGGGATCACATGACTGAGTCTGGCCAAGCGAGTGTGAGTGGAAATGATATAAACTAGTACTTCTCACACCTGAGTTTGCATTAAAATCATATGAAGAGCTGGTTAGAATGTGTATTCCTGTGCTCCACCTATGGAGTTTCTAATTTAGCAGGTCTAGAGTAAAGCCTGGGAATGTGTATTTTTAACCAGTTAGTAGGTGATGCTGATGCTATCCACTTCCTGAAAAAATGATGGTCTTTTTAATGAAATCATTATTTTATGTTATGAACAAAATAGTAATTTCTGTCTATTTAGACACATGAATACGTTTTCTACTACCATCAAGTTTAGTTGTAGATGTTGAGGAAATTTACAAATTTAGTTTTTAACGTGGATATTTCAAAGGAGGAAAATCCTGTTCAATCAGGGGATCGTTATATGCAAAAAGAGGGAGGGGGGAGAGAAAGAGGAAGACCTACGAATTTAAGGCATGATTTCTCATCTCTAAGTTATTTCTAAGAAAGCACAGCCTGAAGAAAAAAATGATGCAAGTAAAGTGAAAAAAATACCAGCACAGATTTTTTGGACCTAGGAAGATCTCTCCTGACCACCTTGATGATGTTAATTACCTTCTTTTATTTTATTTTATTTTACTTTATTTTATTTTATTTACATCTTTATTGGAGTATAATTGCTTTACAATGGTGTGTTAGTTTCTGCTTTATAACAAAGTGAATCAGTTATACATATACATATGTTCCCATATCTCTTCCCTCTTGCGTCTCCCTCCCTCCCACCCTCCCTATCCCACCCCTCTAGGTGGTCACAAAGCACCTAGCTGATCTCCCTGTGCTATGCGGTTGCTTCCCTCTAGCTATCTATTTTACGTTTGGTAGTGTATATAAAAATCTAGAAACAATAAATGCTGGAGAGGGTGTGGAGAAAAGGGAACACTCTTGCACTGCTTGTGAGAATGTGAATTGGTACAGCCACTATGGAGAACAGTATGGAGGTTCCTTAAAAAACTACAAATAGAACTACCATGTGACCCAGCAATCCCACTACTGGGCATATACCCTGAGAAAACCATAATTCAAAAAGAGTCATGTACCAAAATGTTCATTGCAGCTCTATTTACAATAGCCAGGACATGGAAGCAACCTAAGTGTCCACCATTGGATGAGCGGATAAAGAAGATGTTAATTACTTTCTGATGTAAACTAGGACAATTAAGCCATCCCTAGGACACTTATTACGGCTCCCGAAATCACAAGCATGTGAAACACAGCTAAGCAACTTGAAAGCAGACTCCCATTTTCAACCTAAAAACAACAAGTTGGAATGGTGGGAAAAACTCTTTGGCTCAGAAAACTTTCCTCTGGAGCCATAGTTATTCCCTTCCCTTTCGGCCCTCTTTTTAGTGTGTTTGTAGCTTCATCATTTCACTTCTGGCCTCACATGCAAACAGCTTCTCCAATGCATCACTCTGTCTCCACGGTTTCAACCCATTATTTCAACATCCTTAGGAAAACAAGTACACCCAGAGCAAAAGTTTATTTCACAATATGCCTGCTATTCCTGATCCTCTATTTCTGCTTCAACCTGTAACCTTTCAAATTAAGCTGTTTGGGGTTGCTTCCCCTTATTAACTTGAGTTCAAGGATTAGACTCTCCGGTGTAATAATTATTCAAGGTGACCAAAAAGGGTTTTGTGTTTGTCTTCCTCACGCTACCGCAGAGCTGAGAACTCTACTGAAACTTGTCATCATTTTCTCCTGCCTCTCTGGTAGGTATTACCATCATTTTGTGGTTGACGTACATGAAGTAAAAAGAAGATGCAACTTGCTGAATAACAAAGTCAACATTTTTAGTGAAGCAAAGTTTAGAATAAGAGCCTCCCAAAGCCAGTGATTATATACTTTAAGGTATTGAACCTGATAGTATTAGTTAAGTTGTAAAATTAAAATAGGCCCAGATCCCCCAGATTTGTGATTGTCATGCATGGAAAATGGATCAGTGATTTGTATTTAATAATCTTTTAGATTCTACATCCCATGTGGCAGATACTGTGTGTATCCTACATCATCATGGTACCAGTATATCCTGCTACCTTGAGATGAGAAGGAGATTGACAAATATTAGTTGAATCAATGTTGCAAATATTTTTTTAAATTATAAAATATGCTTTAATATCCCACTTATTCCTGGCTTTTTTTTGTTCTACTTAATGTAAATGTTAAGAGTGTAAGAGAATAGCTTCTGGAATAAGCCTGTATACCAACACTAAGTAAATTACCTCTCTGTAGCTCAGTTTCTCTACCTGGAAGATGGTAGAACACCACCAGTTAACTTGTGAATATTTGTGAGAATTAACTATGAAAATTTACTTTAGCCTCTTAGATGCATGTTCAACACATTGTAATCACTCAGTAACTGTGCTCTATTATGGGACTTTCCATTTGTTACTAATAAATAGCTGTTGTTTTTTTAACTCATGATAGAAGTACTAATTATAAAGAGATAGAAAGGATAGAAATGAGATTCAAGAATATCACAAAAAGAAATACTCATTATAAAACAAATAAAAGACCTCATTACTATTGTTAAAATGATTTTTATAACATTGTCCAATGCACATGTCATTCTGTTAAGGACCTTAATAGGTAAAGTGGATTTTCTTCTTTTCTGCTCTTTTGCTCTAAGACAGGAAAATAAATATATGTCATGTTTCAAGGTAGCCCAATCCCTAATGAAAGTACCTGAATTCAGCCTTCAGTCCTCTGAACCACACAGTAAGCCAGGTGACATCATTCAATTACTATCACTAAGTAGAATTTTTACGTACTGCTCACCATGTGACTTTCTTCCTGTATTGCACTTCCGTTTTCCCCCTTTTACCTTCTCCCTTCAACTTAGGCAGCTCTTCTATTGTAATTGCATTTGGGGGATTTATTTTTGTTGGTGGTGGTAGAGGTGGTGGTGGTTTTTTGGAGAAATTACATTTTCTTCTCTCACTATCTTTTTACTTTTCTCTCTCCTTAAGAAATAAAAATACCCAATAATACACAAGAGCCTTGCTTTGCTAGCAGAATTTGGGATTTAAACTATACAACCTCTGTAATTATTTGTTCTACAGAAAGTTTCTTTAAAGGCTCATTTAGGACCAAGCCAATGCTTTGAGACATTCCCTGGTGACTGACAGCCTTTGCCACCCACCTTTAAATGAGTAGTTCCCTTGTCAAAGGCCTAGTCTCCCAGATAATTATATACAGTGCATCATTTTTTATTTTCTCCAACCATACATTGGAATCATACCAAATAAATCATGCTCTGGGGTATGAAATGCTGTTGAAATAAATGAACATGAAGATTTAGGGTGACATGCCCTGGGAATCAGAAGAACTTGTGATTTAACACATTGATCTAATTTGTTCAGGAGCTGACACTGGGTTCCATCACTGGGAAGTAATATCGTAATATTACAAAGAATAAATATTCACCCACCCCCATTGAGAAGATTACCTCTTTAAGAGAGTGCTCACTTATTTGAAGAGATTTGGACTCCTCTCTGGATACAGATAGTTTATATAATTGCTGAGCAATAAGTTAAGTTTCTCCAGACCATCCTTCCCTACGTGGTAAAGATAAAAAGGACATAACTCCCAAACCATCAGTATGGCTCAGGTAAATATCATGTTCCAGATAACACTGCTGTCAATGAATGGTATGGAAGAGAATGTTCTTCTCAAGAGGTGAGATGGGGAGCTGCTTTTGAAAATAAGGTTTAGGAAAAAAATTTTATGCCATGAGATATGTTCACATTATGGTAATAGATGCAATAAATAGGATACTTTAGTTCATAATCACTATTGCATTATCATAATTATGTTTGTAAACCATACACACAGAAAAGGAATAGAGAAATAAGTTAAATGTTCTCTTCGGATAGTGAGATCGATTATTGATGACTTTTTTCTTTTTACTTTTCTATACTTACAAATTTTCCACAATGACTATTAATTTTTTTATTTGAAAATATAAAACTAATGTTTCTAAAGATATTTTGAGTGTTAAGGCATAGCATGTAAGGTAGCACTTTCTTTCTGTTTTCCCTCTGTTGATTCTCCTTCAAGTTTTCTTGCTGTTCTTTTCTCTCCTTAACTTGTACTTTTGCCTCAGATAATGAACACCAAAGGATTATTGTATTAGAATTACTTGAACTAATGTGCTTTCTCTTTAAAAAATTAATGAGTGTTTAATCATTGTAATACTGGCCCATAATATAGCTCAAAATATAAAACAGGAGCCAGACTATCTGGAAAGAAGAGAACCTCAGCTCTGACAGTTGCTAGCTGGGTGACCCTAGACAACTTGCTTAACCTCTCTGTGCTTCATTTCTCTGAAATGTTAAAGAAGGCTATTAACAGAGTCCACCTCACAGATTGTTGTAAGATGAAATGAGCTATTCTGTGTAGACATTTAGAATAGAGTCTCACATATATTAAGTTCTATATGCGTATTTGTATTCCTCCAGATTTGGCTGGACCTACCCGTAAGGGCTGTATTGCTATACACATACACGTGTGTATATATATATATATATATATATATATATATATATATATATATACACACATACATACAATCATTTCCTCTTGAAGTTTCTCTATGCGCCTGATAGGCTCCATGATGAAAGGCAACCACTAGTCTTGTTTCTACTAGGTCCTAACCCCTATCATGATGCTTGACACTTGGTAGGGACTCTATCCATATTTGTGGGATGAATAAAAGCATAATGAATATTACAGTCATAAGTCTGTGTCTAAAAATAAAATCTGATATTTGAATATAGGATAGTCAGCTATCTGCAAATGTCAAGGTTACCCCCTAGAAAATGTTTCAGTTGAACAGTTTTTGTGGGCCCTTACACTATTGTTTATACATTTCAAGTGAGATTGTTGTTCTTTAGTGACCTTGCATTCTTTCTTGATATAAAGCTTATGTTGAATCTAAGGAAAGAGTCATGTTTTCTGAATGGGATCGACAAGAGTTTCCCGTCTGACTTTTCTCAGTGTCGCTCTCCAAGTCCATGTTGAAGGACAAAAGAGACCTCTCTATGCCATGGAAACACTTCACACTGAGAAGTTCCACTGGCCTGGCCCCCTGACTCTGAGTCACAGAGCGTTGCTTGAGAATAACTTTACAAGGCATCAAAGCACAGAAGATGTTAATGAGTGGCCCAAAATGGTCTGGAATTGCAAACGGTTCCAAGAATCCAAGGATATATTTTTTCATCCCATGTGCTTGATATTTAAGGGCATGTGTGGGGTATACGTCATCTTTTTTTTACTTGAGGAGTTAATTTATAACAGAGTATAACAGGTTTGAAGCTCAAATGAGTCTGCTAAGCATACTTAATACTTCTTCATAAACTTTATTTTTATAGCATTAAGTGTGTTATGAAAAAGAAAATAAAGAGTATGCTATCTTAACCCTTGGACCAAGTTCAGAGTGTGGGGATCTTTCCAGTTCTGATTTAGTACAATCACAGGATGTGGGAGGGCCTTTCAAAACATTTAAGTGGGTCTATAAGCCTGAGACTGGAAATGAATCACAGGACCATTTTTCATCTTGTCAGTTGCCGACATCATTCTTAAGGAATTCCTACAGCAAAACATATGTCTATTCAGAGTATTAGCCATTCTGTTCCCTGATACCAAATCAAAGAAGTACTTCCTAAAAAGGAAGTTTGAAAAGATGCAATCATCACTTCTAGAGAATATAAACGTGTAAAATTCATCATCAGTCACCGTGTTCGTGTCTCACAAAGATGGCCCTACAACAACAGATTTAACAGCTCACACACCCTGGGCCAAAGAAACATTAATCCAGGCCTTAACAATGTTAGGATTATAAAGATATTATCTATCAATATCTGGATTTTATCTAACATAAAAGGAATTGTAAACCTAAGCAGAGTGATTTTGATAAATTATTGCCGATTTCCAGGCACTTGGAGGAAAAGCCATAAGATTTAGTGGTAGAAATGCCTTTATTTACCACATCGAGTCCAGTATTTCTTAAGCTGGGGCTGCACTTTAAGATACAGCCGGGGTGCCTTTATAAATCTCTATCCCAAACCAATTAAGTCAAACACACTCATTGTGTGAAACCAGGCATCAGTATTTTTTATAGCCTTCCAAGTTTTTCTGCACAAAGCCAAGGTAAGAACCACTGCTCTGTTATATTCTGCTGGGTTGGCCAAGAGGGTAGGAGCTATCTCTGGGCAGAATCAGTGACTAAAGGCAACATTTACTACTAATATGCTGGCACTTTTTAAAAGTGCTTTCCCTGTAGTAACTTTCAATCCACCCTAATGGGTAGAAACTATTACCCTCACCACCATTTTACAGATGAGCACTCTGAGGGATGTCACACAACTAGGAATGATGGAATGGGGATTCAGATCCCTGTATTTGATGACAGAGTAATATTTATGTAACAAATATTGTTAAATTCATATAACATATCAAGCACAATGGCAAAATACTTGCAATATAATGCAATAAACAAGGAGATGCCTTCTGCCAGTAAATACCAAGTTATCAGCAACTGTCTTACCACATGGGCTGGAATTAAACATGAAGAAATAATCATGTTGCCCTCAGTAGTATCCTGGAAAAATTGTTGATACTAACTGAACCAATAGATGAAACTAACTAAAGATGACCAAAATTCTGTATCCACTGACATATGTCTGGCTTCCAAGTGGTCCACAAAGTAGAATCACAGCCATTGTGATTCCAGCAACAGTGAACCAGACTGTAACCGTGCTGTTTTCACATATTCAGCATCTGGATGAAGCAATGCTCAAGGAGCAGAACTCATAAGAACAGAGAATAGATTCCACAGTGTAATTCATGTTCTCTCTAACACTCTGGAGACAGAATATTCTTTAAGACACGCGACTACAGTGAAAATGACCTAATTTATGTACAGTATAAGAAATGTATGTCTCCTGTCCTACATACTAATGCTGACTTCCTGTTTTCACAAAGAGAAACCCCAAGAGGTTCCTTGAGGACTTAAACTATATTTTACGCCATGGCTTACATGAAGAATACTTCCTGTATTTAAGAAAATCCCATAGGTTGAAAAGCAATAGTGTGAAGATATCAGAAGCATTCTCTCTTTTATCTGGAGCTGAACAAGCTTATATAGACCCAAATCTGAATAAAAGTGACCTTCTATAAGTAAATGTCAGTAAATGTGTTTGAAACAAACAAACTCATCTCTCCAGTGATCACCTACAAGTGTTATTTCAGCGCCACTAAAAAGAACCAGTGCCACCTTCAGAAGCATTTACTACCCACTGGTAAATCTACAATGAGATCTTTATTACTTTAGCTGTTCTGCCATTTAAAAGAAAGTATTTATGAAGGGATTAAATGTTGCCATCAATAGTCATTTACAGTTGAGGATGAATTAATGATTTAAGAGGAAGTTTTTCTATGATTTTAGGAAAGAGAACATTTGGGTCCTGAGACCTGGGAGGGGTGGGAGGAGGAGCTGACATCCAGACTGGGAGAAAGAGAAGGGGTGTACCCTCTGGGAATGCCAAAGGCAAATTCCAGCCCTTTCACAAGTTCATCCTGCAACCGCTTTTGGTAAGGAAGCAGGGGACACCTGAGAAACTAGAATTTTTCTTTTGTTTCTTGATGATACATATTTCCTTAGGCTAATTAAGACTTAGATTTTACAATATACAAAAAGAATAAAGATATTTTAATTATAGGTAACTCCTTTAACAGTGAACAAAACTGGACAACAAGGAAATTGAAATCCTTAAACAAGAACAAGGAAAAGAAGAAAAGAAAGAGAGAATAATTCACATCATTATCACAGTCATTCTCATCATCATCATCATCATCATCATTTGGCTCAATAAATAACCAGGGAGACTAGGTGCTTTAAGAATTTTGGCCAAAGGAGGTAAGTTTTCAAATAAGAGCTATATTAGCATATGTGAAAAGGCCACTGGCCATACGAAAATGCAGAGAAACCACACTGCAAAATACATGAAGACTCAACTACGTATGAAAATTAGATCAAAATAATGAGGTTTACAGATCATCTCCAAATGATAGAAATATTGAAATGCTTTGAAAATACATTCTAAAAGTATAAAGATAACTTCAAATAACCTTATGCTGAAGGAAGATGTTACTGATTCTAGTAACCATACTGATCCGGAAAGTAATGCATGCTTCTCTTGCTGTCACTCGCATTTATGAAATTCAGATTCATTTCTCCCAAAAGAGATGGAAATAAGGAAGAGGGAGAAAAGTAAGTATCATAACCCCCACATATCAAAGAAAATAAGTTTCTAGCCATAAATATGAGGAGAAAAATAATGTCATCTCGAGAAATTAAATATCTCATTCTGAAGACAATAAATGTAATGTGACAACAAATGTAATCTTTCCATTTCTTGAGGAAACCTTTTAAGAAATAAATGGAAACATTATCATATCAGTTACTAATGCTGTAAAACAAATCTCCCAAATACTTAGTGTCATAAAACAATAATAATGCTATTATTTCTCATGATATTTTTCTGCTAGGAATCCATAAATAGCTTGGCTGGGCAGGCGTGGCTCAGAGTCTCCCATGAACCTGCAGGTAGATTGTAAGTGAAAATGGGTCAGCTGGGGGCGGGTCATCCATCTCTCTCCTCATATAGTCTCATAGCTTTCCCACGACATCTCTTCAGATGGAGAGTCTGAACTTCCTGATGGCATGGTGACCACATGGCAGCAGAACTATTCATGTTACAGGTCAGGACTCCAGAGCGAGTGTGTCAGTGATCAAGGTGGAGGCTGAATCTCCTCTATGACATGGGATATAAGTCATCTAAGTGCATGGGATATAAACCTAACCTCTCAATAGAGAGAGTATGAAAGACACACTGTCAGAAGATCTTGTGATTTGACCATCTTGGGAAGGAACAATTTTTCACAGTTATGTTTCCTAACCCACGTGGTCTCCTGACAATATGTCTCTCATACTTTTTCCACTGAGGAGTTACATTTAGATCACATGCAAGCTGATTTTTCACTAGGTTATAGCAACAACAAAGATAATAATATGATAATAAAAATACAGTATCTCACTTAATCCCATCATTACTTCCATTTTATACTTGCAAAAAATTGAGCTTCAGAGAGTATGTAGCACGCTCAAGATCACACTACAAACAGCATAGCCAATGTTGAAACATAGATCTATCTATTTCAAATTCTAGTTGCTTTCCATTATACTACATCACTGCATAATGATTTTAATACTAACCTAACCAATCACCCTCGTAATACTAGTTCATCACTGAATTTCTAATTTATCATAAATAGCACTCTTAAGTGGAAACTCAGCACCAAACCCACAAAAATGGTGAGCAAATGTCCAGGTTAGCCCTGCAAAGTGCTTGCATGGTCTGCAAAGTTCAGACTCTTGGCTTGCCCATCAGTGCTGCTCTACAACATATTTAACTTTACTTACATCACTTGCCCATTCCATATCAGTTGTCACAGTTTTGTTTTTAATTTATTTAATCTAAATTCCTAACAGATAGCTTGTCTCCAGTTGAAAGAAGAAAATACTCTGAGGTATGAATTCCTTCAAATTACCTCCCCTCCACATCAAGCTAATCTATTTATCTCTTTTCTCTCTATTCCTACTTGTGTCCAAAGCTAATCCTTTCCCTTCCCTTCCCGTCTGCTCTGAGAATTTTCTTTCTTAATTATGTCCACTTATTTTACCTTCTACTTCCCTTCACCCTTGGCTCTTTCTCTTCCTTTTAAAAACAAACTCATATTTCTTATCCTGGAAAAAATAACTCTTCCCTAGTCTGTTCACCTCCTATTTAAGCAACTTCCCTTCCTGGTTTCCTGTCAAGTCTAAACTGCTTATCAGAATGGTTTACATTGGAGGGGTTCACTTTATTATCACTCACTCTGTGACTCATTTTGTTCTGGTTTCAGCCTCTCATTTCCTTCAAGCAATTCTTTGCTGTATCTGCAAAACTGTTTGGTATACCCGTCCACCTCCTCAGTCTTTGTGGTAGATCAAAAATCAGGTAGGCTGATTCACCATTTCCAGGGCCATTTCACAGATGGTTCCCAGGTGACTTGAAAGTTTCAGGTTGTTTCTACTTGGGACTGTCCAGGAGATCTCTTGTGCTGTCTTGACATAATCATTCAGTCTAACAACACGACGCTAATGAAGCTGCATTACAGTCCACCAAACACTGCAAATTGAGATGGCAAAAGTACCAGCCCTAACACACCTTCTGAGTAGTTTTGATTGTAATAAACTGAAGAGAAAATTCTCACCACGTTAACACTGTGGTTAGACGATTCCATAATAATGAAGATCTCCACTTAATTTTCTTTATTTTTTTTAATTGGAGTATAGTTGATTTACAATGTGTGTTAGCTTCAGGTGTACAGCAAAGTGAATCAGTTACATATATACACATATCCACTCTTTTTTAGATTCTTTTCCGATATAGGTTGTTACAGAGTATTGAGTGGAGTTCCCTGTGCTATACAATAGGTCCTTATTAGTTATCTATTTTATATATAGTTCCACTTTTAATTTTCAATGCACACTTTTAGTAAAAGGTACATTTGAAGATTAAATCCTTCTCTGTATACATTTCATTGCAATAAATGTACCTAGTACTGTTTTTTGTGATTGCTGCTTATTATTACTTTAAAAATTTTTTTCTTTATTCTCCACTTTTCAGCAATATGGCTACTTAAACTTTATGGAGGGACACAGAGTCATTTTTCTTTCCAACTCCACTCTTGATGCACGGAGTTTGGAAGTAATCACCAGGAAAGAAGGTCAGAGATGGAAAGCTAGATGTGTGAATCTGGGACTGATCCTTGAAACTCAGTATTACAAAATTGAGTTCAATAAAGTGATTATTGGCTTATCTGATAATCCTGCAAAAATGATTGATGATGAACTAAAATTAGAGATAATAAGAAGTTTAATAACCCACCCCAATAAAAATTTACTGTTAGAAATTTTAGCTATATATACTAAGTGAAAAATCTGTGGAAAAAACTTAAAACATAAAAGCAAAATTTAAAGCATATAATCTGATCATACAGTAATACCTACTGTTAACATTCTGGAGTTTTACTTCCAAAAATATTAGTTTGTGTGTGTGTGTGAGAACGTGTTTCTTAAAATATTGCTTCATGCTTTGTGTCTATATATAAAGATAAAGGTGCAAAGAGAAGTATGCTGTTAGCCTTTATTTTACATGTTATGTTGTATTTTTCCATGCTTCTAAATTTCCTTCAAAATTACTAATTTTATATGACTGCATAATCTCCTATATTATCAATCTGCTACAATTTATTTAACTTTTACCCCTATATTTGGACATTTAGTTTGTGTCCAAGAAGAGGGTTGCATGTCTTTGTCATAAATAATATTTCAATGACCATATTTGTATATGAAGATTTGTACGACTCTCTAAGTATTTGCTTTGGGCATGAGAAGTGATTTGTTGGGTATTTTGACATTATATTCATATCCAAATTTCTTCACAAATGGGTTGCATCCTGTGGGCAGTCTATCATAATGCCCTTTGCACCACACCATTACCATCACTGAATATTGTCTTTTGAATAAATAACTTCAACAATATTATACAGGGACATGAGACACCATTTCAAGGTTATATTAGATTTGTATGATTATAAGCCAGTTATATTTCCCTTCTGTGAATTTTACCTCTAAGTTCTCTTCACATTTTGTTATTGAGTTACTAAAGCATTTTCAATTATTATTATTCATTCGTAAGCACAAGGTTTTAAAATTTTTTCTTAAGTATTTTTAAATTCTTTGTTCATTTTTCAAAATCAAATGAGTTTGCTTCAAATAAGCAATAGTAACTCTCCAATGTTTCTAAATAAGCACAAGATTTGACATAGAAAAAACACCCAAAGGACATTTCTTGCTTTCTTCTTTCACAGGGACCTCTGGGCATGGTTTTTATGTTTGTATCTTTAACCTGAGGAGAATACATACATCTTGTGTGAGATCGGAGTCATCATTTTTCTCCGACATCCCGCTCAACTTCCTGAGCTCTCACTGTGTGTAATGGGTGTACCCACCCACACAAAGACAATGAGATGTAATGAATTGTGGAAAAGACCTCTTTGTGGGGAAAGAGTGCCACACACGTCTTTGGAATGGAAGGAATTTGACCCCAAGCAGACAGGAGTCACATTCCTTATCAATAGGGCGCTATGGCAGTAACTTTGATCAATTCAAACTATTATGTTCGTTTCAAGGAATAACAAAAGAACTGCTAAACTTTTCACAAGTTTCATTAGAGGGAGGGAAGGGGGTTCATGAAGCAGGAACTGGTGTTGAAATTACCAATGCAACATTATGTCAGGAGTGCCCGCCAGAATCTGCCCTTTGACAATGAGACAGTTCTTGACCTTTGACTAACAAACTGTGGTCCAGTTAAAACACTCTGGAAGTCCTCCAGTTCACATCTGCATGATATTGCAACTATGTTAAGAAAAGGGAAAGAAAGATACAAAAATATGAACATCCCTTCAGTTGTGTTAAATGGTGTAAGGTACTTATTATATGATACACTCTTTTTAAAAATTCACTAGCCAATCAAAGACAGAGTAAAAGGATAAAAACACAATTAAGAATAATGAACACCTGAGCAATATATTTTTTTAAAAGTAAGTCTGATGCATGTATGCACATATGTTCGTTGAAAATAGGCACAGGGACCCATGTCAGGTGCATAAAACAAGATCATATGTTAGGTCATAAAAAGACCTCATAAATCCAAAAATGTAGAAGTAATACAAGAAGAATTCCCTGATCATAATATAATGAATCCAGAAATTAATACAAAATAAGAAAAAAAAATCCTTCCACTTGGAAATAGTTTTAAGTTTTGAAAGTTAAAATCTTGTCATAAAAAATCTTTTAGATCAAAGAGCTGTAAACTAAAACTTAAAAAAATCAAGAAAGTAATGATAATGAAGATACTGTATATATCAGATATAAACCATAAAGAAGAAGAAATGAATAATTATTGAAATAAAAGCAAAATGAATGAGTTGAAATACGAAAAAGGGAGCAGATTAGAACCAATAACAAAATAATTAATTAGTTAAAATAAAACAATAAAAGTAATCAAAAGCAAAGCTCGTTTTAAATCAATAAAATAATTCAACTTTAGCTATTATAATCAAGAATAAAAGAAGGAAGATAGCTAGTGCACAAAAAAAGAGATCTCAAGAAATAAACTTGAGGGCTTCCCTGGTGGCGCAGTGGTTGAGAGTCCGCCTGCCGACGCAGGGGACACGGGTTCGTGCCCCAGTCTGGGAAGATCCCACATGCCACGGAGCGGCTAGGCCCGTGAGCCATGGCCGCTGAGCCTGCGCGTCTGGAGCCTGTGCTTCGCAACGGGAGAGGCCAAAACAGTGAGAGGCCCCAACAGTGAGAGGCCCGCATATCGCAAAAAAAAAAAAAAAAAAAAAAAAAAAAAAAAAAAAAAAAAAGAAATAAACTTGGAAGCTTATTTCTTGAGTAGTTTAAAAACATTAAAAGACTACTTTCCTAATTCCAAGTGTAACAAATTTAAAATCTGGATGAAATAAGCATTTTCAAAGGAAAATACAATTTACTAAAGTTGACCACAGAATCTACATAAATTCTAAAACACAAAAAATCTAAAAGTTATATATAAAAGAGCTATCTCCTAAAATAAAAAACACTAGACTTTGATAGTTTCACAGACAATTTTTCTAAACTTTAAAACAAATAAGTCAAGTTAAACTATTCTACAGCACATTAAGATCATAAATTATTTTAATAAAGTGTGAGTTATATTGATATTAAAACATTAAAAAAATCATAAAAAGACAAATCACCAAAAAAAAAAATGACCAATTTTCAATATTTAAGAAAATGTTAAATCAAATACTAGCAAACCCAACTATCAGCACATTAAAATAACCATGCATCAAGAACAAGTGGGATTTATTCCAGGCAAAAAAAAATAAAAGATAGTTGAATATTAAAAAGATCTTTCATTATGTTTAATTCTCTTTATAGATCTAAGGTGAAAAAATGCACATGATCACTTTCCTGCATGCCGAAATGGCATTTGATAAATTTTATACTAATTTTTACTTACAAAAGAAAAACACCCAAAATCAAAATCAGTGAAATATTCACTAGCACACACTTAGGGTCACGGGTGCCCACAAACAGTTTAAGCCTGGGGACCAGCGCCACATGGGAAAGCAACTCTGAGAGCAGGAAGGAGTTGGCTCACCACCACTGTGACTAATGAGCCAGGAGCTAGAGTCATTGCAATTAGGGCAGAAATTTATTTTTATCAGAAGTTTAAAAGTACGAAAGAATAAAGTAAAATTAATACTTTTTGCAGATGATATGGATGCCAATTGGAAAATCCAAGATTAGTTAGCAATAGAACAAAAATAAAATAACTACAAAGCATGAAATCATAAAGGTATTACAAATAAATATGCATGCATTTTCGGTAACATTAAGGTGGAGAAAGAAGGCCTTTGTAACCATCATTGATAGTGCAGAAATCTTTAAAATAAGTGATAAAATTATCAGAGAGGTTTTGTTGTTGTTGTTGTTGTTGTTTTAACGCCACTAAAAGGAAAACTAATCACAAAGCTATCATAAGCAAAAGAAGGACAAGTGGCCAACCTAGAAATAAAGAGAAACTTTGTTGGAGGCAAAGTGTAATTTCCCAAATATGGAAATACCTAGAAATCATGAAAAGAGCCAACAACTCAACAGAAGACTAATCAAAGACATGAACAGTTCATTGAAAATCAAATAAAAATATTTCTGGAGAAATAAAAGATGTGCAACCTCATTCACCATAGATGAAATCTTAATTAAAATACTATAACATTTTTTACCTATAATATTCATCAAAATTCAAAATGTTTGACAATACAGTCTGTTGGTGGGGTTATATGAAAAAAAAAAAAACACTTTCATTCATTTCTGATGGGAGTATAAAATACCACAACCCATGTAGAGGGCAATTTGATAAAACCTAACAAAATTTAAAATACTTTTATTCAGCAATTCTTTTAATAGGAATTTACCCTACAGAAACACCTAAAGTGATTTTTACATAGAAAGTTATTTTCTTGCAGTACTTTTCTATTAGCCATGTGACAACTAGTCATATCCCTCTAAAGCGGGCTGATTAAATAAACTATGGGGTAGTTACACATGTGAAGATTTTTTAAAAAATTGAAGAGGGTTTTTAATACCCTGATATGGAAAATTCTCCAGGATACATAGTTAAGTGAAACAACAAAAACATAGTCAAGGTACATAACAGTGTCATATCCTTCGTTTAGGGAGATAATTATACATATTTATATTTGCCTATATGTACATAAAGAAACGCTGGAAGTTTACACAGGAACATATAAAACATGTTTCCTAAAGGAGTTCAATCAATACAGGGAAGTCAGGGACAGGGGTGATGAATATCTAAATGCATACCTTGGTTGTATCATTTGGATTTTTGAATTCCATGAATGCACTACAAACTCAAAAAATATTTTTTTTAGTTCAATACTTATGAAATATTTTCCCAAGCTTAGAATATTATAGAATTAGAAATGCTGCATAATAAGTATTCAATGAATATTTGTTGAGAACATGGATGCATTAGAATAAAAATTATCTCTTCCATAAACAAACGGAAGGAAGAAAAGAAAGGAGGAGGTTAAGGAGAAACAGATAAGAGAGGGAGGGGGGAATAAATTCCACTTGACTTTTGTGTTCACACATTCTATTTTTATTTGAGGTTAATTTTAAATATAACATTTATTGTCTTATCAGAAAGCATTTCATCTGAGCACAAGAGTTTAAGTAATGCTTATCAAACCAAGATGCATTATATCCTGTTATGAATACATATTGTGTGAGTATTAGATACCGTTTAAATATATATACCCACTGTGCATGCAAGTACATTGTGCTTCATTTGAAAGAAAATTTGAGGTGGAGAGCACTCTTCCTTAATTTAGAGTTTTCAATCAGAATAAAACCTGATTGAAATTTTCTAATTTGGTTTCCAAGAGTTGTATTTCTGTTCAACTTGACTGCATGTTTGATTTATTTCAGCCTCATCTTTCATCTGATGCCTTTAAGGGGATATTCGAAATGTGTTTCATTTTTCAGATTAGCACGTTGTGTGTACGTATGTAGAGATAAGAATTATTATATTTTTATTACTACTGTTAAAAGTTTTACCCATAATATAAAAAGTAAATGTCAGGCAGTATAATACAGTTTGAAAAATTCAAACAGTGAAAAATTAGACATTTTGGAGAAGATGGGGAATTCCATGGGTACCCAATCCAGCTGTGAACCTTTGCTCAGGGTTAGTTTCAGTAAGTAGTTCCTGAGTGAGCTTCAATCACACTTATTCAATTAACTGTTAACTGCATCCAGCCATGGACAGGGAAGGCTGTAGCTCAGAGGGGTGGAAGTCTATTCTACAGATAACACACTGTCCAGAGAATATGGAGAGAATACCAATAAGTATGGCAAGCAGTTAATATTCAGAACCCAATATATGAGTGTGATAGGGTAGGAGGGTAGAGGGCCCTTGATCTGTGGTCCTGCAGGACGTCATCTTCATATGGACAGGTTAGTCATGTGACTTCCATCCTTCTCCTTCCCACCAGGAGTGTTTATTGTGGTGCCCTGGAGTTGATCAGCCATTGTATATTGAGTATGCTCAAGGCAAATAACTTTAATCTTCATAAATCTCTGGATCAAGAGATGCCACACTGAGACTTCATGGAGATACCCCCATCATCACCTGGTGAGGTAGAGACAATGCATAACACCAGAGGCCTGAGCTTTTTTTTAGTGCTGGATTTTTAATATTGATATTTAGCAATTTTATCCTGAATGTGCAAATGAGGTAAAGGTATCAAAGACAGACTATCATTTTTCACTTAAAAAGCAAAACATGACATTGTGGTCCCTAACACCTTGATTCTTACCCTAGGGGTGACACAAGGAAAGTCAGGTAAAATGTCCTACCCATACACACTTCAGTCTGTACCCGCAAAGGAATGGAGAACAGTGCATTTTCTCTGTTTATATCCAGTAGAGAGACAGTTATCTGCCTCTTATTTTGAAAGGAGAAGGAGAAAAAATATATAACTTTTGTTCCTTTGAGAGGTGATGGCAAGGATCCTGGATTCTCACCCTGAACTTTAGGAATGCAAATAAATCTTTCCAAGGGCCAAATAAACGCTGAATGTCTCCAGCTTTTGTGACCTAGAGATGTTGCCAAGTTCTGGACTTCACAGGTTTGGGAATGTAAATAGCTAGGAAAAGAGTTCTCCAGTCTTTGTGGCACCTTGGGACTTAACCTAGGGACCTAGTCCAAATTATTGCAGATCTCTCATAATATGTGAAGAGTCAAATGCTTCCAGGAAAACTGAAAGCAAACAGGGCCTATCTTTGTGTCCTAACATTTCCTCATCTCAGAGGGCTAGGACTTTTTACGGTAGAACTGAGAAATCTAAGGAGTTGTGTTTCCCCACAGGAAGGAGAATTTATATTTTTATGCAGGATGGAGAATATAAGCTTAATATTTGATACCAATATTCCAGGCAGGCATAATCATTAGTATTTCTCATTAATATTTTTATTACCATTTCTTTTTTTTTAATATCTCTATTGGAGTATAATTGCTTTACAACTGTGTGCTAGTTTCAGCTGCATAACAAAGTGAATCAGCTATACATATACCTATATCCCCATATCTCCTCCCTCTCGCGTCTCCCTCCCAACCTCCCTATCCCACCCCTCTAGAAGGTCACAAAGCACCGAGCTGATCTCCCTGTGCTATGCAGCTGCTTCCCACTAGCTATCTGTTTTACATTTTGTAGTGTATATGTCTCCATGCCTCTCTCACTTCATCCCAGCTTACCCGTCCCCCTCTCAGTGTCCTCAAGTCCATTCTCTACATCTGCCTCTTTATTCCTGCCATGCCCCTAGGTTCTTCTTCTTCTTTTTTTTTTTTTTTTTTTGATTCCATATAAATGTGTTAGCTTATGGTATTTGCTTTTCTCTTTCTGACTTACTTCACTCTGTATGACAGACTCAAGGTCCATCCACCTCACTACAAATAACTCAATTTCATTTCTTTTTATGGTTAAGTAATATTCCATTGTATATATGTGCCACATCTTCTTTATCCATTTATCTGTCAATGGACACTTAGGTTGCTTCCATGTCCCAGCTATTGGAAATGGAGCTACAATGAACATTGTGGTACAAGACTCTTTTTGAATTATGGTTTTCTCAGGGTATGTGCCCAGTAGTGGGATTGTTGGGTAGTATGGTAATTCTATTTTTAGTTTCTTGACGAACCTCCATACTGTTCTGCATAGTGGCTGTATCAATTTACATTCCAAGGAACAGTGCAAGAGGGTTCCCTTTTCCCCACACCCTCTCCAGCATTTATTGTTTGTAGATTATTTGATGATGGCCATTCTGACTGGTGTGAGGTGATACCTCATTGTATTTTTTTTTTTTTTTTTTTGGCGGTACGCGGGCCTCTCACTGTTGTGGCCTCTCCTGTTGTGGAGCGCAGCCTCCGGACGCGCAGGCTCAGTGGCCATGGCTCACGGGCCCAGCCACTCTGAGGCATGTGGGTTCTTCCTGGACCGGGGCACGAACCCGTGTCCCCTGAATCAGCAGGCAGACTCTCAACCACTGCGCCACCAGGGAAGCCCTGCCTTTTTGTCTTGATGAGTCTGGCTAGTGGTTTATCAATTTTGTTTACCTTCTCAAAGAACTAGCTTTTAGTTTTATTGATCTTTGCTATCGTTTCCTTCATTTATTTCTGATCTGATCTTTATGATTTCTTTCCTTCTGCTAACTTTGGGTTTTTTTTTTTTTTTTAATTTATTTTTGCAGTATGTGGGCCTCTCGCTGTTGTGGCCTCTCCCGTTGCGGAGCACAGGCTCCGGATGCGCAGGCTCAGCGGCCATGGCTCACAAGCCCAGCCGCTCCGCGGCATGTGGGATCCTCCCAGACCGGGACACGAACCCGTGTCCCCTGCATCGGCAGGCGGACTGTCAACCACTGCGCCACCAGGGAAGCCCTAACTTTGGGTTTTTTTTTTTTTCTTCTTTCTCTAATCGCTTTAGGTGTAAGGTTAGGTTGTTTATTTGAGATGTTTCTTTTTTCTTGAGGTAGGATTGTATTGCTATAAACTTCCCTCTTAGAACTGCTTTTGCTGCCTCCTATAGGTTTTGGGTCGTCATGTTTTCATTGTCTTTTGTTTCTAGGTATTTTTTGATTTCCTCTTTGATTTCTTCCATGATATCTTGGTTATTTAGTAGCATATTGTTTAGCCTCCATGTGTTTGTATTTTTTACAGATTTTTTCGTGTAATTGATATCTAGTCTCATAGTGTTGTGGTTGGAAAAGATACTTGATAAGATTTCAATTTTCTTAAATTTACCATGACTTGATTTGTGACCCAAGGTATGATCTATCCTGGAGAATGTTCCATGAGTACTTGAGAAGAAAGTTTATTCTGTTGTTTTTGGTTTGTAATGTCCTAAAAATATCAATTAAGTCCATCTTGTTTAATGTATCATTTAAAGCTTGTTTTTCCTTATTTATTTTCATTTTGGATAATCTGTCTATTGGTGAACATGGGGTGTTAAAATCCCTTACTATGACTGCATTACTGTCGATTTCCCTTTTATGGCTGTTAGCATTTGCCTTAAGTATTGAGGTGCTCCTATGTTGGATGCATACATATTTACAATTGTTATATCTTCTTCTTGGATTGATCCCTTGATCATTATGTAGTATCCTTCTTTGTCTCTTGTAATAGTCTTTATTTTAAAGTCTATTTTGTCTGTTATGAGAATTGCTGCTCCAGCTTTCTTTTGATTTCCATACATATGCAATAACTTTTTCCATCCCCTCACCTTCAGTCTGTAAGTTTCCCTAGGTCTGAAGTGGGTCTCTTGTAGACAGCATGTATATGGGTCTTATTTTTATATCTGTTCAGCCACTCTATGTCTGGAGCATTTAATCCATTTACATTTAAGGTGATTATCAATATGCATGTTCCTATTACCATTTTCTTAATTGTTTTGGGTTTGTTATTGTAGTATTTTTACTTCTCTTGTGTTTCCTGCCTACAGAAGTTCCTTTGGGATTTGTTGTAAAGCTGGTTTGGTGGTGCTGTATTCTCATAGCTTTTGCTTATCTGTAGAGGTTTTAATTTCTCCGTCGAATCTGAATGAGATCCTTGCTGGGTAGAGTAATCTTGGTTGTAGGTTTTTCCTTTTCATTACTTTAAATATGCCCTGCTACTCCCTTCTGGCTTACAGAGTTTCTGCTGAAAGATCAGCTGTTCACCTTATGGGGATTCCCTTTTGTGTCATTTGTTGCTTTTCCCTTGCTGCTTTTAATAATTTTTCTTTGTATTTAATTTTTGATAAGTATGTGTCTTGGTGTGTTTCTCCTTGGATTTATCCTGTATGGGACTCTCTGTGCTTCCTGGACTTGATTGACTATTTCGTTTCCTGTATTAGGGAAGTTTTCAACTATAATCTCTTCAAATATTTTCTCAATCCCTTTCTGTTTTCCTCTTCTTTTTCTGGGACCCCTATAATTTGAATGTTGGTGCAGTTAATATTGTCCCAGAGGTCTCTGAGACTGTCCTCAATTCTTTGCATTCTTTTTTCTTTATTCTGCTCTGTGGTAGTTATTTCCACTATTTTATATTCCAGGTCACTTATCTATTCTTCTGCCTCAGTTATTCTGCTATTGATTCCTTCTAGAGAACTTTTATTTTCATTTAGTGTGTTGTTCATCATTGTTTGTTTGCTCTTTATTTCTTCTAGGTCCCTGTTAAATGTTTCTTGTATTTTCTCCCTTCTATTTCCAAAATTTTGGATCATCTTTACAATCATTACTCTGAATTATTTTTCAGGTAGACTACCTATTTCCTCTTCATTTGTTTGGTCTGGTGGGTTTTTACCTTGCTCCTTCATCTGCCGTGTAATTCTCTGTCTTCTCATTTTGCTTAACATACTGTGTTTGAGTTTTCTTTTCACGGGCCACACGTTTTTATTTACCATTGCTTTTGGTGTCTGCCCCCAGCAGGTAGGGTTGGTTAAGTGGGTTATGTAAGTTTCCTGGTGGAGGGGACTGGTGCCTGTTTTCTGGAGGATGAGCCTGGATCTTGTCTTTCTGGTGGGCCAGACCATGCCCAGTGGTGTGTTTTGGGGTGTCTGTGAACTTATTATGATTTTAGGCAGCCTTTCTGCTAATGGGTGGCATTGTGTTCCTGTGTTGCTAGTTGTTTAGCATGGGGTGTTCATCACTGGAGCTTCCTGTTCATTGAGTGGAGTTGGGTCTTAGTGTTGAGATGGAGATCTCTGGGAGATTTTCACCATTTGATATTATGTGGAGCCGGGAGGTCTCTTGTGGACCAGTGTCCTGAACTCGGCTCTCCCACCTCAGAGGCTCAGGCCTGACACCCAGCCGGAGCACCAAGACTGTCAGCCACCTGGCTGCTGGGTGACTATGGATTCCATAAAAAGCACTGAATGAAAAGGTTAAAAGCTGAGCAGTTTTCATTAGTCTGTGGAACTTTAATCCAAGGGTTGACTGCTTGTATTCTCACCTACAAATGAGGTTTTGGATGATACTCTGAAACAGGTATCTTATTACCATTTCTGCTCTCTTCTTTCATTCATGTGGTAAAATTGTGCTTAATTGACCTTTGAAGTTGGGGATAGTCATGTGACTTGTGTCAGCCAATGATATAGGAGTAAAAGATTATGTGTCCTTTGCAGGTTGAAAGCTTGTGAAAACAAGCCCTTTAATCTCTTCACCAAATGGTAGACACCCTGACACCTGGTATCGTTTAGTGAGGACAGTGTGGCATAGGGTCCAAAGCTAATCCCTGAAGCACATACAGAGTGAACAGAAAAGTAAACCCTGATTTTTAAGTCATTGAGATTCGGCGGTTGCTTGTTATACAACATCTATGGAACTATCCTTTCTGACATGTACACTTTTAAAGTAATTGTAAAACTACTATTGATCTAAAAATCCTAGAAGCTGATGTGCTTTGAGCTGTTTTCTCCTCTGGGATATGTCACCTCCTCTCCCCACGTGACTTGAAATGCTCGAGAATTTAATGTTGCAGAGATTACAACTCTGGTGTCAGCAACAACCCATGCACTCTGATTTATTTCCCATCAAAATCTATTGGATATTAATGTTGAAAAGATTGAATTCTGTGAGATCCTATGTCCACTGATTTCCATGTATACATGTACACAGTAAACATTACCTTCTCCATAAAAATTTTGCTTAGTTTATGGAAATCAGCATTAGTTCATCTACATGTAAAATGTGGTATCAAACATCTTTAGTTTATTTAGATACAATAGAAATTGATTTCAACATACCAGAGATTGAATTTGAAGAGCCCACAGAATATTTCCTTGGCTTTTTAATGTTCCATAAACATTATCATTCCAAAAGAATGGTCTAAGAATTTCTTAGAAAAAAATTGTTTTCTAAATTTTCTTCAGTGAAAACTCTATTTGTTTTCCAAATTAACCCTTCTTTACTGAGCTCCCACTGGTTAGTTTTATGTACTATCTTATGATGTCCTACAGGCAATTCATCAAAAAAATCCTTTTACATGTCAATCATATACCTATATTTCAAATTCTTGAGTAGGTGGAACCCACAGACTATCATGGCACTTCAAGCAAAGTTCTGTATTAATAAACTGTATTTGTGAAACACTCCAACTGGAAGTCAGGAAATAAATTAAGTGATAAGTTTAACTCTCATTTTCTAATCTCAGATTTTAAAACTGGTATTTTTCACTTAAAGAAACAGGTTTACTAAAGAGAACAACAGATAATCATCCATTATATATCTGAACTGCAGTGTAGAGAAAAAGAAGTTACTGTCTTTAATATTATACTTATTAAAGTATTTTAAGATTGAAAGTGCACACAAAGTAGGCAATCATTTATGCAATTCAGCACAAAAAAAAGATACTTCAATAGAAATATCCAACCCCTGAATTTGAGCCTGAAGTGTTTGCAAGGCTTCCATTTACAATATCACTCTTTACCTTTGTTGTGCCTTTTTTGTTTTTAAATGAAAGAAACCAGATCCTCTTCCTGATAGTATCAATGAGGTAAGCAAGTTTTGTCACTTTTACCTCCATCCACAAAAAAAAATTCTCTATGGATTTTGTATGATTTAATCTCTGATTAAATTCATCTTTTTCAGAATCATTATTTTTCTAAATTTTTAAATTTTCTGAATATATATACAGCACCTAAACATGACTTTATTAAAAGTTAATGACACAATAAGAATAAAATTTGCCTGCTTAGAATTGTTAACCAGTCCAAGCTCCTACTGCTCACTGCACAATAGGCCAATAAATTGAGACATGAGGTGTTGGGACAAGGAATAGTGACTTTATTCAGAAAGCTGGCTGACTGAGAAGATGGTGGACTAGTGTCCCAAAGAACCACTTTACCCAAGTTAGAATTCAGGTTTCTTTTATACTAAAAGGGGACAGGGTGTGGTTGTTTGTGGCAAACTTCTTGGTGCTGGAATCCTTTGTTCTTGCTGCTGTCCATGTAGGTCAGGTCACAGTGTTTCTGTAAACCTCCAAGACAAAGGTTATTCTCCATTCTGCAACTTTTTATCACTATAGGAATGGAAGGGTGTTATACCTTTAAAGGTCAGAGTCTTGAGAATAGGCTATCCTGTATATTGTAGGCTATAGACAACAGTCTTTTACAAAGGTGCAGAACCAGCTGGACTAAGCACAGGCAACAGAGCACAAGGCTTAGAGCTAAAAGAATAGATCCAATATTGAGTCAGGTTTGTTCTTTTCTGTTCTAAAATGACTTTTAACAAAAATTCTGAAGTTTTATAAGGGTATTGATAGATCAAGTCAATATTTTTTGGTTTTGGTTTTGGTTTAAGTTGGCTTTTCTTATTAACCCATAGATAGATCAAAGTGAGGAAAAAGAGATTTAAAAAATAAAAAAAATAGACTTGGTCAAAGACATACCTATTTTCAGAGATGCAAACTTGGAGAGAAATTTAACTTTCATTTTCAGTATGCTATCTATTACAGTTTTAAAAACATTTATTTTAATGCAAGTCAAGACCAATTCATCTTCACAGATATATTTAGAGGTAAACTAAGATTTAGGAATATTAACATATTAAGCTTTTTTGGTGTTTACTTCCACTTTTATTTAGTCACCACATAAACCATGTCCTGGATTAATTGAATAAAAGAGTGACATGACTGAATTCTTCTGTTTATGTCTAGATGAGTACTATCCCTTGGTTCAGTGTTTTAAGACATCTTTACTCATATCTAACTGGACCTGCTCTTAGGCAACAGAAAGGCCAGCCTGTTGATGAGCAGGTGCTGTGAGTTGACAATTAAAAAATTATAACATATTAAATCACATAAATATGCTTTGTACATAAAAGCTATTGGATATTTGAGTAACAAAGACACTCTGGATATTAGTTTGAACCTCATCTTTCATTTTAAAATAATCTAGCTCAAACCAAAAATATAGAGGGGGGAATTAGGTGTCTGCTGTGGAAAGATCATGGATCTTGTACTGTGAGGATGACTGGAGAGGGAAGATTGAGATCTTCACACTTTGCTCTTTCAGAAAAGGACATAAAATCCTCCCCTTTCAGCACGAGGCTGAGAATGACAGAATGAAGTTGGCCACCTACTACAAAAGCCTGTTATAAAACTTTCAAACCTAAAAAGACAACTGTTTAAACTCTAAATTATTCTCAAGAATGAGAATGTAATTGGCTAGATATATATTTAGCTATTCCAAATATGTAATTTGGAATCTTTTATTTAGCCTCTTGAGACCTCTGTCAAATGATCAGAGATTAAACAAAAACAATGAGAGTACTTTAATTCTCTAAGTAGGTGTTTGGACCAAATGTTCTATTAAGTTTCTTCTTTAAATTAGATCTTTGATTTATAATGCAGAAGGAGGCAAAGGAGTTTGGTTTTTGTTTTTTCCTTAATATCTAAGTTGACCTTTTCTTTTTTAAATCTCAGAAAAGGGAGTAAGAACAGACATCAGTTTGAGTACCAATTTTCCCAACTCTGGTTCCCACAGGCTCTCTTGAGGAAGAGTTTCCTCCCTCATCGTGAATGCTCAATGACTCAACTCCACCAATAGCCCTGGGATTCCAGAGGAAGTTTTGCAATGATACTCTGAGGCTTTGGCCCTGAGGAAGAAAGCAGGAATTTTAAGAGTTTTGACATATTATGTATCATTTTGTTCCCGTTCAACTGTAAGTTTAAAAAAAAACTGTTCAGAAGAAATTTTTCCCAAATACCTGGCACCAACTGCAGCATGGAGACCTCATGCAGGACGTTAAAAGAATAGCCATCCTGAGCCCCATCCCTGAGATGAGCTCATGATACCTGCCTTAAACCTCACTGGGAGGGGAGAACTTGAAGGTCACCCAACACTTTCACATTCCAGGCATCTGGGACCTGGAATGGGACCCCATTTCCTCACAGCATTGCAAAACTGTTCGTCTCAACTTTCTGAGGGCCTTTGGATATTTTAAGTCATTCTGGATGACATCATACAGCACAGATTAGAAGGCCTATAATAAGAAAAGAGAATAATTCTGTCCTCTCCTCCCCTCCTTTCCTCATTACTCCCCAAACCAACAACAAAACAATTTGGGTGATATTTCAGAAAAGGAATGTGATAAGGCCTGTTTTATTTTAAAACAGTAATTGTTGAAGCTATTTCCTTAGAATTAAGCATCATGATGTTATGTTGCTTTCCTTCCAAAGAAGAGAGGCTAATATTGCTTTTTTGTTTGTTTTTAATCTAGCAAGTCACATCTCTGAAAAGAAATTATTGACATATTGGATGCGAATATATCTGAAATAGCTCCTGGCTCTCAGAAGCCGGTGAATAAATGTGCATTTTATAAAGGATAACAGACATGATTAAATTTATTTGTAAACACAAAAACCTTATTTAATTGTTTTATATGTTTTCAACTGTTGTGCTTCCCAAACTTCGTTGTACATCAGAGTCATCTGGAGACTCAAAAAGCAACACCATGTTTTGCTTAAAGCAAATGACCTCTGCCCTCATCTTCAGGCAAAGTCAACTCTGATTTCCATATGGCTGGGAGAACCAGCTGCTGAGAGCCAAGGCTTTGTAATATCATAGGGACTTTACATCAAGAAAAGAATATGAAAAATTGACATATTTAGCTGCTAATCTATATGGTAAAAGTATGTATGACTTATATGGTAACTCCTTTCTAAGAGTTGTCATCAAATCCTGTAGAAAATTAAAATATTTTCAAAGAAACTCCTCCCTATTCCAGAATTTTTTCATCCTAAGTACAATTACAATAACTTAAATGTGTTTCTATTTCCAATAATTTGTTCAGGAACAAAATGTGAGTTTACATAAAGATCTTGTAAGAACCCAAGGTTATTATAAACATGAACCCCAAGTCATTTAATCATGCATCTGTCAAATTGAAACTCTGAGAATGAAGTAACAGGTTAAAGTATAATTCAGTGAGTGATGAAAATATAGTCTCCCTTGAATTATATTTCATAAACTGACTACTTATCAACATTAACAATTTTACCAAGATAAATAATTATTCAGATGGGGACAAAGAACATACAATAAAATATTTTGTAGACTGGGCTTCTATTTCTCTATATTCTTCTATTTTTTTCTATGACAACAAGTCTCCCTGTGTTATTTCAGAGCCCATCAGATGTCAGAGAGGGCTCTATGTGCTGATTGGCTTTGAGGGCAGTAAGCAATGATCTCTGTGGAGTGTTTGCTTGTTTGTTTTTTGTGTGTTTGCTTGTTCTGTTTTGTTTTGCTGGGTTCCGTTAGACATCTTCTGCACACACATAGCTCTCACCCAGCCAGTGGGCAGGAGAACGGCTTATCTCAGGACTTCCATAGCTCCCTCATTTCCAGAATCTCCCCATGAAACATCTGGCTGGAATGTATTTCCTGCTGATTCCCACTTGAGTCCATCACCACCTTTAATCAGCAAAGCTGGGGATTTTGCGTCCTACCCTGAATTGAAATTGAGTCAATCTGCCCCCTTTGACTGCAGAGCCACAGGTTTTTTGCACCCAGCCACAGCTCACGAAACTAGAGCTCTTGTCATCCAAGCAGGGACTGGGGGTGGGGGTGGGTTGAGCAGTCTCAGGGAGATGGCCAGAGACTCCTACTGTCTTTATCCAAAGCTCTCACTGGCTTTTAGGAATTAATACTTCTTGAAATGTTAGCTGCCTTTGGTCAATTTCCAGTGCCTTTAAACGATTGTTTTTGACAACTTCATACAGTTTTATAGTCTTTTATTGTGGAGATGAATTGCCAAGCTATTCGCACAGCTATTATCCCATTGATGTGTCAATCTGCAAAAGGCAAAATCATAGAGACAAAAGATAGGTCAATGTTTTCCGGGTACTTGGGGTGGAGAGAAGTCCTGACTACAAAGGAGGTACCAGGGAACTTATTGGGGTGATGGAAACATTCTGGATCTTCATTTTGATTTTGTTTACATGACTCCATGCATTTGTCAAAACGCATAAAATTGACATTAAAACAGGGTGAATTTCTTAAGGTAACTGATACCTTAAGAAACTTGGTTTCACAATAACCATAATCTAGTCTGTGGAGTCAGACTACTTAGGTTCAATTCCTAATTCTACCTGTGAATATATGAATGACCTAGGACAAGTTACTTAACCTCTGTTTCATATCCCAACATTGCCAAGTAAGTATGATAACTATATTAATTTCCTATTGCTGCCAGAACAAATTACCACAAACTTAGTGGCTTACTACAAGACATATATTACCATAAACTTCTGGAGTTCAGAAGTCTGAAATGGACCTCATCAGGCTAAAATGAAGGTGTTGGCTGGTCTCTGTCCTTGCTGGGGTTCTGGGGACGATCTCCCTCCTTGTCTTTTACAGCCTCTAGGGGCTGCTGGCATTACGTGGCTTGTAGCCCTTCCTCCATCTGCAAAGTGCACAGAAGAGCATCTTCAAATCTCTCTCTGACTCTGACGCACTACCTTTCCTCCACATTAATAACCTATAAGGGGAAAGAATATATATAGATACATATATACTCTTTTTTAGGTTCTCTCTTTATATATACCTGAATCATTGTGCTGTACACCTGAAACTGACAAGACACTGTAAATCAACTATACTTCAATAAAATAATATTTAGAAAGAAAGAAAGAACACTGGTTGTTACCTTGGGCTCACTGAATAGTCTTAAATCTCCTTAATTTAAGAGCTAATTAATACCCTTAATTCCATCTGAAACCATGCTGCTTGCCATGTAATATATGATGTAATACAACATATCCACAGGTTCCGGGGATTCAGAACTGGACAACCTTGGGACATCTGCCACAATAATAGTACCTATGTCCTGGGTTTGTTGTGAAGCCTGAGTTGTGAATGCAAGCACCTAAAACAACACCAGCACATACATGTGCTCAGTGATTGGCTCTATCATTATTATCATTGTCACTATGCAGCTCCTGATGTTGGGGTCAGGCACGGAGTAAGCAGAGAGTGTGGGACGATGTTGGGATGCAGTGGTCCACACAATCCTGCCTGGCCCTCAACAGAACCGAATGTGAAAATGCCAATATAGTAACTTTCACCCAAAGGCAAGAGTTGCCATTAAGCCTGCATCCTTCTTGCTTTCTGTCCTAATGTCAGAATTATGCAGAAGCAGATCCTTGTACAAGTTAGCCCCCTTAGTATGTGAGGGAGAGAAAATTGTAAATACTATCTAATTTCCGGGTCCCCCGGTCAGAAACAAGATGAATAAAGTGACTGCGTATCACACAAAATGGGCTTATACACAGAATTCCATAAAACTCAATGAAAATGCTTTTGATGGATACATAGACACAAGCCTGCCCTCAGGCACCGTGAACTTCTTTATTATACCCAGCAGGATATGTCATTCTCAAGCTTGTGGACACTGACAGACTGGGACAGGAGCAAGCCAGGTGTATTTCTCAAACTTCTAAGAGGTCAGTTAGAATAGAAGCCATTATTCTCAGTAGAAGGTTATGCAAACCAGGTAATCAAAAGAGAACTTTAAGGATTCAAACTTAGAAACTTTGTTTATTCCTTTCTATATTATTGCTGTTTCATGAAATAAAAAACTCTCATTTTTTCAGATTAAAAAGTATGTATTTCCCATGTATGTATTTGGCCCCCTATCATGTTATGTAGATGCATTTTTATTTAGTAATTATATAGAGCTACTTAAAAGTAACTAAAGGACGTTAAGGCTAATTTGGCTCAGTAAAATCAAGTATTAAAAATGTGTTTGTCATAAGGAAGTTAACTTCTGAAAGAAATGCAAGTTCACACCAGACTAGTAAATTTTGAACAAACGTGTCATACAACCAAAGCACTGCTCAAAAAATGCATGGTTTTAAATGTCACATTAATACATAAAACACTACAATGAATAAAATAGTCAAATAAATCAAGAAAGCATTGATCTTGGGAGATTATAAAAAATAAACTTATGGCAAGTAAGTGAAATTAATATAAAAAGGCTCTAATGGATTAAATATCATTAGATTAATAGAATAAAAATAAATCTAAGTATCATTTTCTTTAAAATACAAAAAATAGGTAAACCACTAATCATTGAAACAAGAAAAAAAGAGTGAAAGCATGAATACAAAACATTGAAATATTTTTGTGGCAATAACCATGGACAGAGAAAACACTAATAGAGTAATGAGAGAATATTTTGCTCACTATTCTGCTTGATAACAATGAAAACTTGTATAAAATGAATTATTTTCTGGGAACATATAAATTAAAATTAAACCCAGAAACCTTATACAATATTACCAGACAAATCACTCTTAAAAATGTCACTATAAAGCTATTCTTTCCAAAACTCAAAAGATCAAACAGTTTCACAGGGATTTCTACCAAACTTGTAAGGAAAAATTAACTACAATACAATTCATGCTCTTCAAAAAATAAAATAAAATACAACAGGGAAAAGAATGTAAAGAACTCAAATACTCTTTAGGAAATAATTATAATATGGATTCTGAACCCAGAACAATAGCAGAAAGGAAAGCTGAGTAAAAATCATTCTCACTGAATGATTATGAATGTAAAAATAAAAGTAAATAGAATTCAAAAAACACATTAAAATAATAATACAGCATAAGAACTCTTATTTACTCTAAGAATTCAAGGATGGTTAAATGTTAGTATATCTATTTATATAAATTTGAAGATTAATTGAGGAAACAATAAATAGAAGTCATATAAATGTCCTTCATACATATTTAAAGGGCATTTACCAAGAAGCTAACATAATTACTAGTATTCTCAATAATCTGACATTAAAGTTACCTGTATAAATCATGCTTAATTGGGAAACATTAACAGCATTTTAACTGAAATCAAAACTAAAACAAATATATCTTTTTTCCTCATTTTAATTAACATTGTTTTGAATGTATTAGTCAGTGCAGTTAGATCAGAGAAGATATATGAAGTTTGAAATTTATATTATCATGATATTTAGATTATATGATTGCTTTCGAGGGGAAAAGAATAAAAGAATCAGCTGAAAAAAAATTATAAGCAGTAATAATAGTTACTAAATTTGAGTGGAAAATTAAATATACAGAAATCAATAATCTTCACATCACTAAATAACTGCCAGTTGGAAGACATAATTCATTTGAAATAAAACAAAAAAAGTAAAATATCTAGGAATAAACTTAAGAAGCCTACAAGATGTACATAACTAAAAACTTAAGTGCTACTAAAGAATGCAAAAAGAAGTTTGAACAATTATAAGGAACATGTTTTTATTAAAGAGAAAGACTTCACATCATAAGATGTTAAATCTCTTCCATCAGCTTACAAAGTTTTCAAGATTACAATAAAAACACAATAGTCATTTCTTTTGGGGACTAAACACACTGACCTCAAATTTCACAATAAAAAATAAAAAGAACTTAACACCAAAAGCATGATCCATGAAGATATATATGATAAACTGGCCTTCATTAAAATTTTAAAACTTCTGCTCTGCAAAAGACAATGTCAAGAGAATGAGAAGACAAGCTACAAACTGTGAGCAAACATTTTCAAAAGACACATCTGATAAAGAGCTTGTATCCATAATATACAAAGAATTCTTAACACCAGGAATAAGGTTGCAAACAGCCCAATTAAAAATTGGGCTAAAATCCTTAACAGATATCTCACCAAAGAAGATATACTGAGAGCAAATAAGCATAAAAAAAGATGCTCCTATGTTATCAAGGAAATGCAAATTAAAACAATAAGGTACTACTACACAATTATTAGCATGGCCAAAATCCAGAACACTGACAACATCAAATGCTGCTGAGGATGTGGAGCAACAGGAACTCTCATCCATTGCTGATGAGAATGCAAATGGTACCTACAGCCAATCTGGAAGACAGTTTACAGGTCTGGTTTTTTTGTTGTTTTTTTACAAAAGTAAACATACTCTCACTATAATACCAAGAAATATGTCCTTTGTTACTCACTCAAAGGGACTGAAAACTTATGTCCACAAAAGCATCTGCACATAGATGTTTAGAGCAGCTTTATTCATCATTGCCCAGACTTGGAAGCAACCAAGATGTCCTTCAGTAGGTGGACAGATAATTAATCTGTGGTACAGCAGACAATGGAATACTATTTAGCACCAAAAAGAAATGAGCTCTGAAGCCACAAAAACACATGGAGGAAACTTAAATGCATATTACTGTATGTGAAAGAAGTGAAAGTGAAAGCAAAAGTGAAAGAAGCCAATCTAAAAAGGCTACATATTATATGATTTCAGCTATATGACCTTCTGGAAAAGGCGAAACAATAGAGACAGTAAAAGATCAGTGGTTTCCAGGGTTTGGGGGTGAGGGGGAGAGATGAATAGACAGAACACAGAGGATTTTTTAGGACAGTGAAACTACTCTGCGTGATACTAAAATGAAGAACGCATGCCATTATACATTTGTTCAAATCCACAGGACATACAAGACTAAGAATGAACCTGATGTGAACCATGGGCCCCGGGAGATGATGATGTGTTTCTGTAGCTTCACCAACTACAACAAATGTACCATCTGGTCAGGGATGTTGATAATGAGAGAGGCTATGCCTGTGCGGGGGTAAGGAGTATATGGAAAATCTCTGTACCTTCCCCCTCAATTTTGCTTATAAACCTAAAACTACTCTAAAAAAGTAAAATCTTAAAAAAATTTAATAAGAGAGTACTTCCCATACCTAAGCTGTGGAAAGCTGAAAAGAAGGCTTCTCTTATTTTAACAACAAGAAAAAGACAGAAAAACTACAAAATCAAACATTTTCTTAAACCTTTCAAAGAGCTGATGTCACAAAGTAACACCAAGTAACCTGGAAATCCAATAAGGGGCAGGGCCCCCAGGAGAGAGAGGGACGGTATGAACTGTCTCATTTAGGGCAGGACACAGGAAGATGCTAGGACCACCAGACAAGAAGGTAAGAAGGGATCTTCTAAAATTTTAATAAATTACTGAAGACTGGGTATAGGCTAGTATGACATGATGAAACTGCTGATAGCCCCAGACACAAGAACTTACCTTTACTTACAAACCCTTTTCCACAGACTTCCAGCAGGTACACAAGTGAAAGCTTGGGGGCAGGGCAGGAGACAGGCATGGAGGAGGGGATGGAGGGCGGGATCCCTACTCCCTGCCACCCTGGGAAAGGCAAACCCTACTCCCCTGCTCACTCCCTTGTCTCTTCAGAAGCAAATGTCTTCAGGAGAGAAAATGACACCTGTCAGCCCTGGGGCTTAAGTTAACATCCACTGAGGAATTCCTTCAGCAGGCTCAGTGATAGACTTACCCTGGCTGAGGAAAGAACCAATGAACTTGAAGATGGGTCAATAGAAATCAGCAAAACTTAAGCACAGAGAGAAAATAAGCATAAAAACAAATAGAACAGAGCATCGAAGAGCTGTCAGGAAACATCAAATCATCTACATACTTGTAATTGAAGACTCAGAAAGAGAACAGACAGAGTACAAGACAGAAGCGATATTTGAAAAGATAATGGCCATAATTTTCCTAAAATAATGAAAGACACCAAAATTGAGAGTCAAGAGGTTAAGAGAACCCAAAGCAGGATAAAAACATATAAGTCATAGACAGAGACATATCACACTCATACTGCTGATAAAGATAAAAAGGAAATTTTGAGGGTAGGCAGAGGAGAGAAAGACCCACCACATACAGAGAAACAATGATGAAAATTACTGCTGCTTCTCATCAGAAACCGTGTAAGTGAGAAGATAACAAATGTTATCCTTAAAATTCTGGAAGAAAAAAAAAAACAAAAATACGCCATCTCAGGTATCTATACCTTTAAGAGATATTTCTCAGCAATGAAGGTTATTTTTCAGACACACAAATGTGGTGAGAAAATATTGCCTGAGAGTCCACTGAAGAACTGCTGCCCTAGCGTTAAATGTTTTTGTGAGGACAGAAGAATGTCCCAAATCATTGTCCTAAGCTTCCACCTTAAGAAACTAGGAAAAGAAAAACAAATTAAACCCAAAGTAAGCAAAGGGGAGGAAATAATAAAGCACAGAGCATAAATCAATTGTGTTGAAAACAGGAAAGTAGTAGAAGCAAATCAGTGACACCAAAAGCTGGTTAAAAACAATTAATACAATTGATAAACCTCTAGCCAAATTGATGAAGGAGAAAAAAGACATGAAAAACAATATTCAGATCCTACTGATATTAAAGTGAAAAGGAAAATGCAATCATGTAACTGGATTATAAGACATGTAACGTAGACATAAAATAAAAAGTGTGTGGTATGAATACAAGCAGTCAAACTATGCAATGGACAAAAAAGAAAACCTTAAAGACTGACAGCACTAGATAGATCAATATAGTTACATATGGAACCACAAAGTATGAGCATAATAGTGATTACTTAAGGAGAAGTGTCAAGGAAATGGGAAATTAATGGAGAAAAATTAATTTGGATTCTTTATCTCGCACCTTGAAATTTTGATATGTTAAATTTATGTTTGGTGTGTTAAGTGTATGAAAATGAGAAATGTAACACTGTAAAGTTAATTTTAAAAGAATACATTAGAAAGCACCTAGCATAAGGTGAAATACTGATGAATATGATTCCATCAAAATTAAGGAGTTTTGCTTTACAGAGAAAGTCTGAGAGAAAATTGGGGGAAAAAATTCAAGGAAACAAAAACCAAGACTATGTTATGTAGAATATGAGTCTCTTACAAGTTTGAGAAACATGACTTGCATTTCAAGTTGTGACAAAAAGACAATATGTGTGAATAGGAAGTGAAACTTCATAGACTGAAAAACAGATTAAGATATTTCAAATCTCCCTAGTCATTAGACAAATGCAAAGTTACATCATTATCTATCACTTTCTATCCATCAAATTAAAATAATTAGAAAGCTATATGATACCAAATGTTGACAAGGATGAGAGAAAATAGGAACCTCATGTGTTTCAGGTAGAAGTATAATCTGACAAAGCTAATGTGTGGAAAATTTGAGGACATAGTAACTGTGAGTATGGCCCAGTAATGTTACAGTTGGATGTAGAAACACTTGTGTATAGGCACACACAGGGGTGCATATGCATACATTTATTACAGCATTGTGATCATGAAAGCTGGATGCAGCCTATGTGTCCATTTCTGTGAAATAAATTAGGAAGCAATCATAGACATGTGAAAGAAGATCATTAGGAAAAAATCATAGACGTGAAAAAAGATCCTGCAGCAATTCAGAAGCAGTAACCATGAACCATGCTTAGAGTAATAACAATACCATTAAAGTAATTTCTAAATACACACACACTAAACAATATTTCACAGTTTACAAAAATACACACATATCCAAGGAAAAACCCCACACACATTAGTGATGCCTATGGTGGAGGAAGATGAATAAATATATTGGATGGCCAAGAATAAAGGAAAAGGAAAAAAAAAGAATAATAGAGGACACTCACACAGACCAAAACTATAGTATAGTACAGCGAATAATATAGCCTCTGCATTTGACCTCCCAACACACACACACACACACACACACACACACACACACACACACCACCCACATACTTAGACAGACGCACATGCACACAAAAAGTTAAACAAAAAGCCAGAAAATTAGACAAACCTTTGGTATGAGAGCTGGTCAGAAATATTATGGTACATTCATGCAATGGAATATTTATGAAGTTGTTAGAAATAATGAAGTGCTAATGGGAAACAATCTCAAAGGTTTACTATTAAGGTAACATAGTAAAGTTCCAAACTATGTGAAGAGCATGGTACTATTTGCTTTATAAAAGAAACAATATATAAGTTAATACTTGCACATACACAGACTAAGTCTGGAAGGACACAGAAGAAAATGATAATGGTGATTGCTTCCAGTAAAGATAACTAGATACCCACATGACAGTAGTCGGATGGGAGATTTACATTTTACAGCATATCATTTATTTTAAATTTTGTAGTCTATTTGCATTAGCAATTCAAACAAATAAATAAAATGCATTGTTAAAGAAAACTTAACACCAATAAAATAATTGTCTACTTTAAAGTCAGCAATGAACTTATCATAGGCTAGATTAGTTCCAAGAGTAAAATCTAAATAGTTGTGATATTTTGATTAAGGTGACAAATGAGAATAACAAAAACAGGACTGCTATGAAGTCAGAAAGTCTAAAAAATGTCCATGCTTTGTTTAAAATTTATTTTATATTCAAACACAGCTATCTTTATCCATACTTGCAACTCTTAGTTTTTATAATATTTAATATATTACAACCCTTGGAAGTAAAACAATGACTTTGATGAGTCAGCATTTCATTTAGAAGTCAGAATAATTAGTAGGGTGGTAACAATCCCTTTTAGGACACAGCCAGCATTTCCTCTTTTAAATAGCCAAGGATCCCTAGGTGCTAAGGGGCTCAGTGAATTCCCCGTGACAATGCCAAACGCATCAATGTGCAGATGTGCTGGGAAGGACCTTCCCAGTGTGAGAACAGATTCCAATTCCTGTCTCTCTCTGGAGTACTTTCGTTAGAGCTTCACTTTAACCTCAAAAGCCATTCACTTAAATTGTCCTTGATACATGTTACTCATTGCTCTCTGGTACACTTTCAGACTTCTATCAACTGGCACTCAGAAAGCTCCGAATCATTAAATCGAGGACAATATCTTTCCTAAATCTCTCTATTCACCTTACTTAACAGATCAGGGTAATTCTATCTCACACCAACCCTGCAAAATCTTTATAAGTACATTTTCGATTTCTAGAGCAGAATCTATAATTAGTGAGGACCTCAAAGACAGCCTTTACTCAGGAACTGGACACTGACTTATCTTGAACATGTTGTGATCTTGTTGAAAACAATACTATGTGCTCTTAAGAAAGTGTACAGAGAGAATAAGAAAAGAAAAATGGAGAATAATGCTAATGCAGATTTATACTTCCCCAGATCTGACTCCCAGAGAATTAAAAGTACAAGAAAGATTAACTACTCAGCTAAAAAAAAGAACATTTTATTTAATATTAAAATGTTAGTAAGATATTCAAATATCTCCTTGCTTAATAATTGAGAAAGGAACTGCTAATGTGGATAGTCACTAGTAATGTGATTTAATTTACAGAATTTAAGGAGACAATACCATTAACTTTGGTAATATTTTCAAAAGGAAATACTCCCATATGTCTAGGTAGATAAGTTGAAAACACAATGTTATTCCCAACTTTTGCACATAATAAAAACAATAAAAATTAAAACACAGCCAGATAAACAGGAATGAATCAGTACTGATTTCTCTTCCACATGGAAGGGAGGTGAGGTAAGCTGTTGTGGTGTTTGTTCGATTTTTACCTGTGGTTTTCTTCAGGCATTGGGACGCTTTCCCATAAAGGGAGAGGGAGAAAATATTTTAGACTGTGTAGCCCCAGTGGCCTCTGTGACAGGAACCCAGCCCTGCCGCTGGAGTGCCATAGACAGCAGGTCAGCTAGCGGACCTGGCATGTTCAAATAAAACTTTATTTACAAAAGAGGAGGCAGGTCAGATTTGGTTTTCAGTGTGTGGTAGTTTGCCTACGCTGATCTGTGTAGTTAGACATGAATGATTCATAAAGGTTTAGTGAAAAGCAAATAATAACTCCAATTCCCAAATCTCTTCAGCCACGTGTCTTTTGCGACTCCATAAATGCACCATCTGATATCGCTTGATACCACTTTATTACCATACATTCATCTCCTTTCCTCTCGGATACACATTAATTATAAATGGTAGAATTTGTGGATTATGTTTTTGTTTCACAATTTCTTTTCTGATCTATGGTGAGGATCTCACAAAGAAAACCATATTGTTTTAGCAAATACGTTACAGAATCCCAGTTCTCTTATTGGCTATGACGGAGAATGCTGCTCTGAATGTGGAGGTACAGATATCTTTTCAAGTTAGTGTTTTGTTTCCTTTGGATGTACTCCTAGATGTGGAATTGCTAGATCGTATGGTAGCTCTATATTTAGTTTTTGAGGAATTTCTGTACTGTTTTCCATAGTAGCTGCACCATTTACATTCCTACCAGTGCACAAGGGTTCCCTTCCCTCCTCAGTTTTACAGACACTTGTTGTTTTTCTTTTTGATGACAGCCATTCTAACAGGTGTGAGGTAATATCCCATGGTGGTTTTAATTTCATTTGCCTAGTGACTAGCGGACGTTGAGCATTTTTTCATATACCTGTTGGCCTTTCACATATCTTCCTTTAAGAAATATCTATTTAGGTTCTTTGTGAATTTGTAATTGAGTTACTTGGTCTTTTGCTATTGTGCTCTATGAGTTATTTATATATTTTGACTATTAACCCCTTATCAGATATATGATTTGCAAATATTTTTTCTCATTTCACTGGTTGCCTTTTCACTCTGTTGATGGTTTCTTTTCTTAAGGCTTTTTAATGCTGTTCTCTCTTTTGATAGCATATGCAATACACAGAAATTGTCTAGGTCATAGGATAGTGAGTAGCACAAACTAGATGCAAATACATGCTAGTTTTATTCTACTCTGTCTATTTCTTCACTATCTATAACAAATAGCAGTCTCTCTGCTATAGTTATACAGTTACAAAAGTTTTCTCTATGACCAGCATGGCTAATGAACATATCTAGATAGTTAAGTGATACATTGAGAGAACTTTTGACAACTCATATATTGATTAATATTTTGTGGAAAAAGATCTTTTAAATAGCAGAATAATTATATGCCCCGGTACTTAAGACTCTGTCTATTCTAGACTACTGCGAAATAACTGATGAGCAATGGAAATTTCAATCGTGTTTATGTAACATCATATTCCCAGATACCTTATCATTATTAACAAGCTTTATTCTTTCAAGTTCTCTGAAGCCTTTAGAGTTGGTAGTAATACAGTTGACCCCTGAACAGCATGAGGATTAGAGGCACCAACCTGTATGCAGTCAAAAATCTGAGTATAACTTGACAGTCAGCCTCAGCAGCAGGGGTTTTGCATCCCTTGATTCAGCCAGCATTGTCTGGTGTAGTCCTATAGGCCATATTTATTGGAAAAAATCAGCATGTAAGTGGACCCACACAGTTCAAACCCATGTGCATTTTGCAGATACAGAGATGGGCTCCCAGGGGCTAATTGATGTCTACAAAATCAGACAATTCGTTAATGATAGAACCTAAATTAGAACCCAGATTTTCTTCCTTTCTCATTGGATGTACAGTCTACTAAATTCCAGAACAGTTAATAGTCTTGAGGTAATAATATCAAGATATTAATATCAATCATATCACATAAGACAATAATATCAATAATATCACATAATAAACACTATAAATGTGACTCTAAACCCAACACATTGAGGTGTCTGCCAAGGGTGAAGAGGAGAGTTAATTCAGAAAAGCTTATTGGGGCACAGGGACCGAGAGGGCAGAGACATAGTCAAGAAAAGATTTTTTACAGCAATTAAACTGCTAACAGTTTCAAGAAGAGAAGAAATAAGACCTGGTTTTTAAAGCACAAGGCTGACAAGAACGAGACTGGCCCCAGATGGTAGGTGGGGACCAGCAGAGATCTGAGACAGCTTCTGCCTCTCCTGCAGGGGGCTGGAGCAAGTACCCTGGCTTCTCCCTAGGGAGTCAAGGAGGCCATCCTGTCTATCCTTTCTGGAAACTCTGGGGCCTTGATCCACCATCGGGAGAAAAGTCAAACTTATTTTCAGCTCCTACTGCCTCTTGGGGAAAGGGGCAATGACATCGGTATATACCTGCCACCCAGCCTGATTGGTTTAGTCCCAAGGAAAGACAAGGCAGTTTGCCATTGTTTGGGGATTTATTCCTAACCATTAGGAATTCTTATACAAGCCATCCTCTCTCCCACTGAATAGAGAATCACTTTCTCTTTCAAACAAGGTTTTGCATTTTCCGTGCATGACGGTTTGTTAGAAACAAGAGAAAACAGTTCCTCTCCATGTAAAACAGGCAACTTTCTGAAGAGGAAAACAAAATGTATTCTTCATGGAAATAATTTTGGTAACAATAGAACTTTGAGTTCTCTCCAGAAAAACTCGTGTGTGTGTGTGTGTGTGTGTGTGTGTGTGTGAGAGAGAGAGAGAGAGAGAGAGAGAGAGAGAGAGCAGGGTGGCAGTTGGACACAGACCCAGGCTCACACCCATATACATTCTCAGATATCACTCCAGTCTTGTAGGGAGAAAATGAGAAAAATCCAATAGTCAGAGTTCTTAGACACCATGATACATTACAAAATGTCTTAGTAGACCATTTTGCCTTTATAAAGACTAGACTTTTAAGTAGTTCTGTGCAACTATGTGGAATATAAAACCCAGACACGATGCTTCAGCCTGGCTACCCGGTTTAACCATGCAGAAGCCTAAAGTGTCACACTTGTTTACTGTGGCCCTACGTGTAGAAGCTCAAAGCAGAGACAATGGATCCACATGAAAGCCATAACAGATAAAGGAGTATGGCATACACAGCCTACTCTCAAATTGTTCAGATAAAAAAAAAAACACAGTGTGTGTGTATATGTGTATATGTGAGAAAGAGACAGAGAGACAGAAAGAGAGACAGACAAAGGCAGAGAGAGCAAGAGAGAATAACAAAGCCAGTTTTGCAAGATGTTAAAAATTGGTCAGTCAAGGTCAGAGACAAAGCATCTATCATTTACTGCTGCTGAGAACCAACCAGAAGACTTTCCCCCCATCACAACTTCTACTTCTCATCACTTGGAGCAGTGATAATTTGCTAATTCTATAGCAGGAAAGACTGTCAGTGTTTAAGTGAAATTCTTCATCTTTGACCATGCGTTTGTGGCATATGTTTAGTGAGGGGTTATGTTTTGCATATTTTCTCTTTGGTAGATTGTGACAGTTTAATTGTTACTCAGTTTTCAGATTTATTGACTGTTATCTTGTGCAGGACATTCTTGTGAAAAGAACATTTCTGGGCTTAAATATCTGAGCAGAATAAGAACAGCTGAATCATCACTAGATTACATCTCTAAGGTCCTTTATCCCCCAAAATCTCTTTTATATTTTACTTCCTCAATTTTCTTTTTAATTCGGGATGAATTTAATTATCTCCCCTCAGCACTTCTGTCTTTCTAGGGAGGAAAAAGTAATGCATTCATGGTCATGATTAAGGTGAAGTGAGGTTTGTTGTCATGCTTGTTCTTTCCTACATAATTTCAATTTCTTAATTGAGGCTAGAACTGAAAGAAACTTATTATAATGGGGATTCTAAAAATACTAACTCATGCCTAAGATTGCTTGCATTCTTACAAGTAAAAGAAAATTGTTGAAATAATTGGTTTGTTGCCAGTCAAATGCTTTCAATTTTTGTTACTTCTCAGCACTGGCTTGTAGAGTTATTGTTACACAGTTTGGCTGCAGTGCTAATCTGGCATTGGCTAAAAATATCCAGCATCAGGAAGGAATGATGTTCTGGGACAAACATAGTTGGCAACAATCTTTCCAGTGGTAACCAATGTTTGTTTGTTTTGTAAATCATTGGCTAAACAATGTAAAAGGCAAATGTATCTCCTCTTCCTTTTCTTTCCCAAGAATCTAAAAGGAACTGCTGGCAAATGCAGCTGAGAGGTAGGCTAGTGACCTCTGCCAGGCACTGGGTCTAGCTGGAATTCACAGGGTGGGAGAGGTTACAGGGCAAAGGGCTCACAGACCATCCTACAATAGCTGCAACCCTGCAGGAAGTCTATGTCCAAGGGTTTCATTCCTCCTTTCATCAATAACACTCAGAGACATCCTGGACCATAATAGGGAGCCTGCTTTAGGGAAAATAAAAAAAATATATGTAAAAGTGTAATAAGGAAAGCAAGGAGGAGGGCCTGGTGTCTATCCTCTGGGTCCCTGAGTCTGCATCCCTTCCGAGCACAGAGATCTCTGCCAGCCCCAAGGAGGCCGTCAGGAAGATGCTGACAACGGGGACCAAGCCCACTGCTACAAGAAGGACCAGGAAGGACCCCAGGACCACTGAGCCCCGCAGACAAGCTAGGGAGCCACCTCTTCACTGTGGAGGACCAGCCTTTGAGGACCCCTCTTCAGCCCCCTGGCCCAGACCTGCCTCTCTTGCCAGATGGAGGGGCAGGGGCGTAGGGGAGGCACACCCTTCACCCCTTTTGCAAAAGCCCTCTCTTCCCCTAACCTTCCTTCTCCCTCCATCCCTAGTGGCTCTAAATCCTCCAGTCCCTCTTGGGCTGAAGCAGACCACGTGCGCCCCAGGAACCCCAGTTTGGGGCGGCCTTTACTTTATAAAGCATGCAATTATACTGATACCTTTAAATAAAATTAATGGTAGGTATTAGGATGAAACTGAGCAGGGTGAAAATAATTTTTTTAATTCAGTAAAAACTCACCAATTAAAAAATAGCTTTAATTCACTCATTCAATAAACATATATTACGTACTTATTATATGCCAGGTTCTGTGGTCCACAAGGCAGGTCTCTACACTCAGGAAACTTGCAGGTAAAACACTTAAGGAAAATTTTACCCCTTAAGTATTAATTTTTTAAAGTAAAAAGAGATTAATTTGTGGTGGTTGAAATTTTTTAATGTGTGTTTTTATTGTGAAAGACATTTGTTTAAATGATGAAAATGCCAAGAATATAATTTAATTTTTTTTTTTTTTTTTTTACAAATTACAAGTGATACAATTTATGAAGACCCTTTGACAATTGTCTGGAAAAATATACTAATAATGTTTTTTCTAAATCATTTTTCTAGTATTTTCATTTGTATTGTAATTTACTTTGCCACTCTACAAAGAGTGTTAAAAATCAAACATGTATTTCCAGGGATCTGCATGGTCAATAGATTAGAATATTGCTGTTTTGCAGAAAATATTTTTATTTCCTGCTGTGACATCCAGCCCACTTCAAGTTTTAAAGATTCAGACACGCAGCTGATATTCACAATGCTGTTAATCTTCCTACAGAGACATTCAGGGGAAATTACCAAGTCAGGGTAGGAAAAAGTTAGCACCATTTAAAAAATGACTTCTATTCAAACAATATTGTCATTGTCTAAAGGCCAAGGTCTTCTTGGAACTGTAAAAGTTTTCATGATATCAGCCCCTACTGTTTGTTAAGCAATAAGCAGTTCTTGCTTTCCAAAATACGCTCTATGTGTTTCTTCCCAAGAAATGCTATCCTTGAAGGAGAAGATGGCATTGTTTTAAAAGTACTGCTTAATGAAATCATTTTGCTATGATTGATTTTTAAATAAATATAAAACCATACTGATACTTTTATATAAAAATCAATGTTATCTATTAGGTTGTAGTAGAACAGGCTCTACATTAAGAGTGGAAATCATTTTTTTAAGTCAGCTAAAACTCACCAGCTAAAAAATAGCTTTAGGGAAGCCACCCTCATTAATTTTTTTAAAAAGTCTAACTCAACTATAAAATGACAATCCAATTAAAACTAGGCAAAGGATCCAAACTTGCATTTCTCCAAAACAAGATATACAAATAGTTAAGAAATATATGAAAAAATGGTCACCTCATCAGCCATCAGGGAACTACAAGTCAAAACAGGAAAATACCCTTCCCACGCCTCCACCAGGATGACTACAATTTTCATAGAGTGTAGCCTGTATGGCCAGAGCTCTGTGGAAATACGTTTTTTAAAGTTTATTTAAATATTAAGTTATTAGGGCTAGTATTCTCTAATACTGGTGTTAAAGTACTGCAATTAGAATGCTATTACCAAAAACATTGGAATACCTCTGTATTCCTGGGTAAAATTCTAAATATATAGGCTAATAACAGTATAAGTTTAAAATATTTTGATAAAAATGAGTAGTATGAATTTGAGAAACTAATATTTTAAATACTTGATGGAAATACTTTGGCTTTACCTCCTAAATAAGAATGTCTGTCTGCTTAGCGTCATTACAATTGTGCTATAAAGAAAATGGAAGGAAAATTAATTCTGTTCCAAGAATGATTTAAGAAATAGGGAAGCATCTTAACCAGATGTGATATTGAAAACATGTTTGTCTATTTGCAACTCTTCACTGAATAAAATGTCGGAAAGAGAACAGTCACTTATGAGACAGGACCTGGCAGCCTTTCACTACCACCACAGAACTGTTTGAAAGCAGAAACAGAGGAATTTGCAAAAAGCAAGTGCAATAGATAAAACAAAAATTAGAAGCACCCTGGTAACTAAACTGAACGAACTAAAACCAACAAAAGTAAATTGGGCACTGAATCTTAGGGGAAAAGATTCTGAAATATTCACACACACAAAAATGGCTCATGAAGTCATTTGTTTCATAGAAAGTTTGCTTCATCAAGGACCACGAATCATTCATAAACACTTAACTCATGGAGAGTTTCCATGGAGACACAGAAGGCCCAACATGGAAACAATTTTTATAGGTTCTTAACCCACATAATGGCCAAAATTGTCTAGAATTGTGGTTACAGCTTAAGCTATAATGGCCACAAGCAATTCTATAGAAAAATCATTTTATTAACAATAAGGAAATAATAAATCACAATATTCTAAAGCAATAGACCACAAACATTCATGAGTTGCTATGCAAAATGACATGTCCATATTTCTTAAAGTGTAGACTATTGATAAAACTATTGATTCTGTTTCTTTCCTTTAATATATTTTGTATGATTCACTGTGTTTGAATAAAACCAACATTAGTTGTTGCTATGGTACTTATGTCTTCAGGACACATTTCCTACAAAATAGTTTATGAAACTAAACTTATGTGAAGACATTTTTATTTATATGTATGGTGATACATACAAGGAATAAAAGGTATTATTAAAGGGCACAGATGAAATGCTATTTGATGCTAGTTACTCTTAACCTGTATTAAATAATCACTGCTGGTCTCTACACTTTCCTCTTTCATTTAGTGGAAAGAAAATTGCAGGACTATTTTGTGCCACCACCATAGCGCTTCCTAGATGAGAGGATTACTACAACTATTTTGCTTCATCTTTAGATTTCTCTAGCCTAATCTCCTTTTTATATTGGAAAGAAAAGACATTCTTAAGAATGGATCATTTGAGTTGACACACTGCAATTCTCTTTACTCCCCATCCCACCTCTAATATTCCTGAATAAATTGAGAACTAAAATGCTGTTTTATTTCCTTATAAGAGCCCCAGTTATACTATCTATGAATAGGTAGGATCTGGTGATTTATTCCACTGTTTCTTGCATTAACTCCAGAGGACTAGAATTATGAAAAAGTTTACCTTTTCCCCTTCATTAGATCCATTGCTTTCACTGACAAGAAAATCTAGTGGTAGCAAGAGAAGCAGTAGGGCTGCATTTTTAGAATAAGAATAAAGAGAGAAGTAAAAAAAAAAAGAGTAACCAAAAGGGGGGGAAAAAAACTCTTGAAGAGGATAAAAAAAAAAACAGAAGATGAGAAGTAAGGTTCTAATTGTAAGAAATTGAGTTGAAAATTATAAAACTCTGATACAGGAAATACTTTAGTTTAGACACTATGTTAATATTTAAGAATTGCAAGCATCTCCTTTTTTAACACACTTTTTAGGACTTTCCAGGTACAAATGCATTTAATCCACACAGCCCATATTAACACATGTCCACATGGTGAAGCCCATCACCACAACCAAAATGATGCATAGATCCAGCTCCCAAACTTGCCATCCCTTTCTCACTTCCCCCTGATCAGGTAAACACTGATCTGCTTTATGTTACTATAGACTAGCAGAGATTAGATTACTATAAATTAGTATGTTTCTGTGAATACAGCTAGAGTTATATATAAGTCGAATCACAACATGCATGTTCCTTTTCTGTCTGGCTTCTTTCCCTCAGCAGAGTTATTTTGAAATCATACATTCTGATACATGTATGAATAGGTCATCACTTTTTTTACTTACTTACTTATGTTCTATTGTATGGATGTACCACTACTTGTTTATCTATTCACATGTGATACACATTTGGATTGTTTCCTGTCCCTGGTTATTACAAATCAAGCTGTTATGAACATTTGTGTACAAGTATTTGGGTAATTTTCTCGAATAAATGGCTAGGAACAGAATGACTAGATCATGTGATAGCTATATGTTTTACTATTAAAGATATTGCCAGATTGTTCTGTAAAGTGGTTATATCATTTTACATTTTCGCCATCAGTGTATGTGTGCTGTATTTCTCTACATCCTTGCCCACATTTGGTGTGGTCAGTCTTTTAAATTTTTGTCCTTTTTGCACAGTCTGTAGTGACATCCTATTATGGTTTTAATTTTCATTTGCCTAATAATTAATGAGTGAGCATTTCTGTGTGTGTACTTATTTGTCATTTTTAAATCTCCTTTTGTGAATTGACTCTTCAGATCTTTTGCCTATTTTTGATGGCTTGGTTCTTTTCACTTATTGAGTTTTGAGAGTTCTTTATATATTCTGGATACAAGTCCTTGAATTTTCTCCTGGCATATGGCTTGGCTTTTCTTTCTCTTAAGAATGTCTTTGGAAGAGCAGATTTTAAAAAAACTTTTGATGAAGACCAATTTATCAATTTACTCCTTGTGTATTATGCTTTTGGTAATGTAGCTAAGATACCTTTGCCTAACACAAGGTCACAAAGATTTTCTCCTATGTTTACATCTAGAATTATTACCATTTTAGGTTCGACATTTAGGCCTATAATCCATTTTAAGTTAATTTTGTATACGGTGAGATATAGTATGGACCAATGTATTTTGTTTTTTGTTTTTGCTTTTGTATATAGATATTCAATTGTTCCAGCATAAATTATTGAAAGGACTATCCTTTTTCCATGGAATTACTTTCACCTTTGTTAAAAATCCATTGTCCCTATACATATGGGTCCATGTCTGGACCTCTATCTTTTTAATAGATCTATTTGTCTATCTTAAAGGCAATACCACATTACTTGATTGCTGTGGCTTTATTAAGGTCTTGATATCTGTTAGGATTAGTCCTTTAAATTTGTTCTTTTTAAAAAATATTTTGGCTATTCTAAATCCTTTGTACCTCTGTATGAATTTTAGAATCAGCCTACCAATTTTTACAAATCACCTGCTGAGGTTTTGTTTGGGACTTACTTTATGACTGAGAATATGAGTTATCTTGGTAAGTATTCCACATGCAATTGAAAAAACTGCATATTATTCTTTTGTTGGGTAGAGTATTCTATAAATGTCAAATAGACCAAGTTGGAAATAGTGCAGTTAAGTTTTATTACATTCTTAATATTTTCTCTTCTTGTTCTGTTATTTACTGAGAGAGGGGTATTGAAATTTCTGACCATAGTTGAGGATATTTCTACTTTTCCTTGGAGTTCTATCTGTTTAGCCTCATGTATCTGTTACTAGAGGCATAAACGTTTAGAATTCTTATATGATTTTGATGAACTGATCTTAATCTATAGTATTAAATTTTTCATCAAGTTTGGAAATATTTTGGCCATCATTTCTTCAGATGTTTTTCCTGCCCCTACACTTCTCTCCATCAGGGACTTGAATTACATGAGCCTGCTTGAAATTTTCCTACAACCCACTGATAGTTTTCATTTAATTTTTTCTCTCTGTTTTTCATTATGTATAGTTTCTGCTACTATGGCTTTAAGTTCACTGGTGTTTTTCTTCTGTGATGAAAATTGTTAATTCCATCCAATATCATACTTTGTAGCTTTAGCCTCTAAAATTTTGAATTTAGTCTTTCTCTACGGAACACATTGAACATATGGAAAACAGTTATAACTATTTTAATTTTCTTTTTTTGCTAATTATTACATCTGTGGCAGTTCTAGGTCATTTTTGATTTTCTGATTATTCTCTTCACTCTGCATTATGTTTTCCTACTTCTTTGCATGCCTGGTAAGATTCACTCTAATAAAAAAAAAGGGTGAATTTTGCCTTGTTTGGGGCTTTATTCTAGGATTTAGTTAAGGACTTGGAAATAATTTAAGCTTTTTGAGCTTGCCTCTCTGATTGTTTAGGCAGATCCAGAGAGGTACTCAGTCTAGGACTAATAATTTCCTGGTACTTGGGCAGGAGCTATCTTGAATTATGAGTTTTTCCAGTATGGCTACTGGAAACGGGAACTATTCCCAGGCTGTGTAAGTGCCAATCACTGTTCCTGCTAACACTTTTGGTTGGTTGTTTCCTTAGGCTTGGATGATTATTTCTTCCCCTGCACTGACCAGTGCTCTGATGACGACTCCAAGGAAAATCTACTCTTTAGATCTCCAGGGAGCGAACTCTGTGCAGCTCTGTAGTCTCCAGGGCTCTGTCCTGAGAACTCCAGCCTCCTTGGTCTCCCCAGATCAACCCTCACATCCAACTCTTCAACTCAGTAATCCACTGGGCTGCACCTGGGTCTCCCCCCTCTCCCTGCTGCGACCTGGGGCAGTAAACTGGGGAAATTATAGGACTCACTTTCTTTTCGGGGATCATTATGCTTTGAGTCTGATGCCCAGTGTCTTGAAAACTCTTTTTATGTACTGTCTGTTTTTTGGGTTGTTGTTTTTGGTTTTTGGTTTTATCAAGCAGGAGGGTAATATTCAGTCACTGATACTATATCTTGTGCAGAAGACGAAGTTATCCCTCACCTTTTAAAAACAACTAAAGGGAGAAAGTGTTGAGTGGTGTAGTTCTGTTGATTATATCGTCACTAGAGTTTTATCAATAAAAATAAATATTAACAATTAAAAACAACAACAACAACTAAAGGAACAAAGGAAAAAGCAACAGACAGTTAAAGAGAGAGCAGGGAAAGGGTGAAAATGTCCTCTTCCTAGCTTGTTTTGATAAGGTACAGTACCTGATAGCTCAGATCTCTGTTGCTGTAGTTAAAAATTATCATAAACTTAGTGGTTTAAAACAGCTCAATTTTATTATGTATAATTCTGCAGGTTAGAAGTCTGACACAGGTCTCAGTGAGCAAAAGTCAAGATGTCGGCATTTCATCCTGGAGGCTTTAGGAGAGCATCCATTTTCTTGCCTTTTCCAGCTTCTAAAGACCACTCACATGCTTCAGCTCACGGCTTCCTTGCTCCGTCTTCCAAGACAGCAACCTCTCTGACTGTCCTTCTGGAGTCCTGTCTCCCTCTGACCACAGTGGAGAAAGATTCTCTGCCCTTAATGACCCGTGGTGAGACTGTGCCCATGTAGAAAATCCAGCATTCTCTCGACAACCTCAAGATCCTTAACAAAATCACCTCTGCAAAGTCCCTTTTGCCCTGGAAGGTAAAATATTCATAGGACTTAAGGGTTAGGAGATGGATATCTTTAGGGGATCATTATTCTTCTACCACAACTAAGATTTGGTGATGTAAGCCTTTAGTATTCTATTCATTTTAAGCAATGAGAATGACATTCACAGAAATCCTTTTAAAAACATTCAGTCAAATACAAAGTTTTAAGGAAAGAAATTTGCTAGTTTTTCCTTTCCACCCAGTTGATGAAAAAAATTACTTGGTCTGACTGCTTTCTCTACCCAACCTACTGCTAAGCCCTCCTTTATTGGCCCGTAATACTGGTTCTTTCTCAGTCACCAAGATTAAAATAGTGAAGTCTAACATGCAATGAATTCTGTATATATATTTATATATCATTTTCTATATATTTATATTATAGATATAGATACAGATATAGATATATTTCACGGTTGAGTTTTGCTTCTTAGCATTTATTCCTGAGAGTCTTCTCTAAAATTGTTGTGTTCATTAATGTTACTTCTCAAACTAATTTCAAAAGTAATGTCAGTAATATAACAATAGTCAGTATTTATTAAGCACTTACTAGTATATAAGGATTTAACCTAAATAACTCTTTTGGCATATGTAGTAGCTGCTATCATTTGATGAGTGAAGAAATGAAGTAGAGAGAGGGTAATTTGCCCAACGTTTCTGAAACAGTTTGCATGGAGGTCAGACCAAAACCACAACACCCCGACTCCTGGGTCTGTACTCTTGATCCCTATTTTCACTGCATTTTAAGTTCTTGGAAGGCAGGGATCATGCCTTAATATTTTGTTTAAAGCATCTGGCAGAGTGCTTCAAATACCTGGCACAGTGCTAGCTAGCACTTAAGCATATAACACTTACCTGATCAATTAATATGTACTACTTTCATGTCTTTAATTATTAAGCAATTTAGATAGATTTGGTGTCCCCAAGGTGCTCCCCTGATTTCCTTGGGAGGAGGTGGGTGAGGAAGAGGTGACAGAGAGCACAGCATATAACTGCCATTAGTTTACATGTTGGTACAATAGACAAATAATGTTTTATGGTTGCTGTGAGAGCTACTCAGCCACACAAAGAGCCTCATGATAGCTCACTGAGATTTGCTGATCTTTGTCTTCATAAACACACGTATATACACCTGAATCTGGAATACTAGGCGTGATTCCTACCTTTTCACCTTAAAGCAGTTCAACTTTGAAATTGTTTTCACTAGAATGGTAGAAAGCAGAGTCGCAAAGTTCACAAACTGTTGACCCTGTGGGCAGTTGTGAACAGCTTCTAAACTTAGGAGGAAAAAAGACTCCCTTTCTGCCGATTAGTGAGAACATTTAGCTCAAGGCCAGAATCCTCAGGTTTCTCAAACCTTGGATTCCATCAGTGAGGAAGGAAATAGTTAGCTGACTACCTAAAGTTTTTTTCTATAACTTGGATTTATTTTAGCCTCATCATCCAGGACTAAATGGCTTGGAAGAAATTTCCTACCTCTAACTGCTTTCCTAGAGCTGCCAAAACAAATTATCACAAACTGAGTAGATTAATGCAACAGAAATGTATTGTCTTGCAGATCTGGAGGCCCTAAGTCTGAGATCAAGTTGTCAGCAGGGTTGGCTCCTTCTGAAGGCTCTGAGGGGACATCTGCTCTGTGCCCCCTCCCAGCTTCTGGTCACAGCCGAGCATCCTCAGTTCCTTGGCTTGTAGATATTTCCTTCCAACCTCTGCTTCCATTCTCATAGCGTTTTCCTATGTTTCTGCATCTGTGCCCAATTTTCCATCTTCAAATAAGGACATCAGTCATATTGGATTAAGGTCCCTCATCATGACCTTAACTTGATTAAATCTACAAAGACTCTATTTTCAAGTATGATCAGATTCACAGATGATGGGGAGTCAGATATCGACAGAGGTTTTGGGGAGGACACAATCCAACCCACGGCACTGCCCTACCTGTTGAAGAACTTACATGTTAAGAATCACTTAGGGTTTCCCTGGTGGCACAGTGGTTGAGAGTCCGCCTGCCAATGCAGGGGACACGGGTTCGTGCCCCAGTCCGGGAAGATCCCACATGCCGTGGAGCAACGGGAGAGGCCACAGCAGTGAGAGGCCCGCGTACCGAAAAAAAAAAAAAAGAATCACTTAAACCAAGATTCCACTTAGACCTAATTATATGGATACGTTACAGAAGTCAGTGATTTGATCATATGACATCGATTATATGTGGAAACTAAAAAAAGAAAAATGATACAAATGAACTTATATACAAAACAGAAACAGACTCACAGGCATAGAAAACAAACTTATGGTTACCAAAGGGGAAAGGGGGGAGGGATAAATTAGGAGTTTGGGACTAACATATTCACACTACTATATATAAAATAGATAACCAACAAGGACCTACTGTATAGCACAGGGAATTATTGTAATAACCCATAATGGAAAAGAATCTGAAAAAGAATATATGTATATTCTTTTATATTACATATTTATATATTCTTTTATATATATTCTTTTATATTCATCCCCAGATATATATATATCTCTCTCTCTGAAATTAACACAGTGTTGTAAATCAATTATACTTCAATAAAAATTTAATTTAATTTAATTTAATTTAAAAATTATTATTAAAGAAAAGAATTTGGTGATTTGGTTTCACTCTGAAGACCATCACCTCAGGCATCAAAATCCTCATGGAAATCAAGGAAAATGTCCAGTTCAAACACTGTCCATTAAAATATGAAATGTATAACCCTCCCTTCCTCAGTACCACTTATGTATTATTCATCAGTCATGTGAAGGTTGTATTCCTTTTTGTCCTCTATTATGTGGTCACCCCCAGGTTCACCGACATCTGATTCAAGAGCCAGTTAATCAGAAGCTATGTAATGGCTTCCTATGTGCTCAACACCAACTAAGAATCATGAGGCTACTGAAATTGCAAAGAATGTGATATGAGAAGGGGTCAACCAGTCCAATCTTTTCACGGTGCTCAGAGGAGAAAACTAAGACCCGGAGAGGTTAGTTGTCTCTTAAGTTAACCCTCTAGTTAGTGACAGAGACAGACATCTCCAGGTATCAATTGTACCTAATCTATTCTTTTTTCTTCCTTTTTTTAAAAGAAAATTTTATTGAAATATAGTTGATTTACAATGTTGTGTTAATTTCAGGTGTACAGCAAAGTGATTCATTTATACATATACATATACATGATTCCATTCTTTTTCAGATTCTTTTCCCTTATAGGTTATGACAAAAGATTGAGTAGAGTTCCCTGTGCTATACCTTAGTCTCTTGTTGATTACCTGTTTTATATAGAGTAGTGTGTATATGTCAATCCCAGACTCACAATTTATTCTTTCCCCCTGACCTTTCCCCTTTGGTAACCATAAGTTTGTTTTCTATGTTTGTGAGTCTATTTCTGTTTTGTAAATAAATCCATTTGTATCATATTTTAGATTCCACATATAAGTGATATCATATGGTATTTGTCTTGCTCTGTCTGAGTTACTTCACTTAGTATGATAATCTCCAGGTCCATCCATGTTGCTGCAGATGGCATTATTTCACTCTTTTTTATGGCTGAGTAATATTCCATTGTATAAATATACTACATCTTCTTTATCCATTCATCTGTCGATGGACATTTAGGTTGCTTCCATGTCTTAGCTATTGTAAATAGTGCTGGTTTCAATTCACTACCACCCCACGATGCCTGTATAACTCACAAGTATACATATGGGGTAGTGTTTTCCAATTTTTACTCTCCTTTGATCTCCATCCCTCATTACAGACAGTGTGGAGGAGAGGGCTCCTGATTTTGTCTCCAGGAGAGGAATTCTCCCCTCTGCGTTTCACTCTGAGGACCTAGAGTACATGATAATATGTCAATATGGCAAACCTTTGCTATTATCACTCTTTATCTAATAAATAAGCTGATAGGAAAAGCCAAAACCTCATTCAGGTTCTATGCAGCTGCTTAAACCATCTCAAAGTCGGCTTTCTTCCCAAAACTGTCCTGATTCTCAGCATTTCAATTTGCTCAAAAGAGCACTGAAGGGTTTGCTTGGGCAGCTGCTAATGTCTAGATCTGGATATAAAAAAGACAGTTACACAAACAACAATCACATTCTTAATCAACAGTGATTTATGCCCTTGAAACTGGGCAGTAAAAATTCAGACTGATTTTTTGTAAGTTATGCCTTCCTGCCTGCAATTCACTCACCCTTTCTCCAAGTTTCATTTTCTATACAATCCAAAATCTCAAGCACTATTGTGGCTTTGCACTTGCAGAAATAAATTTTAAAAGGAAGCGTGATTAATTTTGCTTTGATCCCTTTTTTAAAGCCAAAGAGGAAATACGAATTTCAGCGTGCACAGTCCAGAAAAAACAAAAAAAACAGAAAAGGGAAGGATTGAGAACCTACAGGGGAGGAGGGAAAATTCAGTCAAAATTAAAGGTAATTCAGTTAGTTACTTAATTACTGAACCAAATATCCCTTAAAGTTATTGCCAACCATAATTTTTATAAGAAAAATTAGACCAATAAATTTTAACAATATAATCAATCTACAAAATTGGCTTGGAGCCCATTACTTGTATCTTTAACAGAGAAACATGGTAAAGTTTTTTTCTGGCAATAGTCAGATAATTTTATTTTCAATCTACATAAATTCCACCAAAAGCAACTTTGTAGAGACACAATGTAGCATAACATTTAAATCAAGAGCTCTAAAGTTAGGCTTCCTTGAGTTGGGGCCAGGCATTGCAATTTACTAGCCGTATGATCTGGACAAATTAATTAACCTTCATAAGCCTTCCTCAATTTTCTTTTGTCGTGAAATAGAGGTAATAAATAGTCCCTGCCTCACAGGAATGCTGTATAGACATAAGGGGATAATGTATGTAAAGTACTTGTAGTAAGTTCTCCATAGATAATTCAGTATTATCTGCCTGAAAAAGCTGTGTCAAATAAGGCATTTGGAGCATAAAATATGGAAAATGACAAATAATGGGTAAAATGCAACAAGATGTTAACAGTGGTTAACATCAGAGCAGTGCAGCTATGACTGATTTTTTCTTTTTCCACTTCCCCAAAGTTTAAATGCAATTATATTATATTTAAAATGGAATATGATTTTATAAAAGTCATTAGGGCAAATATGTTACAATGGAAAACTTTAAGTTATTCTTAATATTTTTTCTATGGAAACTTTCAGTCTCTAGAAACCAGAATCCTCCTTACCCCCAAGCCCGTGCAACACACACTTCTCATTCCAAGATATGGCTTTACCAAAGTCTACACCCCACAGGGCACATGCAGAGAACTCATAGCATGGCATTGATTCAGCAGCCCTTTACCATTGAGTTCAGCTTTAAAACATCTCTAGAATTAGAAACTCATGTTCTTCAGAACTCAAGAAAAATAGAGCTGATTCATTTGTATAAAATACATATTGATGTTATCATATCAAAATTCTGGATTTACATTAACCATTTCCTTGCAATATATTGTCCAAATGTGATTTTACTAAAATTAACTGCTATTGATTGAATATTGCATTAAGGAACTGAGAAAATAAATATTTAATTTGGGGTTAGCTTTTTCAGTGTCAAGATTATTCATGTCAAGTTCAATATTTTGAAGTCTAACTAAAGAATATGTGGTTTTAGGTGGAGAGAAAGGGGGTAAATCTGCTTGTTTATTTTTTAACAATAAGTAATTCAGAAATAATTTATGGCAGCTTGTGTAAAGACATTTAGTACAGCAACTATGTCCACATAAAAGAAACTTGTTTGGAAAGCCAATTTATAACTTACAGTTAGTGGATTTATGAATAGTTCATTTTAAAAGTATGTAAAAGCCATACATCATTAACAAGTCAAAGCTAGTCATCTGATTTCTTATCCTTTATGAATTTTGAAGCAATATTTTGTTAAAAAGGGGAAAAATTTATACATAAAAGTGGTTAAGAGGCTTTTCATAAAATTTCCTAATAAAGTTACAAAAGATGAGAATTTGGCCATGACTGGTGAAATTTAATTTGGGTTTATTTTCTATTTTTTTCTCCTGGTAGTATTCTAAGAAAGGGACTTATTTGCTCCCCTGGAATTTAAAATCATAAAACATCAGCATGCTGTTTGCATAAGCTTCTCTGGAGATGGGTAAACAGAGAAGACACGGAGGATGCTAGCAAGCATTCAGTGTGTCCCCTGGCAACATTCTCTAGAGGTGAAACGAGGTAAAAATAAGCATCCACAATGTCATGAGGTGACAAATAAGACATAAAAGAAATCGAACAACCTGCTGGGACTTTGCCCCAAGCCTCTTCAATCTTTCACAATCTGTGAGAAGAAGACGTGGCCGTAGACACCTCTTGAAAATGTAAGCGTAGTTTTAAGCATTGGCTGCACATGACGTCTTTTTTTTTCACCTGCAAAGAGGAGCCACCTCCTTATCTATCTTCCTGAAACTCCCAACAGGACCACATGAATACAAAGTGTAAGTAACCCTGAAGGCATGTGTACTCAAGAGGTGCATTAGTCTGTCATACAGAGTGAAGTAAGTCAGAAAGAGAAAAACAAAAACCGTATGCTAACACATATATATGGAATCTAAGAAACAAAACAAAACAAAAAGTCATGAAGAACCTAGAGGTAAGGCAGGAATAAAGACACAGACCTACTAGAGCATGGACTTGAGGACACAGGGAAGGGGAAGGGTAAGCTGGGACAAAGTGAGAAAGTGGTATGGACATATATACACTACCAAACATAAAATAGATAGCTAGTGGGAAGCAGCCGCATAGCACAGGGAGATCAGCTCGGTGCTTTGTGACCACCTAGAGGGGTGGGATAGTGAGGGTGGGAGGGAGACGCAAGAGGGAGGGGATATGGAGATATATGTATACGTATAGCTGATTCACTTTGTTATATAGCAGAAACTAACACACCATTGTAAAGCAATTATACTCTAAAAAAGATGTTAAAAGGAAATGAAAATTTAAAAAGATTTTTTAATTAAAAAAAGTAAAAAAACAAGACATTGCAAAGGGATGAGAAACTGTGTCTGAGAACTGAGAACTGACCACTTATTAATGACCTTCAAGCAAAGTGTCACTGGAGTAGTGGGGGTAAAAGTTCAGTTGGAGTGGTTTTTAAAAAATGTGTGGAGATAACTTAGAGATGGCAAGTGTATACTGAAACATGGTCTAAGATAATGAATTCATTTTGAAATTTACCTAGAAAATCTAATTTTCTTACCTTATCTTTTGGATTTTTTAATACTCCATGATTTTTTTTTCCCTCTTTTTCTCCCCACCCCAGCCCTGGGGTAAGATTTATACATGACAAGGAAGAATAACTAATGCGTTAGGACTTGTTTGAACAGTATATGACCAAACCAATAGGAAAGTCAAGAGTGCCTTGAATTCTTCTCCTATCGTAGTTAATGGAATGATCCATTAGGTAAGTTATACATTTTCAGATGATACCTATTACCATGGTACAGACTTTTAATGTTGTGAAGTTATATTTAATAACTTAAACAATATTGATTTGCAATTTTCCTAATGAGCCTTCCTAGCTGAAATTTGACTGAAGATTTCATAAATCTCAGAGCCTAACACACCAATCTTCCGGTGTATCCTATGAAAGGATATCCTTATTTGGCAAAAAGAAGAGTCAAACTTGAAAAATAATTTTCTTTTTTATTTCTGGCCTTAAAAACAGAAACTCCTGGGGCTTTAATGAGAAATCTCCTTTAACGTTGGTGGGGATATTGTAGAGAAGTTCCCAGCAGAAAGCCTCAGGCTGTGCTCTGCTCTCTAACTAGTGCCTGTAAATACCTCACATGGTGGTAGGTTTCTGGCCCTCAGAAAAATAAACGCCAAACTGTACAGTAAGTTTTAGATTTTTGTGTGTCATATTAGGGGTTCTTGTTCTGTGTTTAGTGGGTGATCAAACATCCCTGAGGCACCACTTTGGGTTATGTTCTATATGCCATACCTTCCTTGACTTTTCTTGTTCTGCCACCTCTGATGACTTTCAATCAACCCAAAGACATGTATTTATTGCTGCCCTTCATGCCTGCATCTTCTCTGTTACCCACCTAATCACTCAATGGTAGTAGGATTGACAAAAACCACAAAAAACATAAACAGAAAAGAATTGGGCTGGAGAAGATGGATGGAGGTGGGGACTAAAAGAAAATAAGTAAATCCTGCGCAGGGACACTTGGAATAGACTATGTCCACTTGAAGTATATGGGATCTGCTTTCCATATTATAAGAGGTGAGGAAATGTCAGTGCAGTATGGTGCTGAGAACTGAGGACAGGAACGGGCCTTGTTTATGGCCCTGTTCTGGATGGACACTGCAGAGATTACAGCAATGGATAAAGTCAAGTCTCTACCACTGAGAAGTCTAGGATCTAGTGCTAAGTGGTCTCTCTAAAAACTAGAGCTAAAATATCAAGTGACTCCCTAATAAACATAATTAGGGACTAGGTATTACATACGAGCCAAAATATTAGTTACATTTGGGTCAAAATTTTACTTTATGAAATGCCTCCTTGTTAAATATTTTATTTTCTTTAAGTTTTTAGGAATATCTCTGGTCATTTCTCAGCCAAACTGGAGAAAATGAGGTTTCCCTTCAGTCCAGGGAGGAGGAGGTAGGGGTATGAAGAAGTAAAGCAATAATCTCTCCTGCCTTGGCTGCTGGGCCTGTGCCCACAGCGGCCTCAATCCCCACACCCTGGAGCAGAGGTGAAGGGACAAGACCACCTGTGCAAACTAGAACTTCTCCTTGACTGGGGGACCAATGGTGACAGCCACCTCCTAGAACTCTTAAATCTGGGTCAGGATATTTGCCTGCCTGAGCTTACTAGCAGGAAATACAAGTTGTGCTTCTGTCGTGGCTCATCCACATGTTCACTTGTCTCCATGTGGGCTTTTCTCTCCCTCATCTCCAAACACAGAGACTGGTCTGCAACCTGGAACTTCATAGCCAAGCTGACATGAGCAGTATCAGATCAGCATAAGGAATCATTAGTAAAGTGCTAAAATCACAGTTAAATCCCATGCAACAGTTGGTTGGGAAGCATTTATTTACCATTTTTATAGACCATTGGATTTCCAAATGCTTCTGCAGAATTACTTTTCATTAGAACAAAGTAATCACTTGGTAGATTTTAGCTTTGATCCTCCATAACTATGACACATGTTCATTTTTTTTCTTTTGCTAAGGATTAACCCTTGCCTAAATCCAAGTCCTTTGAAGACATACCTAAACAAACCTGCAAAAAAGCAGCATTTGTGTGTCATTTCCTTTGATGTGTGCGGCCAGAGGAAACACACGTCACCTTTCCTTTCAGGGATATCTTTTGTAACAGCAAAGGTCTCTCATTTAATTCCAGCCATTTGATATTGGATGAATTTCTATTGTTGCTTGTTACTCAAGGTAAATAGTCTGTTTTGCAGATTGGAGTTTGGATTTACTCATATTTTTAAAAAAATATTTTATCTCAACGAATAGTGGGAAAACTTCTGCAACATTTCACGAACCTGGAATTGAGTGGGATGATTTTGCCCTAATTAGAGATCAGTTTGCTAGAATTTTACAATTACAGGTGAGGAACTCATGGTAAAATGAACCCTAATAAACACTGTGGGCTGCCTTTCCTTCTCCACTGAGGTCAATGTAATCCAGCAACAGAATCATTGGTTCCTGCCGTTCTTGTATGGCTCTCATTTTCTGTAATTTTCTTCATCTGTCATTACTGGATTTTTTCAGAGAGCTCTGACCTTGGCGTGCTTCTTTATTCTTTTTGGATAGCAGGGTGGACAAGCATCTGCTTCTGCAGTTGCTAATGTCAAAGTTATTTGCCAAGAACAGAAGACGCGTTTCTCAACATTTTGCAAATAAATCCTTAAAAAAGAAAAAGAGTTCTTGGGAATGAGAATGTTTTGCAGTTAAATACCATATGATATCACTTATATGTGGAATCTTAAAAAATGATACAAATGAACTTATTTACAAAACAGGCTTAGACTCATAGACATAGAAAACAATCTTATGGTTACCAAAGGGGAAAGGGAGGAGGAGGGATAAATTGAGAACTTGGGATTAACATATACAGACAACTATGTATAAAATAGATAAACAACAAGGACCTAGAGTATAGCACAGGGAACTATATTCAGTATCTTTTAATAACTATAATGGGAAAGAATCTGAAAAAGAATATATATGTGTGTGTGTAAACATATAAAACTGGATCACTTGGCCGTACACCTAAAACTAACACAACTTTGTAAACCAACTATACTTCAATAAAAAAGAAAGTATCCCTAAAAAAAATTAATGAAAAACTTGTTCTCTATTTTTTGAGATGAAAAATATTCATAGGGCTTCCTTGGTGGCACAGTGGTTGGGAGTCCGCCTGCCGATGCAGGGGACACGGGTTCGTGCCCTGGTCCGGGAGGGTCCCACATGCCGCGGAGCGGCTGGACCCGTGAGCCATGGCCGCTGGGCCTGCGTGTCCGGAGCCTGTGCTTCGCAACGGGAGAGGCCACAGCAGTGAGAGGCCCGCGTACCGCAAAAAAAAAAAAAAAAAAAAAATTCATAAATCATACATTTGCTTCTTAGATGGGCATAAATCTCTGACTGTCTCACCTTCCCTACTCAGAGGTATCTGCATTTGATCTCGTAAAAATTTCAGAATGATGGCCAAAACAATAACAGTTCAAGAATGCTTTTTCATTTATTTTGCTATCACCAATCTCTGCAGGAAGTGAAGAGCACTTTATTTTTCTTTATTTTTTATTTTTTAATTTTAATTTTATTTTTTTAACATCTTTATTGGAGTATAATTGCTTTACAATGCTGTGTTAGTTTCTGCTGTATAACAAAGTGAATCAGCTATACGTATACATATATCCCCATATCCCCTCCCTCTTGCGTCTCCCTCCCACCCTCCCTGCCCCACCCCTCTAGGTGGTCACAAAGCACCGAGCTGATCTCCCTGTGCGATGCGATTCCTTGATAGAAGGTATTTAGAGAGCTTTACTTTTCAACAATAACCTCTTGTCAAATGGGTCCTGTACTAACCAGTTCTTTGGGAATGGCTTCTCATTTGTACATATGGTGATGGAACAGATTTGATGGTCTATCAGCTTCATAAGAAAGAACGTGGTATTCTAAAAAAGCACCTCATCTCCCCCTGAAACACTGGCCTGAGCCATGAATTTCATATTACTCTGTGCATTGGTGCTCAGATATCCCACTGGCCATGAGCTTTGATGTTGTTTCATGGTCACAGTGACATACATGGCTGCCTGGAGAGTCCAGGTTCTTAAAAAACTGTTCACGATGATAAAGGGAGAGGCGTCTATTTTTACCTCTCAATCTTCCACAATCTAAAGGGAGAGATGTCTATTTTTACCTCTCAATCTTCCACAATCCTCAATGACTTCATATAAGCCAACCAGATAGATACTGGATTGTTGAGTATATATTGGGGACTTAACACCATTTTTAAGAGTGTTGTCACTCATACAACTGGCAACAGGAATACAAAAAAAAAATGTTTCAATCAAAGCAATGGTAACAAAAATTTTACAAAGGATCAGTTTTTGGTCATGAAAATAGACTTTTTTATATGACTCTCAGCGAAAGTAAAAATTCTTTCCTAGCACAGAGCTGATTTTATATGAGATCAAATCTGTTCATTGTTTTTTCAATCTCTTGCTTCAAAACACACTAACTAATCAGTTGAACAAAGCTCTAACTGGCTATTATATGTACTTGCAAACTAGCAAATTCAATTTTCGACATAACAACACAAAGTAAAATGAAGTGGAATGCTGTGATTTTAAGGGGGCTTAATCCTCCTTTGTTCTGTGAACTTCACCAGCTTTCACACCATAGCGGTCTCACAGCCCTTTGTTCAAACTCACAACATCGAATGTAAAGAATGGCTTTACATTGTGATTTTCTTACCCGAGGAATCCAAATGCATCAAGAAAAATGTTCATCAAGGCTTGGAACAGAAAGAGGTATTTATTTTACATGTGCCCCAGTCCTGTGTAACTCAGCATCATGGCAAATAGATTGAGATTGAAATTCTGAGTTGAAATTCTCTTTGTCTCCTATGAATCAGGAAGCCTGAACACATGGCCCAAGATGATAACACTTTTAAAGAGTAGGTACCCATCTTGGGGAACACTGATAATGACCATTTCACACACATGAGTAGAACCAGACATGTGAGGGCTATTGCAAACTTGACCAGCTGATGCTTTTCTCGATTAGATGGCTCTTAGTCAATGTTTCCACTTAAACACCTGGCCATGGTTTCTGCAATTTATCTCGGTGTGTGTAAGAGATAAGAATTCTCTCAAGGAAGTGAGTCACTGCGACAGAGTGGAGAGAGGCCTTGGATGAACTTGGGAAAGCTGTGTGGCCCAATTGTCTGTCATAAGCACAAGCTGTGAAGTTGGGTGGGTTTGGATATGAATACTAGGTTGTCACTTCCTGTTTGTTCTTAGACAAATTATTAACTTCTCCATTCTTTCTTTATCTCATGTGACAGAGTCTAGAGGACTAAAGTATTTACTATTTTTGAAGCGTATCACACCATGCCAGCCTCATAGTGTGAACCTGATATGGGTAGCTATCTTATTTTTTTAATTTTTATTTTATATTGGAGTATAGTTGATTTACAATGTTGTGTGAGTTTCAGGTGTACAGCAAAGTGATTCAATTATACATATACATATATCCATTCTTTTTCAGATTCTTTTCCATATTCGTTATTACAGAATATTGAGTAGAGTTCCCTGTGCTATACAATAGGTTCTTGTTGGTTATCTATGTTATATATAGTGGTGTGTCTATATTAATCCCAAACTCCTAATTTATTCCCCCCCTCCATTTTCCCTTTGGTAATCATGTTTGTTTTCTTTGTCTGTGAGTCTGCTTCTGTTTTGTAAATAAGTTTATTTGTATCACTTTTAGATTCCACATATAAGTGATATATTATGATATTTATTTTTCTCTGTCTGACTTACTTCACTTAGTATGATAATCTCTAGGTCCATCCATGTTGCCACAAATGGCATTATTTCATTCCTTTTTATGGATGAGCAATATTCCATTGTATATATGTACCACATCTTCTTTATCCATTCATCTGTCAATGGACACTTAGGTTGCTTCCACATCTTGGCTATTGTAAATAGTGCTGCTGTGAACATTAGGGTGCATTTTTTTCTTGAATTATAGATTTGTCTGGGTATATGCCCAGGTATGGGATTCCTATATCATATGATAGCTCTATTTTTAGTTTTTTAAGGAACCTCCATACTGTTCTTCATAGTGGCTGCACCGATTTACATTCCCACCAACAGTGTAGGAGGGTTCCCTTTTCTCCACACCCTCTCGAGCATTTACTGTTTGTAGACTTTTTAATGATGGCCATGGTGGGTAGCTATCATGATTAAATTAGGAGATCTACCATACTGTTTCATGCCACAACCCTCTAGAACTCACAAGTTATTATTTTCAAAATATAAATGAAAAATTTGTACCAAATGAGCCTACATGATGACCAGATCTCCAACTGTATCATTCTCCCATTATTTGTCTTTTACTTTATCTCATGCTCTTTTCAGTTGATTTAAATGGTGCCCAGTACTTTTTCAAGAAACTTTTAAAGAGCTGAAAGATAAGACAAGCAAATGGTTTGTGGAAGTATTCATAAGGCAAAGCTGATTTAGCTGTCATCAGCCCAGCCAGTAGAAACAAAGTTATAAATTTCTTAAGAGCAACAACGTAGGGGGGAAAAGGATAGAGCTTTGAGGGAAGCAGAATAGGACATAATATCAAAGGCTGTATCTCTCCATCTCAGAGAAGGAGGATAAATCAGCGTTAGTGAAAAAGGGGAAGAACCAATGAAGATTTTACAAAGATGAAATGGCTGTATATGGCATAAAAGTATTGTGATAGTCAGATATTGCATTGAAGAGGCTTTTAGACAAAATAAAATAGAAGGTTGCAATTCTGCAATTCACTAAAAACAAAATAGAAAGAGAAGAAGATGGCTGATAGTGGAGAAAGAGATCTGAGATGTTGAAGGGAGTTGAAGGGGATTATTCTGCGACAAAGGGAAGTAGACTTACGGGACTGGCTTCTTGAACTTCACTGTCTGGTTCCCATTACTCTTCCTCTTCAAAAAAAAAAGTCATCCATTTTTTTCAGGGCAGAACATTTTGCCAAGTATGCTATTTAAATACTGATTTTAGAACATTTCCTTGATCTGAAAGCACACTACCAAGATTGGCAAAAATCCAAGCTCTTTCTTCCTGGAGTCCTTGTCAGAATTTATAGGAGAAGTGTTTTTCTACCAAAGATAAAATTGAAGAAGAACAGAACATCAAGTGCACAAAACACAATTCCTGAAAATAAAATGCATTGGCTGGAGCTATCATGAAGGATATTTGAGAAATTATGTAAGAGATTCTGTTTCATAAATATATCTGAAAAAATAATATTTCTTTTTTTAGTAGGAACATTTGAAGAACAGAAAGGAAAGGCTTAAGAAACTCTCTATAAAATTAGTTTTTCTTATGTATGAAAAAAATTAGCTAACGCCTCTGATTTCCATTATACCACATATAGACACATATTAACTTTTACAGTTTCATGATCAAAGATTTGAAAATGGAAGCTGATGAAGAAAAATGTGTTCCCTTATTTTCCTCTGCTGGATCCCAAGATCTAAGGCAGTGCCTGACACAGAGTTGGCACTCAAGAATTATTTATTACATGAATGAACCAATAAAACTTTAAAGAAATCAAGTTAAAATAAATTCTGTAGTCACTACCAGTTCAGAGCTAATTGGTCCAGAAAGTCCTGAGATGTGGGTTTAATCTCATGGTTTGGGGCATCCTAACCTGAGTTCAAAGTCTCAACTCTGATAATAGTAAATCACTCAGTTTATAATCAACTGTGAAAAGAAATCAACCAGTTCATTAAGAAACAAAAGAAAGAAAACAATCTAGCTCTTTATCTGGATTTATTGTCCCATGTGTGTGGTGTGGAGTGTGTGTGTGTGTGTGTGTCTGTCTGTGTGTGTGTGTGTGTCCATCAATTGCTCTGAATCTTTCTCAGTGATACAAATGCAGGTAACCTTCTCTGGTTGACATAGTTCCCTTTAAAGACTACTACTGGTGTGATGACTACAGGTGCAGAAAATGCATCTAAGCTCACAGCAGCCTGTTTTACATACTGTTTCTAGAATATCCTTTCAAGTTATCTCCCATAGTCATGAGTTTTCTCAGAATGGTTAGTCAATACACTTTGAACCTTAAAATATATAATGACCCACAATTATGTATGAAAAACACTTCAAAATTAGACACATCCTGCTTCATTCCTTGATTCCCTTGTGCCTAAGTAACTTCTAGAGCTTTCAGATCACTTCTCTGTGTCCTTCCCATCCTCCTCCCCAACACACTCACCAGTCTACCCCAACAGACTCTCTTCTCACATGGTTCTCTTTCTGAAGAACGAGAAAGGGGAGAAAGGCATACAATTATTCTTTGGAAACCACTAAAATGAATAAAGAAGATGGCAAATGAGAAAGAATGATGTCTCTAGTATAAAGCTATAAGATGACCAACACCGAAAGCAGAAAGCAGTGCGTTGATTTCTTTGAAAATAAACAATAGGGTTCTAAGAAACCTAAGAAGGAGAAGATGGGATTATACCAGCAAAGACACTGCCATTTTGAAATGAAACAGGCAGAGAAAGCAGGACAGAATGAAGAAATGCTGTCAAACTCACTAACTGCAGATCATGGGATTTCTCAGCCTGCATGATTCTACAAGACAGGACCATAAATCTCTTCAGTTATGAATGTGCAGTACTCCTCAAGAAAACAGAAGGATGATGCTGAGGGTGATTCAGAGATCATCAGGGCTGATACTCTCACCACAGGCCCAAGGGACAGAACTAGTTCCTTCAGTTCTCACTTGGCCAGGATACCCCAAACCCACTGCCATCCCAAATGTCATGTGGGCAGGACCTTTCAGAGAGCCACAAGGGCAGAGCTGGGGGGATGATGCTGCCACTGTTATGACCCTGAAACGTGGGACACCGAACCAGAGAGGATTATTCTCAAGACTTTAGGGCCAATGAGAGTTGCCTTTCTAGGTTTTGGACTTACTTGGGACCTGTCACCCCTCCTTTCTTTCCTATTTTTCCCTTTCTGAATGGGAATGTTTATCCTTGACCTGCCCCATCACAGTATTTTGGAAGCCCACAACTTGTGTGGTTTCCCAGGTTCAGAGCTAGAGAGGAATCTTGTTTCAGGATGAATCATACCTCAAGTCTCCTGCATATGTGACCTAGATGGTATTTAAATGAGACTTTGAACTTTAGAGATGATGCTAAAACAGTTTAAGATTTCTGGGGCTCTTTGCATGGAATTTATGTATTTTATATGCAAGAAGGATGTGAACTTTGAAGGGCTAGTGCTATAGACTGAATTGTGTCACCCCAAAATTCATATGTTGAAGCCCTAATCTCAATGTGATGGTATTTGGAGATGGGGTCTTTGGGAGGTTTAGACAAGGTCGTGAGGGTGGAGCCCTCATGGTGGGATTAGTGCCCTTATAAGAAGACACAGCCGAGAGCTTGCTTCCTATCTCTCCACCTGCACGCCCCAAAAAGGCCATGTGAAGACACAGTAAGGAGGTGGCTGTCTGGAACCCAAGGAGAGAGCCCTCCCCAGACACTGGCCCTGCTGGCACCTTGGTCTTGAACTTCCCATCTCCAGTACTGTAAAAGGTAAATTCCTGTTGTCGAAGCCACCTAGACTGTGGCGTTTTGTTACAGCAGCCTAGCCTGACTAAGACAGAGACCAAAACCCTAACCTAGATGTGCTGCCTGACAGATGAGGTAGAGGGGGAGAAATCGGGGAACAGCAGCTGCTGCTGAGGACGGCAATGAAAATACACAGAGGCGGCCTGTGCTCTACAGCAACACTGGCCAACAGACCTTCTACAATGATGGAAATGCACTCCATCTGAGCTAATATGATAATAGAGTATCCATTAAACACCTGTGACTACAGAGCATTTGAAATATTGCTAGTGTGACTGAGGAAATAAACCTTTAATTTTATTTCATTTGAATTTAATTTGAATAGTTTCAGAAACTATTTCCTACAGTCTCGAAGGATATTTTTAAAACCCTTTGAAAAACTAGTTCGACTAAAAAGGATGAAAAAATTAAAAATCAATAAAGAGTTAATAAAAGCAGCAAAAGATGAAAGCTGAGCTTTCTAAAAAGGAAAGTTGAAGATAAATTCATTAGTGGAAATTAACAGTGAGAAGCAGTAAGAAGTAGAATAGATGCCCCTGAAATAAAGTCAGAGATGTAAAGAAAACCCTTGAGAAAATAGTACCTTTTGTGAAGGAAAAAAATATAGAAAAGTAAGCAAATAAGGAAAATACAATTGATTCGGAGGCAGATTCCACACACACATCATAAATATCTCCTTACCTGAAAACAGAACAAATAGAACTAAAAGAATATTCAAATATATATTGTAAAAGTATTTCTGAAATGAGGAAAAATATAAATATGTTGATTTCTTATTGTGTTCCAAGAAAATTTGATATAGAATGACCAACTTTAAGACATGTCCTGAGAATTTATTAAAATTAAAGAATAAAGAAAGAATTCAGTGTGCATCAAAACTGGAAAAGCAAATCACCTAAAAGTTAGATGGAAAACAAAAAAACTACAGGCTGACCTCTGAAATCTTATCTGTAATGTTCTATGTCAAATGATAGGGTTGCAATGTCTACAGACCTCCAGGGACATTTTGTTTTGAAAAAACATATATGAAATCCAAATTTCCTATCACCTGGCTGTTGTTCAAACACATCAATAAAACAGAGTGTTATTCACAAATGAGCAGGTCTCTGTGAATATAGAACTCATGAGTAAGTCTGTAAACATCATCTGATGAAGAAACCTGTCAGCAAACAGATGAAGGAGGAAAAACAAAGACGTCAGGAATGAGGAAGCTGTAACTGATGGTGGGCAGGAAATCCATGCACACAAAGCAGTAAAGTACCTGTGACAGGTGGAAACCAGAAGGTAAATAGTAAGAAGATCAACAATGTGAGCACGATGATACATATTTCAGGTTGGTTTGGGAAAGAAAGAAGTGGGGGAAGAACACTTGAGAGCACGGACATCTTCATCTGTCATAGGAAGAAATCAAGACGTGCTTTCTAAACTTTGTATTAGAAGAAGACCTAACTACCTTAGAAACCAATCAGAGAGTTTCTGTTGGTTGCAAGTATCAGAAAAACAACCAACCCAGATTAAGTTGAAGCAAAAAGGTGAATTAATTAAAGACACTGAGCCATTTCAAGGAAACCAAGAACTGGAAGGCATCTCCAGGGCAACTAAGGCAACGGCAGCAACAGGACCATAGGCACCAGCCACCCCTCCTGTCAGTTGTCAGCTCCTCTGCGGGTTCCTTTCCATCTTTCCTCCTTTCTCTGTAATCAGATTTCTCCAGCTCATGTAAAGTCTGAGTAAGATCTCCAGAATATTGTCCATTATCATTTTAGTCCCGGTCTTCTTCCTTTTCAGGTCTAAAATTCTGAGGCACGTTTTCTGATTGACCCAGTCGGTCAGGTGTTCAATTCTGAACCAATCAATGATGATAGCAAAGAGAGCTGAATAAAGAGGCTGTGTTTGCCAAGTGGAAGTCACACATACATCCCTTAACCTCTCGTCTATGGCCTGGGGGCCCAGGGAGAAGGGAAGTGAAATGGGGATGGGAGGGATCCCCAGCAGAAGATGGTTATTGAATGGACAATAGTAGACGTAGGTTGTATTTACCTCAAGTATAATCTGAGCCACCACTTGTACCTTTCGCCGTCCACTCATTCACCAAATAGTTCGTTTCCCACTTTCCAGACTGCTTTTGTCCAGTGACTTGTAACTGGATATAGCAGCCCTTCAGAACTTCCCTTCATTCAGGCACAGCGATGGATATATCCAGCCTGCTTTTGTCCAGTGACTTGTAACTGGATACAGCAGCCCTTCAGAACTTCCCTTCATTCGGGCACAGCGATGGATACATCCAGCCTGCTCATCTGCTTGGGTCCCAGTGTTTAGGAAACACAAATCCTTCCTGCCAAGCCGGGATAAGCATTTGTATGAGAAATCGACATTTGTGGTTTCAAGCCACGGAGATTTGATGGTACTTTGTTCCTGTGACATTACTTAGCCTATTTTATTGATAGTCCATCCTTTTCTTGGATTTCCCATGTGATTCTGCTCTGTCCATTGGCTGCTAACTGCATGCTGGTCCAACAATTCCCTTCTAATGCACTTCATTACTCTTCTTCCCCTCCTGCTGTAAGGAAACACCCTCCGCAATATTTGACTTTCTGTCAGGTGGTGGAGGGATGGTCCCCTGGGCTGTTAGAGTCCTGATGAGAGCATGCCTTCTTTACAGACCTGTCTTCTTCTCAAAGGATACAGATACTGGCCTCGGGGGCAGAGGAAGGTAAAACAATTTTACCACTACTCATTCCAAAATGTTTGCGCTGATGTTTAATTTGTCGTGTGCTCCTAGATTTATTCCTCACCTAAAATTTGTATTTCAGAGCCTAAAATGTCTCTTCCTCCTGACTCTCCTGTGGCTTATTTCAAGATCCCTTTCCTCAAACCATCAAACCTCTTGGGGCTCTGATTGATGTCATACAACATGGCAATCCATTCTAATATGAGGAAGTTGACAGAGAACATCTTCATGAACTGAACGTAAGAAGACAAAAGAAAATTAAAGGTTACCTTCTATGGGAGGCCTTTTATCAATGGACTAAAGCAGTGGTTTTGAACCAGGGGACGATTTTGCCTTTCAGGGGTTAGTTGAAAATATCCGGAGACATTTATGGTTGTCACAACTTGAAGGCATGTTACTACTGGCAACTCGTAGGTAGCCTGGGACAAGGTCAAGATTTAATTAGGAATCTATGTCCTTAATCAGGAAGTTCCTGCTCTGGATGCTGCCATGTCACTCCTCTTTAAACATAGTTCATCTCTACTTGCAACTAACAACAAAGTAAGACTAAGGAAATGACATAAATGGTACTGCCACAATTGTCACCAGAAGTCTTGGGAAAGTCTTATATTTTATCTGTCACTTGTTACCTGATGAAGAGAGAGGAAGATTGACTCTCTCTTAGGAGATGCTATAAATTATTTCAAAATTCTCTTATGAAAGACCTGAATCTTGCAAGTTTCATTGTAACATATTCTCACCAAGTTAGAGCAGATATCTGACTCACAGTTTATTTTGTTAAGTACTAAAAGGTAAAATAATAATGTTGACCTCAATTTGTAATACTCCTGAGGACCTGAAATGAGGATACAGAACAAGATCTCTTGTTCTCCTAAACAGAAGTTGAGCCAATAACATACAGTACTTTATGAGCCAGATAATGTCTCGTGTCCTGGAGCTAAAGAAAATGTTGGCACGTTTTGCAAAATCACAGCTGTTTCAGTCTCATTTAGTTACTGGTCCACTCCCTGCAGCCCAGTTTGCCTTTTGAAATATAGCTCAGCTAGCTATTCTGCAGCATGTGATAAAAGCCCCTGACAAGGGAGGGTTTCTTTGTTTCTTTGTTTTGTTTTTAGCTCTTTGTCTCAAAAGCTTTAGAAATCTTGACAAGTGCTGCTAAGAAATACACATTACTTTTTTTTAGAAAGAAGATGCATAGAGATTTCTTAATGCGTGCAAAACTGTGCATATTTTTATCAACAAATTAAATACACTTTGGAAACATGAGTGTAAAAAGATACCTTTCTAAGGTAAAAAAAAAATGTTGAACTAATTTAACCATATGAAACGCTGATGTAAGAAAGGATTTCTGTGACTTCATTCACATACCATGTGAATTTTTAGGCTACAAAACAAAGTCTGCCAGTAAATTGTCTGAGTCAGACCTTTCAATAGATGATCAAGTAATAATTTTTAATAAATTAAAGGATTAAATGAAAATAAGCTGTTGATCAAATGGTAGCATTCAGTTCTTAAAATTATGTTTATTATGTTTTGAAAGTTGTTAAAGTTTCAAAATTTTTAAATCATGACTCTCAAGAAAATACAATTATTTGGCTCTGCAGTCAAAAATTTATTAAAGCAAAACTTTCAAAAAGGTAGAACTGCAACTCCTATGCAAATGTAAAATGAACATATGTCAAAGATTTTATTCAAATAATTAGCTAACAAGGGAACAAGTAAGATGGTAAAATCATTTCAAAGAGTATTTCAAAGCTAAATATTTACAGGCTATGTTAGGATAAGATTGTTGGACTAGATATAAAAACTGGTTAATGTCCAACAGGGTAATAAACTGTAAAACCATTAGGGTTGTCTCTTCTACCAGACAGAAATTATTTGCATCTCCCTGGGATAAAAATTGACAAGTTAACCTCTGCTTTAGAGCACTGTTAAATAGTCCATTCAATAAAAAATCAAGCCCAACCTTGCACTGAAAGAACACTTCTGGCTATTTCCAAGTGTCCAGAAACTTCTCTGACAAGTCGAATCATCTTTCATTCATGAAAGTTCTTAATTCTTGATGACACTATTTAGTTTTTAGAGAAAGGTCTTCATCATCTTTATTTGACCCACGTACAATTCCCATATCATATTTTCAGACTAGTGTCCTAAATGGGTATTATTTGTTCTGTGCTAAGATAAACATTAGAATTTCATAAGACAGTGTGTAGATGAATCTACAACTAGGTTATTTTAGTCATGAGCTGTAATCTAATGTATATTTAAAAGTACAATGGTATAAACAGGCTATTACACAAGTTCAGGGATTATAAATATTTTGAGCATAAGTCTAAAACATTTTTTATTTCAATAAGCTCCCCAGGTGCCTAATAAGCTTAATAAATATGAATACTATGAAGAAAACTTTAAACATAATGGTAAGACTCACCCAAAGCAAAGAAAACCCCAAATTAGTGTTTTCTTCTAGTTTATGATACCTGTTAACTAATTTGCATACCACGTAAAACAATGCTAAATGTACACCAAGAGAAGGCATGAAATCACTGTTAATGATATCAAATACATGCATACACAAACACAATCCAGTATAATTTTTGACTATTCAATTTTTTCTTTTATCATGGATGAAGGCAGCAAACATTCTCCTAGACTTCACTTCTGAAAAGCAACCCATCTACAGAAAAACAAAAACAAAAACAAAACAAAACAACAACAAAAAAACCACCTATAAAATAAAAAGCACACATCTTTAATTTCTAATATTTTTTATTATACATTTTTAGATATTTATTTTCATAATATCAGCTTAAAAAATAATCACATAAGAATAAGCTTTTGTATGTCTGCCCAGGTAAATTGCTCTATTTTAAATTTCTCAAGTTACAAATAAACCCCATAATGTGCTATGTGAACCAAACCACAGCATAATGAGTATACCTGAAAGGCACAGAGTATTCCCTTAGTTTCAGTAAGAGCAGAGTATTACTTATTAGAATGAAAAGCCTGGCCTTCAGTCATCTATTATTCAAAAATAATACAGCATGAATTATTCACTGATTCCAAAACAAAATACACTGTGGAAAAGCAAAGGTGACTAAAATAAACATGTGTTCCTGGACCTTACAATAAGACCCACTAGTGGGAGGACCAAGCTACCCTGAAATGGTGTAGCTTGAGATGCAAAATTAAAGCCGCTTCTGAGGAACATGGAATTCCCAGCATCGATTTCACAAATATGCATAAGATGGTATATTCCATAAAAAGCATTTTAAAATGCAAATATGCCACATGGATAAGACAAGGTATAAGACAACTTGACAAAGAGTTATTTTAAAGTAGAGTCTGGATCTCCAGACTTCTGTTAGGCCAATTTTTCATTAATGTGCTGATTACTGAGACATAAAGCAATCTTAAAAAGCCCAAATACAGCAGGTAGAAGTGGAGACTCATGAGCGTCCAAGCATACACTGAATGTCTAGGACCAGGGGAGGCACTCAGGGCTACAGAGGGGACAGTGAAGAGAAGATCGTCTGAAGACCTGCTCTCCAAGGGTCAGCCAGCAAGGGAAGGTACTGAGAATAGGGCTTGAATGCAACCCTAGAAAAGTTATAATTAGATGATTGAATGATTCCTTTTCCCTTGGTCTGTCTTCTCTTGTGTTCAACACGCTATTTTGACATTCTGCCCCATTCATTGGTGTAAATTATAATCTATAGATATGTTAGCCTTTATCAAAATGTCTTCAATAGTTCTAATTTACAGTGATATTGAGTGACCCTCGATCAGAACACAGAAAATGGAGTGCACTTTAGGAATAACATGCAGAACTGAGAAAACAGAGGATAGAATGCATTATAAACATTCTTAAATTGTATTTTTAAACTGAAAGAAGTCAGTAGAGTAGCTTCTTAATAAGGGATGGGGGGGAGGGTAATACTGATTTGTTCAGGGTTTGAAATCTCTATGTGACCATCTATCAAACACCATTATGTGGACACCTTCAAGGACATGAAGACTCAACACAGGAATACTATGCCTTCACATCCTTCTACCTCATTAAAAAGTGGGTAGAGTTCGGAGAGAATTATTTGAGCCTAAATAATTTTGGCTGTTTCAGTTCTAGTCATGTGCTTTCATTGAGGAGAATTGATCAGCGTGGGGTTTTAATTGATGTTGTTCATATTTTTCATATTAGAATAAGCCAAACAATATATTTAAACACATTCAGTATCCGGTCCTATGGTCAATATCTGGACAATATCAATTAATTTGGTTTAAAAATAATTACCCAGAGCAAATTAGAAGAAACCCACTGTTATTAATGAAATATACAGAAATTATAGTATATCCTTGGTAAAGATGATAAAAAGTGTAAAAAGAGCATCCACTTAACAAAAAGATACTCTATAAGTATAGTTTCACATGTGTAAATACCTTATAACTGTTGAATGTCTAAGCCACTAGATGTAAGTTGGAGCAAAACTGAGAGAGCAAAACTACCTAACGTATAAATCTTCAGATATGGATGGTTTCTATACTGGCAACAAATACCTTTCTAAAAAGGAATGGAAAATGCAATTCTTGAGCTCAGGATCACAGAGCTGGCTGATCATTTATAGGTACAATAGAATATACACTGGGGGGTTTACAAATAAACCACCATTTCTCCTAAGAATTACTGTAGACTCTGAGGTTTCTGCAGATCATATGCCTCCATTTTCCAACATAGAGTTGCCTGTGGGTAGTGTTGAGACTGCTCCATGTTCTAACAATTAGCAACGGAAGGACGTCCAGAACTGTTCCCATCAGAGCAGCAAATCATTAAAGGAGTCACTACCTCTGATTCACACTGTCCTATTAACCAACACGACAGGTATTTTAACACGACTAGCTGGGATAATAATTGCAACCTTTCTGTGCTCAGATGTTGCGACTGACAGGTCATGGTGTTAAAGGGAAATGTACACCTTTTTTCGCAGTATAATTGTAAAAGCTTTTAGAGTCTGCTTATAGTGCTCAGGCTCATCATATATACTTGATTAAATTCATTTACTTTGTTTATTCGTCACTACTGCCTCATCCCTAAAAGGACTTGAGGTTTGTGTACTTGACCCCAAAACAAAAATGCATAAATATATGTAGACCTCTGGCCACAAGACCTTTTGCTATTCATTCATAGGTAACACTTTGGCCCCATGTGCATTGATGTAGGTGAGCAGGATTTTGGCTCTCTGTTCAACTACATCGATAAGCTTCTCAATTCCTTGTCTACCTCCCTGACTCTCCCAGAAAACTTTATCAAGAAACAGAGACTGAAGGAGTTTCTGCCGTAAGTGCTGGCTCTTCAAAACAGAAACTGCAGATTCAGGGAACCTAAAACGAGAAAATGATATTTCATTCTTCGTAATTGCTTGGAGATATTATGCCTTACCCAATGGCTCTGTCCTTCATTAATCTGGCAGAAATCACACTATCAGATAATACCCTGAGAATCAAAACATTTTTTGTCACTGTCAAGCTGACACATCTCTTAATAATTACATACTAGAAGAATAGGTTTCAAGGGGACTTCATTTTCTATACCATTGAGAACTTGACATAAATACCAATGTCTAACTTAAGGTTATAATATGTAGGCAAAGAGAGGCATGGAATTAGAATGGATTCTGATTACCTGGAAAAATACTTTGCTCAATCTTAAGCTCCACTACACCCATAGAAACCACTTTAATCAGTCAAGTAGAATCGTAACCTTATAAGTGTCAACATGGGGTTTTATGCAAGGAAATATAAGAAGAAAAATGCTGACAATTTCAGTAAAGTACTCTTCTAGAGGAGAAGATGCATGACTGAATTTAATGAGAAATAATCCAAAATGTATGTAGTAAAAAGAAAGAAATCATTCCAAAATGCCCAATTAAATAAAGAACTGCCCTTGGTTCAGATAATACTTCAGGATTTCTAAGAATCTGGGAACATTCTATTAAACCGGAATACTAAATTGTTTTCAAATAAATTTAGCAAAACTCAAGTTTGAGACCCAGGGCATTCCACAATGAAGCATCTCTCTGGAAAACCTGAGGTCAATTTAGAAGGATCCTTGCTGAATTATCTAAAGAGAGTGCATTGCGATTTCCGCTCTTCATTTAGGAAGAATAAAGCCAGGGGTCTAGCATATACATTATCTGAAGGACTTAGTAAAATTTCTGGTTCAAAATTACCTGCAATGTTTTGCTGCATCTCCAATTTGGCCTCTCTCCAAGCTTTCATTAAAATGCTGATGAAAGCACAGTACAAATATTGGGGTGTAACAGTAAACTTAGTTGTTCCTTAAAAGCTAAAACAGAACATATAAAAACTAAAACAGAGTCCGTGAGCCATAGCCGCTGAGCCTGCGCATCCGGAGCCTGTGCTCCGCAACGGGAGAAGCCACAACAGTGAGAGGCCCGCATACAGAAAAAAAAAAAAAACTAAAACAGTACATATACTTGTTTCAAGAGTACAGTCTGCCAGGAGTTTCAGACCTCTAAGCACCTTCTCCAAAAGTCAGTGGAGCAAGCTGTGGAAGCAGGAATACAGCAATCCACGTGTTCCAGCATTTCTGATGCTGCAGAGAGACCAAAGGCCACAGAGCTGGACATGCTTAAAGGATGCTAATCAGATGCTCTGAGCTCCCCAAAGACATGTCCTATATAATTGAGTGACCATAGTACTAATTAAGTAAGAATTTTTGCTCTATGAAGTACTAATAATCCATGATTTATAAATTCTATGGCCCTTGAACTAATTTAGCTGTGGCAGAATGTACGAGATGAAACTGCTAAAACCATGGATCTCTTTAGCGACTAATCCTTTACATAAAGGAAAATCAAAAAAAATTACCTGACTTTGCATTACACTGATTAATAGAAATATTCTATGCATAAATCTGGGTTAGCAAAGTCTTCAGTTTTGCTGTTGAATGGGTAAATTACATATTCAAAGAAGATTTAACTTTAAACTCATTACTCCTCATAATGCATTTAAGATTAAATCCTCCTTGAAAGCATAAATAAAACGTTATTCATATTTTTATGAATGTATAGGATAGATGGATTCTCCAGGCATACACTTAATTCTAAGAGGAAATGCAGGGATTTAAAGAAGACCCCATAATACCAGCTCACTAAGTGATGCCTCCGGTATGTAAACTTTCCTACACATAAAATTTCCTGAGCTTAGACACTTAGAAGAGAGAATCTAAGAGAATCCACATATTCTACCTTCAATCCACAAAGAGATGCGAAGAATAAGTATTAACAGGAAAAGACACAACAAAAACTCATGAAAGTGGGGCTCCTGAAACTCTCATTGTCTCTAGTGTCAAAAGACCATAAAATCCACATTACCTAATTCATGGAGCTAGGAAGAATTGTTGAAATATGCTTCAGAGTTTTATTAACAACAGAAATAGGAACAGCAGAAACACCAAGAGTCACTGCAGAAAAATTACTGGACTTGGACTTGGAAGACCTGGCTTCTACCCTCAATTTTAGGCTCGCTCATGTGTCCCCAGCAGTCACTCAGTTTCACAAAAGGCTGGTTGACTGTTTCACTAAAGCACCCTTCTATCTTCAAGTTCAGACACACACCCCAGTTTCTTACTGACCCTGATTTCTCACTAAGGTACAAAGACTATGAAGTGTGCTTATTAGGGGGAGCACTGAAATGTAGCCTCAACTTCCATGGTTGGGGGTGAATAGCTCAGACTCTGCAGTGAGATTCCTGCCACTATGGAGTGTCTTAGTTTCCTATATTTCCAAATACTTCTTGAGTGTAAGCTCAAGATACTTTCCCCCATAATCTATGTCAATGGAAGGATTTTCAAATGCTCAGAAACCCTCCTACTTGAATTAAACAGCCATTATCCTTGACTACCATGTCTTACTCAGCTGACTGGCTCTGACTTCCCATGCGCTGATCAAAGTCACTGAGTTTATTCTGCCTTTGGACATCCTGCCTTGTCAATATCAGCTCGTCTGTTAGTTCCCCGGTCCTGTGCCCTGGTAATGGAGCCCTGTGACCTGCTCACCCCTGCTCTGCTGCTTCCTATTCCACAGACCTCCACATGACTCCAACCTCACCCACATGGATTTTCACAGTGAGGGTCAAGCAACATGATGGAGGTGAAACATAACAGGACCTTTGTAGGTTGCACAGGTCAGTGACGGTAAAACCTGGCGGCACCCTAATTCTGTTCCCCTTGGGTTTTGTTCCCTTCTCTGGGCTTCCATCCCCAGATTCTCTTTAAGGGCTAAATTGATCAGACACAGGATGTGAGTCTTCTCCAGACCTTACTACTTATTCAAGAGAAATGTAATGTCCTGCAGATGTTACTACATCAAGAAACTTACTCTTTGATGCCTTCTAACAGTTTGAAGTTCAAGTTATCTTCGCTTCTGTCAAAGAAACCCTTGTTGTCTATAAAGACCAAGTGCCTTGGGTCCTGCTTTCGCTGGACAATGTGGGCTAGAGCCACGGCATCCTGGTTGTCACACTTTGGCCTCCGTCCACTCTGTACACAGGCATCTTCCTTACGAGGTCGGAACCCACAGCAATTTGTATCTAAGCGATTATAAATCTGAAAAGGGAAAACAGAAACAAACCCAAGATGCTGAGTAAAAACAAAACTTGGGAAAGTCAGAAGATTTCCAAAGAATGAGTGCTTTCTAAATAGCTTGACTTGCTAGAATCTAATTGGGGCCAGGCTCATTTAATTAAAGGCAACACTTAAAGTCCAAGGTTCATATCCTTCTGACTCAGCGATGGGTCTAAGCATTGCCAGATCTGCTAACAGCTCCAAAGGCAGATCATCCAAGCTAAGCATCTCCACCCTTAATATTCAGACTTCCCACTGACATCATACACCGATGCATGGCCAGAACAATCTCTGCTCTGATGCTACTCGGGACAGAAGAGAGAAACGATTGTACTTTGACACATCCAGAGAACCTGAGTTATCTCAGAGGCTCTAAAAGTTTACTGCACCCCCTAACCTCTCTGGATTTCAGTATTGCAGTGTCTAACCTGAAATAACAGAGAAGAAATCTATTGAAAAGATGTGCGATCCAGTAATGATAGCCAAGAACACTCTATGTATGGAGCCCACAATTAGATTTTAAATAAGTAAGCAGAATGAGCAGAACAGTTGGGCCTATTGGTGTTTATTGTGGGTAATAGGGCTACTACCCTCTAGAAGAGGGCAAACAGATTAACTAGGAAAGGGAGAATTGGGTTATTTCCATTTCTTTTGGGCAAGGGAAGAAATAATATTTATTAATCAGGGTAGAGAAAAGCCTAGGCTCAGGAGTTAGATAAATTTAAACTCAAGTCTCTTCTCTCACACTCTTCAGCTCCGCGACCTTGTATAGATCTCTTTACGTTACTGACTCTCAGTTTAATTATCTGCATAATGGGAATGAAACTATTCACCTTGTGCATTTAGTGGGAAGATTAATGAAAGTGTCTGGATACACACCAGCCCTGACCCAGGCATCTAGAAGATACTCCAAAAAAAAAGAAAACTGTCATTGCTATTGTTGAGACACAACGCACACACTATATGAAGTGATTTACCTCAGAACAAGCTTCCAAGGCAAAAGGTAATTTCTCCATTTCAGTGAAGGAAAACTGAGCCTCACAGAGGTTAAATAATCTGCTCTGCTACTTAAATATTAGTAAGTAGCAAATTTAAGATTCAGACACAGTTGTGTTTGTCTTCAAAATGCCACGATTTTCCCCCAATACGTCACATTGAATAGTTTAAGGCTAGTCGAAGATTGTACATACGCTCAACATTCAAAAGATGGCTCAACACAGAGTATCATTTTTATTATTTTGTCACTAAACTCCCATCCTTTCTCTTCTTCCTGGGTTTTTGCAGATCCTGTGGGGCTGTGGCCACTTGCTAAGGAACAGATGCAGAAAGAGTAGTACCAAAATTGAGCCTACTTTGAAACAACTCTTCATTCATTCATGCAACAGATGTTTATGTAACATCTTCTACGCCCTAGCAGTGGGCCAGGCACCAAGGCAAATGTCACCCATGGCCAGCACCCCTCCACCAGCACTACTTCCTGAGGAAAATGAAGTGGTTTAATCTTGTCTCACTACCACAGCAAA